>NW_003852536.1:225890-244890 GCF_000181295.1 Otolemur garnettii
CTCTGTTGCCTAGGTTAGAGTGTAAGAGCTTCACCATACTTCACAGCAACCTCATACTCTTGGGGTCAAGTGATCATCTTGCCCCTACCTCCTGAGTAGCTGGGACTACAGGCACCTGCCACCATGCCTGGTTAATTTTTGTCTCTTTTTGTAGAGACAGGTTCTTAGTCTTGCCCAGGCTGGTTTCAAACTCCTGGCCTCAGCCTCCCAAAGTGCTGGGATTACAGGCCTGAGCCCCCTTGGCCAGCCGTGCTTCTCTCTCTTATAACTTTTATGACATATTAGCTGATTCCACAGGATTTCTTCTGCCGCGTGCCCATTTTAATAACATCTAACAAACTTTCAGGCCCTGATAGGCAAAGCCAAGAGAATGCTTCTTTGTTTGCTTTGAAATTGAAAGCCCCCAGGGCCTCCCCTAAAGCATTTCCGACTCTAGCTACTAGGCTTTTGCACCTTTGTCCGTAAGAGGTCTAAGGGCGACATCCTTTCTGCTGCTTTGGAAGAACTCTCTTTAGGATATGCTCAAAGTGTTTCTTTCTGTCTTCTTTTTTTTGAGACTGAGTCTCACTCTGGGTAGAGTTCGTGATGGCATCACAGCTCACAGCAACCTCCAACTCTTGTGTTCAATTGCTCCTCCTGTCTGAGTTTCCCAGGTAGCTGAGACTACAGGTGCCCACCACAACATGGGGATAGTTTTTCTATTTTTTTGTAGAGATAGGGTCTTACTCTCGCTCAGGCTGGTCTCCAACTCCTGAGCTCAGGGGATACACCCACCTTGCCCTCCCAGAGTGCTGGGATTACAGGCACAAGCCATCATGCCAGCCTTCAAAGCTTTTCCTTCAAAGCATCAAGAGACCAAACCTAGATGGGGCGGTGCTGGCAAGTGACTTTATTTCCAGCTAAGTTCCCTCCAAGCCGGCCTGTTTGATGTGTTTGGTCTCAGTGACCCCCTACTGCTTTCTCTTTCCATTTCCCTTTAAATAAGCCCCATTTCACAAATGCTTATTCAGGGCCACAAAGCAGGCAGTAGCTACATTCTGGGGAGACAGAGGTGTGGAAGATCCAGTTTGTCCTCAAGAAACTCAGAGGGGGAGAGAACGCTGTTACCCGGGCAGAGAGATGAGGTATGGATTTGTGGACAGTGAGAAAGGCACACGAAAGAAAATACGGCTTGGGGTGAGGCCAGGGAAGGCTTCCCAGAAGAGGCGGGCAGGAGCCTTGAAGGGTGAGTGGGAGACGCTGGGAAGAGCACATACAAGGGGTGTGTCCCCTCTTCCTTCCTTTCCGTTGTCTCTGGTCAGGACACCTGCCCAGGAAGTGCCTTCTCCCACCCTATCCCCCACTGCAGACCCCAACAGCCTGCCCTGGCTTATTCGCAATCAAGCCATTGCCCAGAGGAGACTTACTTTGTTCTCAGCCTCTGAGAGGACAATGTCTTGCTGAGTCACAATCTCCATAGGACTGGTGGGAAACAGCTCCTCTTCTGAGTTTGCCTCTGCACTGCCTGCCTTCTTCATGGGAATGATGCTGGGTGGCCGCTGCCCGAACTTGATATTCTTGCCCAACTGTTGCTGGAGAGAAACAGAAGGAAGACGTTCTGGAGCAGTGAAGCAGTTCACAGCCACCACAACCAGGTTCCCCAGCATAGCTCGGGAGCACTGAGGCATGCTCCGTGCACAGCTGAGTCCTACACTCAGCACCAGGCCAGGAAGCCACGAAGCTGGCCTGTCATAAGTTGACTCATTTTCCACCTTCTTTTCTTTTTCTTCCCACCTTCAAGCCATGAGTTCTTTTGTCCAGCCACGTCTTTGATGGAGATGTCAACATTTTCCGGTGGGTACAGAGACCACATTTCTCTTGAACCAAATGTTGGGATGTATGTTACAACTTTTTTTTTTCCTTATTAACCTATGTACATTTATTTATATGAAAAGTGTTTAGAAAGTACAAAAATATATAGAGAGAAAATAGTTGCATGAACTGTAGGCCCCGTTGGAGGAAAAATCAAGATCCTACGTTTAGTGCAACAAGGGAACTCTCTAGCCCCCTCTGGACACGCTTCCCTTGAATAGTTACACTTCCACAACCTTCCTCACCAGTCTTAGTTTGAGACCCCACATCAGAACATTGGGGTCTGCCACAGTGGGTCATTGCCAAAGTGAAGTAGGTCCCAGGACCAGCAGATCTTTCCATAATTAATGCTGAAATCATGTAACGGAGGGAAATAATCTGAATTTCTCTTTGCCTTGCTGCAGCTACCCGACAGTGAACCAGGGGAGCCAAGGCACCAACTGGCAAAAAGGGCCAGGAAGGGACTGACTAATGGTGGGTGGTAGCTAAGAGGAGAGGACAAGGGAGGAGAAACTAGGGCAGAAATTAGAAAGATAAATAGTATTCAGAATTAGAGAAATGCCAGATTAGACAAGAAAGAAAAGTCTCCCCCCATGTCCCCTGCAGGCAGGGTGGGGGTGGGGGGTAAAACTGCCCCAGGTGGGAACCACTGCTCTAGATTTAGGGTTTTATAATTCCTATATGTTTCAAAAAATGCATTCTCTGAAAGTTGTCTTTAATTTGGCTAATATTTAATCACACAGTGCTGCAAAGAGCCTCAGCAATCACCTGCTCCAAAGCCCTCTTTGCAAAAAAGACTCAGAGGTCCAGTGGGGAGAGGGGACTGACCCAAACTTATAAAAAGAGTGAGTGGCCCAAAAGGAATTTGAACTCAGGTCCTCTAAAATCACATTCAGTGTTATTTTCATCACACTCCACTGGTTCTCGGACATTTGACATTACACTTCCTTCTTACAGGGGCAGAAATGAAGAAAGGAAGCCGCGTTCTGAACACCTCACTCCAGTTCCCAGGTGGAAGAATCCCTTCAGGGAAATGCCGCCTCTCCCTTTGAAGTCCACCCTCTCCCTTTGAAGTCCACTGTACCAAATCCACCCCCTGGCCCCGCTCCCCCCAGCCTTGCAGTGTGGGCAGGGAGACTGCAGAGACAGGACAGAGATGAGCCGAGCAGCCCCCACCCGCCCCTGGGGACCCCAGCATGCCAAGTCGGGCGCAGAGCAAGGCAAGGGCTTCTGTGGGGTCTGCTGGTATTTCAGCCCAGCCTGGCTTCCCCGGCCCCACAGGGAAGGAGCCATCACAAGCTGGAGTTCAGCCAGGGAAGTACAGCTTCGGCAGCCTAAAGGGGTTGCGGGGAGGAGAAGGCTGCAGAAGGGTGTCTTCTGAAAACAAGTCCAGCAGGAAGCAGCAATTCTCTAGTCTATGCACACCAGACAGCAGGCACCAGGAGAACAGGCGATGGATGGAGCCAGACAAGACGCGGAAGAACAAGGTCACAGGCCGAGTCATCTGCAGCCTCGGGGAGAGAGGGGTGGGAACCTGGGCAGAAGGGTAGGAAGGGGCTTCTCCAGGAGTGTTGGCCAAGCGCTGGAAATTGTTCTGAATCCCCTGCGTCTGAGACCTGTTGACAAGGCCTGCCCTTTATCAATGCTCCCAGATTACAGAGGGCATTTCTTTTGCCAATGATGGAAAGGATAATTCCCCAATGAACTTCCTACCTGGCTTTACGCTCTAAGACCATTTACCTAGGATTTTTTCACAATGGGGGCAAAAAAATAAAAAGGAGGGGGCAGCGCCTGTGGCTTAAAGGAGTAGGGTGCTGACCCCATATGCCGGAGGTGGTGGGTTCAAACCCAGCCCCGGTCAAAACCTGCAAATAAATAAATAAATAAAAATAAGAAGAAGGGACATGCTGATATTTTATTTCATTCAGGCTCTTTATAGAATCGTGTTGTTGGTCCATCCTGATGCTTAAGCCACATAAAAGAATCTGGCAAAATGTAATCACAGTCTAGATTAAAATTAAGTCCAAAGATGGGGTGACTCGTGACTATAAATGGAAAAGAAAAGAAAATGTGGAAAGAGAAAAAATAGATGGAATAAAAACAGAAAAAAATAAAGTAGGTACCTAGGGCAAAACCTGGAAATCGAAAGTTGGGAAATTAAGTAGAGAATTAAAGAAAAGAGACAAATTGAGTGGAAGGTGCAGGGCAGGGAGGAAATGCACTGGGATGAGGAGGCGGTGGGCCCAGGAAGAGCTGTGGTTCAGGCCTATGATCCTAGCACTCTGAGAGGTCAAGACGGGCGGATCTCCTGAGCTCAGGAGTTCGAGACCAGCCTGAGCAAGAGTGAGATCCCATCTCTACTAAAAATAGAAAAACTAGCTAGGCATTGTGGTGGGCTCCTATGCCTACTCAGGAGGCTGCGGATCACTTGAGCCCAAGGGTTTGAGGTTGCTGTGAGCTGTGATACCACAGCACTCTATGGTGGGCAACAAAGTGAAAATCTGTCTCAAAAAATAGAAAAAAGATCACTTGAAAGCTCCCCTAACAAAGTCCAACCACAGTCCTCAGAGAAAATAAATTCTGGCTGGTGTCTGGGGAATTTGGGTGAGGGAGGGGAATGGTGGCCATGGTTAGGAGTAGGGCTGGATCTCTATCTGGACAAAGGACTGTCTCACAGACACGCCCTGCAGGTGTCAGGAGGAGCCTGCGAACTAGGGCCAGAGCAGGACTCAGGGTCCAAGGGCTCAGTGACTGATCCTCAGGCACTCAAGGACAGGGCCTCTGGGGACAAGGCCTTGCACCTACTGGCTCTCCCTGAGGTTCCTCCTATGAAGCTTCCTTCAGCTGAACTCGAAGGAGACTGCGCCCTTGTGACATTTTGTGCAATTTCTGGACAGTTAACAGGTTACTGCTAAAACCTATCTGCCAATCTCCAGCGTCCTGGAAATTGAATATGTAGATAAATGTGGCTTTTGTTACTTTCATTCTCCTCACTATTCGGTCATTGTCATGAGAGGAACTATGATATAAGCAATCACTGAAAATCACAGTTTTCTTTTTCTGAGACAGACTCTCACTCTGTTGCCCTGGGTAGGGTGCTGTGGCATCATAGCTCACAGCAACCTCAAATTCTTGGGTTCAAGCAATCCTCTTGCCTCAGCTTCCCAAGTAGCTGGGACTACAAGCACCTACTATAAGACCAGGATAGTTTTTCTATTTTCAGTAAAGACGGGTCTTGCTCTTACCCAGGCTGGTCTCAAACTCCTGAGCTCAGGCAATCCTCCTGCCTCAGCCTCTCAAGAATGTTGGGATTACAGGTGTGAGCCATTGCATCCAGCCTGACTGTTAAGATAAGCTAGCCCTTCAGTTTTCAGAGAGAGAAACTACCACTTATATATATATATATAAAAAATCTGTGGTTTCTTTCTTTATATCCTCTGCAATTATAACCAGAGGGGTGAGGGGAAACTCGTGCCTGTACTGACACGCCATGTTGCAATTCTCTATGAATAGAGTTACTGTTAAGTCTGGAATGTGCGCTAAAAGGAACTATATTTTACTCATTCAAATAGGACCATTTTGTTGTAATATGGAATGCAGGAGAACATGTCACAGGAATGCACATCCATATTTATAAGACTTGGTCCCGTGCTGTGGATGCCACACTCGCCACATTCTGCAGCTCTCACTGACAATGTCTAGATTCCCCAGATTTTTCACAGCCCTTCTTGAGACTATGTCTGTAAGAGCAAAGCAGAAATAAAAATAAAGTTGCTGTCTTCTTGAGCAAACGACAAAGATACTTTCATCATTAAAATGAACTTTAAAAGAAAAAAGAAAAAAATACAGATGGAAAGACATTTGCTCTAGGAAGAAGTGGCTAAGAGCAGGCGTTTATTCTTTGTGACCTTGACAGCTGCATTGGGTGTCAAAAATCCTCAAATGTAGGGTTTTGGCATTTTAAACTGCAATCCAGCTGAGCAGGAGAGGGGAGCTACCGAGCAGAGAGATTTTCCCTCCTGACATAGAGAGGAAGCATTTCCTGATGAAGGTGTGGGGTAAGTCTAAAGATTACTGCACATAGACTGTGGGAGCCCGGAGTTTTGCCATCAGTTGGTACATACCCCAACAGGTTGGTCTGACCTCAAACCAACAGGCACCCTCCCTAATCTACAGTCTGCCAGCTGTAGGTCATGTCAAGGTCATTGTAGCCCAAAAGCAGAGAGGTACAAAACTTATGAGGCCTCTCGGGGCTACAGCAGTGAACGGTGACTCTGTATAGAGGGCAATGTTCAGAACTGGAGGGGCCCTTCAGATCACCTACCACACGTGCCCCCCTTACTTTTCAGGAGGGGAGTGTCAGTTTAAATGGCTTCACCAAGGCCACACTGCCAGGTGGTGGCAGCTTTTTATTTCGTCACATTCCCTCATTCATCCAAGTGAGATTCACCCTACCAGCCAGGAAGCAACCTGACTTGTTCCGGGTCCTCAACAGGACACCACGGTTGATTTTGTCCTGGTAACTGTCCTGTATATTAAAAAATTTGTTTTCACTATGCACGCGTATTATTTTTATACTCAGAAAAAAATATGTAACTTTTCATTTGAAAGCGTCAAAATTTTGCCACAGAAATTGCGCCAGGTGGTAGATTTACTAATTCAGGGAAGAGGAGGCCGATGGACGGTGTATTCAGTTACTCCCAACTCGGTGGTGCAATTCGGGACCGTTCTCAGTGAGATGACCATGTGTCAACACTAGAGGGCAACCTTTCCAAACGCAGTCATTACACTGGCTCTTCGTGGGGCTCCAGGGGCTCCAAGGGCTGGGAGTTTCCTAAGCCGCAGAGAAACATGTTTTGTTTTGTTTTTTTAAATGGCATTCCAGTAGAAATCTCATTTCAAAAGCATGTCTAATAATGGTGGCTCGTCAGCCTGCCCGCAAATGTTCTGTCAACTAGGTGTTATCCCTTACAACCCTCTGTTTAAAAATAAACATACACACAGTACACAAAGACAGTTCCAGACATGAAAACATACATGCCTTTGACAAAATTAAACTCTCTCATTCCATGCTGGCGTCTACAAGGGGGCGGTCTTTTAGGCTGCTTACTAAGCATCAATACCAGCATAACGTTGTCATGGAAAAATGCAAAGCTTTCATGCAAGTTAATAAAGTTACTGCTATTTCTGACTTACCAGGAACATACTGCTTAGTCGACTGAAAAATAAAGCACAGTCTTTTGGGGGTGATACAGTTATATCTTAGGTCACTCCAAAAATCACATTTTCTATGCTAACGGTCCCCGCTTCCCTCCTTGAGGAGCAAACAAAGCCTTCTTTTATTTTCAAAAACATAACCATAAAGCTGAAAGGACACTTGTGACTCCACGCAGCAGGAGCAAAATTAGGCAGACCTCGTATGAGCAGATATTGCCAAAAAGAGAGCACACCAATTAGTTACTGCTTTATTCACGTTTTACTTTTTGTGTTTATAGAATGGTCGCTAGTCTTTTGGCATTTTAGTAATTATCAGATCAGACTCTTGAAAATCCTGTCTTACCATTAACAGGTACTCTCATATTTTTATTAAGTTTCTATAACTCTAACACTGCAAAATTATATAGTATATTTTTTTACAACTCTAAATCTATTCCTTGGAGTGGCAGTGGCATCTGCTGCGATATTTCAGAGCAGATACCATTTAAGACAAGTTATCTAAATTTTAAAGGACCCTAGAAAGCTCTCATAAAAGACAGCTCTTATGTGGACTGAAATCTGTCAATTATTCCCCCTAGAAACAGGATATGTCGGGCTAGGGGTTGAGAATTTCTAGAAATAATATTCCAGGAATCAAAAGGCTTGGAAAAGGAGGAGGGTCAAAGCGTTCTTTGGCCATCACCATCCTCCCCTCTTCTCCAGTCGAGAAATGACAGCTCACTTTTCCTTCTGCGTCTATAAAAAGGATTCCAAGCACAGTCAGACAGAACCCAGAGTGGAGCCTGCTTAGGAGACGTTAGGATTGGAAGGATGGGCCTGGGTGGGCTCTGAGGGCAAGGCCGTGGCCTGGGGCAGTGGTGGCAGCAGCCAGACAAGGTGGGCGTGGTGCCAGGGTGTTGGCTACTTTCCGTTTACCATATGGTACTCTCAGCTGAGGGTGTGTGGAATATACAACCAAACACATTTCCACAAAACGTCACAAAATACCCAGGAACAAAGACATCTCAAGAAGATAAGAGAATTTTCTTTTGAGTACACTGCTTCATCGTATCAGTGAGGCCAGCTGTTCCTTTTCTCTTTCTGCTCGATCTTTCAGTCATTTAATGATTCATGGTTACAGACTTACAGATGGATAGGAACTGGCAGCCCAAGAGCCTCCCAGAGGTGCTTGCCTGGGCATGGTTCTAGGGTCAGAGAATGCCACCCCGCAACTGGTCAAACCTACAGGGCAGACCCCAGGTGTCTCTGCTCTTCTTGCTTTTCCTGGATTGCAAATTTTCTTTCTTTTTTTCAAGACAGGGTCTCGCTATGTTGCCCAGGTTGATCTAGTTTCACACTGCTGGGCTCAAGCTATTCTCCTACCTCAGCCTCCTGAGTAGCCAGGATTACTGGTACTTGCCACTGACCCTGGCTGATTCCCAGTTATTTCAACCACATCTGGGGAAGAATTATTTACTATCTTTTCATGGTTAAGGACTTACTACTGGAGTCAATATTCAGCAGGAAAACTGCCCCAGTCGTGCAGAGAGGACAGGAGGCAGCTTTAAGAGTTTGGTGGTCCTCTGAGACAAGATGACTCGGGGAACCCAGGTTTACGGACAGTAGAGAAATAGTCTCACCATTCACCGTCCAATTACGGAGACGTAGGAAGGGAGTAAGTGCAGTGTGTACTTTCAATTGACAGCCAGCCCCGACTCAGGGACTCTGAGTAATACTTAACGGTCTGAAAACTCTCTTCCCGTCCAAGTCCTGTAGCTTCTCTTGGGGAACTGTTTGTTCTCATGTCCATAAGTGAGGGAACAATTTGAGGAAAAAGGAGAGGGTGTGTCACGCAGATGGGTAATGGCGACAATGTACCTCTCACAGGCGGACAGGAAGCTTCCAGAGAACTGAGTCAGTTTCAAGAAAGCAAAAATTCTCATCAGGAGTGACCCCTGACTTCCTAGTGCAGGAGTCCTCAAACTACGGCCCACGGGCCACATGCAGCCTGCCTAGGACATTTATCCGGCCTGCCAGGTGTTTTTGCCGGCACTGCCTGTCCTGCTTAGCAGCCAACTCGTCCCGGAGCCCACAGTCCGTCCCTCCAATGGTCTAAGGGACAGTGAACTGGCCCCTTGTTTTAAAAGTTCCAGGACCCCTGTCCTAGTGCATTGCTCAAGGCCAAAACTAGGGATTGGTCCCGGTCCCCTCCACAGCCGGGCCCCTGCTATGGCTCTGACCTTCCAGTCTCCAGCTGTCTTACCTGAAGAGTTTTGACTTTGCCCAGGAGGTTGTCCTGTGACATTGCTTGAACTGTCTGCTCACTTTCTGCTCCCCCATCAGGGATAAAAATACTGTCATGAGAAAACGCCCGGGTTCCCATAGAATAGTTGAAGGACCTGGAATGCAAATCACGTGCTTCATTTTATTAGGATGATAAAATTTCTTTTGGCAATTCAGCTGTCTGCTGTTACTGACTTGAGGGACTCCACCCACATGCCCCATCTCATTCAGCAAGCACTTCCAGCATTGTGTCCCTTTCCGCAGGCGGTAGGAGGGGGAGGTGGTCAGCTAAGAAGCTGGGTAGACAGAAGGGACCCACAGGAATAGGGGAGCATGCCTCGTACACATTCCCGGTTCCAAGCCCCTCATGGAGGGACCCCAAGATAGTTATGTATTTGGGTTTTGTTTGTTTGTTTGTTTGTTTTGAGACAGAGCCTCAAGCTGTGGCCCTGGGTAGAGTGCTATGGCATCACAGCTCATAGCAACCTCCAACTCCTGGGCTCAAGCGATTCGCCTGCCTCTGTCTCCTAAATAGCTGGGACTATAGGCACCCACCACAACACCCGGCTATTTTTTGGTTGCAGCCGTCATTGCTGTTTGGCAAGCCCAGGCTGGATTCGAACCCGCCAGCTCAGGTGTAAGCTGGTGCCTTAGCCGCTTGAGCCACAGGTGCCAAGCCTATGTGTTTGTATAGGATCCAGAACAGAAGGCACAGGAGAACGTTCCCTTGGAGCAGCCTTTCTCCAGCCGAGCTGTCACTATCAGTTTTGTCCCAGTAAGTCTCACCAACCAGCACTGATTAAGTAACACTCAAATCTGGAAGAAGCCGAGAACATCTCTCTTTTAAAATACAGCCAAATTGGAAGAAAGCTACACACATCTGAAACAAAGGCTTTCGAAGTGTACTAAAATTGTTGATAGGGACTAAAAATGCTTTAGAAGTTCAGAGAAAAGGAGAGAAATTTGTGTTAGGGCCATCTGGACAAGCTTTGTGTACACTGAACACCTTAAAAGTGGCTGGTACCTAACAAAACACATTTCGCAGTTGGGAAGTTAGACTTCAAGGAAGTCTGACTTCCGCCAGGTGGGGAGGTATGAGCAACCTGAAATGCAGGAGGAAGCAGCAGAAGGCAACTGTTTCTTACTTGATCTTGGAAACTAACTCATGTCTGGGAAAGAATGCAGGTCCAGGCCGCCAGCTTCTCACAGGTGGCAGGAAGAGGGGCAGGCACGTTTCCATGATGGGCAACAGGTTGAGAGCTGAGGGCTGAGGCCACCACTTCTCCCTTCCCCGTCCCAGAAAGGGGTTCCAGCTGGAGGTTTTACTCACTGATCAGAACCCAGGAGAGTACAGCCAGCGGGGGGATAGGTGCTTCTGAGAGGCTTCTCAACTGAGCTACAGATGTAACGGGCAGAGTCCCAGGGTGGCTGCTCCTGTTTCTGCCCAAGTCCAGACCTCGCTGAGATGTTACCAGATTATATTATCTCATTCACTAAATTACAGGCAACATGGTAAAAAAGGTATAAAGGTTGAAAACAGAAGACTTGGATGTGAGCCTCCTGGCTGCGGGATCTTAGGCAATACAAATTATTATTACAGCCACCAGCCCTTATCTTGATGAAGACGCTCTGTGGGGAGTTTTATTTTCATTATCTCATTTAATCGTCATCACTGCCACCTTGTTACCAATGAAATGTGGGGGTAAATAACCTCACCTAACGTTAACCAGATTGCAGAGTGAGAAACTGAACTCAGTATCTGCGGAATACAAGCCCAGGCCAGCGAGTCGAGGTGTTTTTAAAGTGGCAGAAGGTCTTAGAGGATTACCACCACAAGTGACAAAGGATATGGGAGGTGGAGACAGGAATACAGGACAGTGGAAGATAGTAAACAGCCAGAATAACAGGTAACCCTTCAGCAAATGACAGAGGACACCATATAAGAGCAACTCACTGATGAAATATGAGTGGGTTTTTTTTTTTTGAGACAGAGCCTCAAGCTGTCCCCCTGAGTAGAATGCCATCGCATCACAGCTCACAGCAACCTTCAACTCCTGAGCTCAAGTGAGTTTCCTGCCTCCGCCTCCCAAGTAGCTGGGACCACAGGTGCCTGCCACAATGCCCAGCTATTTTTTGGTTGCAGCCGTTATTGTTGTTAGGCGGACCCAGGCTGGATTCGAACCCACCACCTTAGGTATATGTGGCTGGCACCTTAGCCACTTGAGCCACAGGCGCCGAGCCAAAATATGAGTGTCGTTTTAGGAAATATAAAGGGAAATTAACCATGTCATTATCTTCTTGTTCTCAGAGAATTTGAGACCTTCATTACAAACTGATCTAGGTTCACCTAAAAACGTCACCAGGCATATACTTTTCTCTCACAGTTAACAGAATCAAACCTTTTAATATTCTCTGTCTAAACTTCTCTTCTTTCAGACTCCTAGTTAGGATTCAGAGGAGAGAAGATGTAAGGGACTTCATTTCTATGCTGTTTTTGCATAGGGCTTATAAACATGCACAGGTTCTCAGATATTCACATAAACACAAACATGCCCACAGACGCGTCCATTTTAGTTGCTTGATAAATGTTTACTAATTGCTCACAGTTGTGTGTACAGAATAGACCAGCGCTAGGCTAAGTTCCACTCCAATTTCAAAGTCAATCTGGACTGACGCATGAAGTTCACGGCCCTGCTCCCATTATGTTTTCCATGTAGGCTAAGAATTGACATTCCCCTGTTCATCTGTGTTGCCCAAATGGTCCTTGAATTGATATCTACTCATCACCCACTGCCAAATGATCATGTTGAATATATCTTATTTATTTATTGTTTTGGCCGGGGCCAGGTTTGAACCTGCCACTTCCAGTATATGGGGCCAGCGCCCTACTCCTTGAGCCACAGGCACTGCCCCAGAATGATCATATTGAAAAAAGAGAGAAAACAAATAGTAATAATAGTAGTAGTAATAATTATAATAATTAGTCACTGTGATAACATTAGTTCTAGCTAAATTGGGGGGGCACTTTTGATATACCTTGCACATGTGCTAACCCCTTTAAGATAATATCTAAATCCTTTTTATAGATAATATTTAAACCTTATGTGGCGCACTTTTTTTTTTTTGAGACAGAGTCTCACTATGTTGACCTCATTAGAGTGCTGTGGCATCACGGCTCACAACAACCTCAAACTCTTGGGCTTAAGAGATTCTCTCGCCTCAGCCTCGCCTCAACCCCTGGCTAATTTTTTGTTGCAGTTGTCATTGATGTTTTAGCTGGCCCAGGCTGGGTTCGGACCCACCAGCCTTGGTGTATGTGGCCAGCGCCCTACCCACTATGGGTGCCACCCAATTTTAAAGCCTCTTTTATGCAAGGAAACTAAGGTTCAAAGACAGTGAGTAATCTGTCATAAATTAAGTGATTGTATATGAATGTGTTTCTAGCCCCTGTTTCTTTGGCCTACTTGTCTGTTTTTACAGCAATAAATCCACACTGTGTTAATTACTGTAGTATTTTAAGTCTCGATATCTAGTAGTTTAAGTTTTTCAGCTTTGGTTTTTGGGTATTTTTTTTTAGGGGGGCTATTTTCGTCTCTACATTTCTACATAAATTTACACACACACAATCCCTGCATTTCTACATAAATTTACACACACACAATCTCAGTGCACTTCTGAGATTACTTATGGGATGATGTTGGTTCTACAGATAAATTTAGGGTTACCATATTGAATCTCTTAATGTATATAACTCCTCATGTTTTTAGATCATTTTAAATTTCTCAACAGCGTTTTGTAGTTTTCTGTATAGCAGTCTTGCACATATTTTGATAAATTTATTCCTACATATTTAGTATTTCTGAGTTGACTGTAAATTGTATAGGTGACAATTTTTATTTTCTAATTTTTTGGTGTTAGAATATAAGCATACACCCAATTTTTAGGTACTGATTTTATAATCTGAGAATTTGCTAAGTTTATTTATTAATTATAGTAACAGGATTGCTGATTCTTTTGGATCTTCTATGCATACAATCAGGTTGTCTGCAAAAAAGATCATTTTATTTCTTCCTTGTCAATCCCACATTTCTTTTTTCTTTCCCTTTTTTATTCTGCCCCTCCCACTGAATTAGCTAGAGTTTTCATACAGAGTTAAGTAGAAAAGGTGACAGCAGGCCTTGTAATATTCCCTAATTCAGGGAAAACTCATTGAATATGTTACCATTAAGTATGATATTCGCTATAGAATTTTTTTTTTTTTTTTGCAGTTTTTGGCTGGGGCTGCGTTTGAACCCGCCACCTCCAGTATATGGGGCTGGTGCCCCACTCCTTGAGCCACAGGTGCCACACTTCGCTATAGAATTTTTGCAGATAAACTTGCCTTACTACTTCTTTGAAGACACATGGTGTGGCTCGGCACCCGCACAGTGATCAGGGCACCAGCCACATGCCTTGGGGCTGGTGGGTTTGAACCTGGCCCTGGGCCTGCTAAACAATGACAACAATAACAAAAAAATAGCCAGGCTTTGTGGCAGGCACCTGTAGTCCCAGCTACTGGGAGACTGAGGCAAGAGAATTACTTTAGCCCAAGAGTTTGAGGTTGCTGTGAGCTGTGATGTCCCAGCACTCTACAGAGGGTGACATAGTAAGACTCTGTCACAAAGAAAATAAAAAGACACATGATCTGTCTTTTATTTGTAGCTGATTAAAAAATGTATTTCTTATGACTAATTCTCACACAAATTGGATTTAATTTTGACCAAAGTACGTTACTTAAACATTAATGTTTAATTCAATTTGTTAATATGTTGTTTAGGATACTGCATCCTCATTTATAAGTGAAATATGTTTGTAATTTCTCCTTTATAATAATATTTTTTTCCAATTTCAATATCAAAAAAAAGTATCTCCTTATCTTTGGTTTTTAGTAGTTTTACTAGGTGTAAGCTTCTTTTTTTTTTCTTGGAGACAGTCTGGGTAGAGTGTTGTGACATCATGGTTCACAGCAACTTCAAACTGGCTTAAGAGATCCTTTTGCCTCAGCCTCCCAAGTAACTGGGACTACAGGTGCCTGCCACAACACCTGGCTATTTCCTAGTAGATATGGGGTCTTGCTCTTGCTTAGGCTGGTCTTGACCTCCTGAGCTCAACAATCCACCCGCCTCAGCCTCCCAGAGTGCTAGGATTATAGGCGTGAGCCGCCACACCCAACAGTTAGGAGATTCTGGGTGATATAGCCATTGTTTTTAAAATGATTATTTTTCTAAGTGACTGAAAACATTTGTAACATTTTTTTTGTTGTATTTGGTTTTTCTCTCATTTTAAAGCTGAGAAAAAACAGCAAAGGAGAAATTCTTGGCTCCATGAATGAACATTTACTCTCTCATAGATCATTCCGTTTCCATCATGCAAATTAAGGTTAAGTCCTTGGCAATGTGTGTAATGTTAAATTTTTGGTAATCGTGGTTAGCAGTTCCAGCTCCAGACAACTTATGTCCTTTTCTCAGAAGGAGAAGCTGAGACAAAGAATGGGTTAAAAACATTGCCGAAAGTTCCAGAGTATGAGGTAGGGTTGGAATTGAAACTGAACAGCCCACGTGCAGAGATCTCAGCTTGAAACTATGTTCTAATGAACAAAGAACTTGGTGGGATCATTGTCCTTAGCCAGCTGGGAACGACAAATTACATGATTAGGAGGTGGGGTGGGGGGACAATTTACCACAAATTGTACCTTAGCAGAGTTCTCCTGGACTTCCTCGTTCTTGACATCTAAAGGTCTTTCACAGTTGCTTGTGAAGCAGGCCAGCTCCAGGCCAGTTCCACACTCCCCCTTTCCTTTTGTTAAGAGTGAACCAAGAGGAGCCCTCTGAGCCTCAGTGCTGCAACTTTGACTCAGACTCTGCTCAAATGAAAGAAACAGGATATGCTACGGGGAACCTTCCTGACAGCAAGAAGAGATGTATAAAGACCTCTAAAATCCCATAGGTTTTAACCTCTTACCGTACAACTGGTAGTATAGTCATTTTAATTTAAACAAGACTTGAAGTCAAAGGCAAAGCACACGTGGTAGAGGCCAACTCTAGAAAGACAGGAAGATGGGCTCAGGCAGGAAGTTCAGAACACTTCCTGGAGGAACAGTTTTCATATACCACAGCCCTGACACATAGAGGCCAGGAAAATGGCCCCTTTGAACTTGGTGGTCTAAATAGCAGAAGTTCCTGGGGCCCTAGAAGGCAGTCAGGTCTCCTGTGGACAGAAGGGAGCATGGTATATGTCTCTTTTCTGTATTTCTGTCCTGGCTTTTTTGTTGTCACTGATATGATATTATTGTTACCGGGAAAAAGGTTGGGCTTCCAGACATCAAATTAGGAGCTTCTAGTTAGCCCGAAGACACCAGCTTTTGGTCTTGTCCCTCTACTCTGTCTCCTGTGGTTATCTTTCCAAAGGCACTGACGATAGAACAGATAGAAGCTATTCTTCCGGTTTTAACAGTCACCTTTGATAACTTTTTTTTGGAGACGGAGTCTCACTCTGTCACCCTGGGTTGAGTGCCGTGATGTCATAGCTCACAGCCACCTCAAACTCCTGGGCTCACGTGATCCTCTTGCCTCAGCCTTCCAAGTAGCTGGAATGACAGGAGCCTGCCATGATGCCTGGCTAATTTTTCTATTTTTGGTAGAGATGGGGTCTCGCTCTTGCTCAGGCTGTTCCTGAACTCCTGAGCTCAAGCAATCCACCCGCCTCGGCCTCGCAGAGTGCTGGGATTACGGGTGTGAGCCTTTAACTCCACTGCTACACTCTCCTCTACCCACGTGTCTCCAGCTCCACACTGGACCCTGCAACGTGGCTATACCCCGTCTTTGCAAACTCAACACAAATTAAACCAAACTCATCAATTTCCTTGCAAACCTCCTGTCTTATTATCATCTGTGCTGTATTATTTTATTTTTATTTATTTATTTTTTGTGAGGCAGGGTCTCCCTCTATCACCTAGACTGGAGCTCAGGGTGTGATCACAGCTCATTGCAACCTCCAACTCCCAGGCTCAAGCTATCATCTTGGCTCAGCCTCTTGAGCGGCTAGGACTACAGGCATAGGCAATCAGGCCTGGCTTACTTTTTTATATTTTGTAAAGATAAGGTATCATTTTGTTGCCCAGGCTGGTCTCAGACTCCTAAACTCAAATGTTCCTCCTGCCTAGGCCCCTCCCAAAGTGCTAGGATTACAAGCACGAGCCACCACACTTGGCCTGTTCTATATTATTTTGTAAGTGTGATCAGCTCTGTTAGAGGGAAGAAATAGTACAAAAGACTTTAATAGGTAATATCACCTGCCCTCTCACATTCAGATAATCTCCAAAGCCTAGGAAGAAATCAATGGTGGAGACTGAAAATCCCCGAGCTCCCCGCCCGGCCCGAGCTGCTCCACGCTGCCTGCCCACATTCCTCTATGCTGAGTCTGGACGCTTGGCCTATTGCTTTCCACATCTCTAGTGGGTCTCTACAAGTAAACTAGCAAAAGAAAGAGCTGCTAGCACAGTGCATCATATCCCCTATGACAGTGACAGCCCTCACCCGGCCGACAGGCACTGCGAAAGGGCTCTCAGCTCACAGAGCCACACCTCTCTGGGTGAAGCTGAGGCCCAGCCAGCTGAAGAGAGAGAGTCTGTCGAGACAGAACTGGAACCAGAACTCACACTCCTGACTCACGGCTGACAGAGCTTTCCATTTTAATACAGAGTTTGCATTTCCTTAGGAATAAAGATGCTATATGACAAGTGGCTGCTGCAAGAGACAAGATAGGAGGATTAATTAAGCAGGTTCCAGTTCACCCCCAATTGCATATTTTATACAAATGAGGGTAAACAAGCTTTATTTATTTATTTATTTATTTATTTGAAATAGAGTCTCACTGTTTTCCTAGGCTAGAGTATCGAGGCCTCAGCCCAGCGCACAGCAACCTCAAACTCTTGGACTCAAGAGATCCTCCTGCCTCAGCCTTCCAAGTATCTAGGACTACAGGAGCCCACCATAATGCTCAGCTAGTTTTTTTGTTTTTAGTAGAGATGGGGGGTCTCACTCTTGCTCGGGCTGCTGTCGAACTCCTGAGCTCACGGGATCCTCCCACTCCTACCTCCCAGAGTGCTAGGATTACAGGCATGAGCCACCACACCTGGGCTGAACTTTAATTCTTCTTTCCCCTAAGCTTTCTTTCTTTCTTTCTTTCTTTTTTTTGGCCGAGACTGGGTTTGAACCCACCACCTCCAGTATATGGGGCCGGCGCCGTACTCCTTTGAGCCACAGGCGCCACCCCTTAAGCTTTATTTCTTAAATATCAAATCTGTCAACACCAGATGGATTATAGCCTCCATGACTTTTTTTCAGATTTACAAAATACTGATCAAGTTTTTTACTATGGTAAAAACACATAATATAAAATCTGCCATTTTAACTATTTCTAAGCGTATATAGTTCAATGGTATTCATATATTCATGCTGCAATGAAAACATCACCACCACCTGTCTCTAGAACTTCTTCACCCCAAACTGAAATTCCATATTCATGTAACAATAACTCCTCATTCTTTCCTCCCCTCAGGCCCCTGCTAACCACCATTCTACTTTTTCTCTCTAGGAATCTGACTATTCCAGACACCTCCTATAAGTGGAATCATCCAATATTTGTCCTTTTGAGTCTAGCCCATTTCATTTGGCACAATGTCCTCCAGGTTCAGCCATGATGTGGCAGGTGTCAGAATTACCTTCACTGTTGAGACTGAATAATATTCCATGGTATGTACACACCACATTTGATTCATACATTTACCCAGTAGTGGACATCTGGGTTGTTTCTGGGTGGGCTAGCCAAAGGGTTTATCAATTTTATTAATCTTTTCAAAGAACTAACTTTTGTTTTGTTGATCTTCTGAATATTTTGTTTTCAGTTTTATTCAATTATGCTTTAATTTGGTTATTTCTTTTCTTCTGCTGGGTTTGGGGTTGGATAGTTCTTCCTTTTCCGGTTGCTTGAGATGGCAAGTAGATTGCTAAATTGCTCTCTTTCTATTTTCTTAATGAAGGCTTCTCATGTTATATATACGACCTTTGCAGTATCCCACAGGTTTTGACAGTTGGTATCTTCATTATCATTTTGTTCTAGAAATCTGATAACTTCTTTCTTAATCTCATCTTTGACCCAACTATCATTCTGCATAAGGTTATTTGATTTCCATGATTTTATTTAATAGAATATGAAGCTTTCTGTTGCTGTTGAGTTCAACTTTTATTCCATGATGGTCCAAGAAAATACAAGGAATAATTGTTATTCTTTTAAATTTGTTGAGGTGAGACTTGTGTCCTAAGATATGATCAATTTTGGAGGATGATCAATGAGCTGATGAGAATAAGGTGTATTCAGTTTTGTTAGGATGAAATGTTCTGAATATGTCTGTTAAGTCCTTTTGTTCTAGGGTCAAGTTCAAGTCCATTATTTCTTTGGTTAGTTTCTTCCTGGAAGATCTATCCATAACTGCCAAAGGGGTGTTAAAATCTCCAACTATTGGCTCCAGTGTATGTGGCTGGCAGAAGAACAGAGCTGGTAGATTCGAATGCAGCCCAGGCCCGCCAAACAACAATGACAACTACAACCAAAAAATGGCTGGGTGTTGTGG
>NW_003852536.1:245672-246278 GCF_000181295.1 Otolemur garnettii
GGTGATAATAGGACCTACTTCGCTGAGCTTTTGCTAGGATTAAATGAGCTATGACCTATAAAGCACCTAGAATAGTGTAAACACTTAGATAGGTGTTACCTTTACTATCGAATGTCCCCCTACTTACAGCACTCGTGAGAGTGTTCCCCAAACGCCCTCCCTGGGCTTAGCTCCTGCTCAGGCCCTTGCTCTTCATGGACACCCAACACCAGTGTCTCAGTCTGAGTCCTACTCATCCTTCACGGTCCAGCTCAAATCTTCTCCACCCCACAGACCCTTTCCCGCTCCTGTTCCGTCCCTCTGAAAGTCCTCCACATGCATCTCATGCTCTTTATGTCATAGTTTCTGTGACCCCACCTTCCATGAGAGGGGAAAATAAAAGTGCTTTGCATATTGTAAAGTGCCATACAAGTGTGATTATACCCGAGACAGTGGTATTATCTTCTAGGATAAAATTTTTCAATAGATGAGGAGATGATTAACACCACAGGGCAAGCTAGGTTATCAGATGGGTTTGCGACAGTGAGGTCACCATGAGAATGGGAAGCATGATGCAAACATGTGGATGGAAGGGAGAATATTTTCAGACCATGGGTAGGTTTTCAG
>NW_003852536.1:247035-272677 GCF_000181295.1 Otolemur garnettii
GGGGACAAGGGACCACAGCAGCTGCTACACAGCAGAAAGGACCAGTTACAGCTACTCTTGGAGTTGTTGTGTGCCTTACGTCTTTGACTCACCTGCCAAGACAGGGGCCTAGGAGATAAAGTCTAACTGGCCAGCCTGGATGGGAAGGGGAACTGGAGGACGAAGTCCTTTTGACTTATGTCAAAGGAAGCAGGCTCTATGTCCCATTGGAGCACACAGCCAGGCAAAGGTGATTCCCTGAAAAGGGACTTGGGTCCCACTTAAAAGGGGAACTGGATGCTGATGTCTAAATGACCAAAAATGACAACCACACCAGACTTTTGGACCTGTGTCTTGATTCTCCTTTCCAGTCGAGCCCGTTGGCACAGCCCTCTGGTGTTTTGAGTCTCCTCTCCAGGAGGCCACCTTTCTTTCTTGGTAGCATGTGCTGCTGCCTGAGAGCAAAGGATGCCACACCCCACTGTCCTGGAACGCCCAGGGCCAGGCTTGGAGCTCTATGCCCATGCATATTCGGAGAAGTGGTAGAGATGAGAGGGCGCATGGGGGCCTGTGGCCTGGAGCTCCGGGCACTGGAAATTCAAAGCAGAGACAGAAGCACAGAAGGAGAAAGCAGAGCAAGCTAAGTTAGCCCTGCAGTCATGAGACTGCATGCCTGACCCTAAAGGCACTCAGTGTGAAGGAGAGCAGCCAGGCTTGGAGAAGAGCATCGCCATTTCAATGTCTGTCGTCTTGAGCGGCTGTCTGCAGCAGGGTCTCCGTGAAAGGGACGGAGAAAAGCAAGGGACAGTCTGTTCAAAGGAAGTGTTTCTAGGAAAGTTCGCCTCATTCACAAAAAGTGACACAAGACAGGGACAGTCCTCTTTCTGGCCCTGTTCTTTGCTGGCTGTGTGTGACACTTGGGACTGTGGCAGTTCTTATGTCCACAAGCAACCACCAAGAGGACAAGGGCTCACTCCCTGAGGATGTGGAGGAAAAGGGACTCAGATTGGATCTGGATGATGTTGCTGGGCCACTTCACTGACCTTGCCACTTGGAAAGTCCTCCAGACTTTCTAGAACACCAGGCTATGTATTTCATTACTGTTGAAGACACTACAAGTTGTACTTTCTATTATAAATGAAACCACCCTACCTGATACAGCCTTCCAGCCAAGATTCTAAGCACTGGGCAGATAATAAGACCCACTGACATCGTCTAACCTTAGAGCGGGAGCTTACAGAAGGAAATTCTCCCCATCCAAAAAAGGAGAGGGCTTTATGCAGCTGCACAGAGAATGCGTGCCTCAGGCCAGCCCTCCTGCTCCTTATTCTTTGTCTTTTTTGGACAAGCATCATGTAATTTGGGACCATAGATATTGGGTAATTACTATGGCAATGATTAGGGATTCACTGCAGGAATAAGGCAATATAATTACGGTCCCATTTCAGCTTGTTTCCATGACAACAGGAGCAATTGCCATTGATCAGCAGTTTTCTTCCTAAACAGAGTCGTGAGTCTCATTCAAATGAAATGTGAAAGAGCAATTAAATATCCTCATCAAACAAACTAGGGTTGCTGGAAAAGACTGGAGTCAGATTATAATTTGTGTGGCATCTGAGAGGCTCATTCTAGACTCTGGTACTCTATGAAAATATATGGTACCAAATTACCTGTTAATTACAGTAGAAACAGGATATGTCATAGAAGTTCAAGGAAGAAGAGGACAAGTTCGAAATCTTAAAATATAGACTCTTAGAACTGGAAGTCAGAGGGTCATGTACTCCAGCCCCTGGGCTCAGTCCTGTGTCTCCGTCACAGAGGAGGAACAATCTCCTAATCTGCCCTTAAGCTCTGTAGGGACCCCCCAGCCCCCATGCTATCCATCCACTCCTCTGTTTCCCCACATGGAGAAAGAGTCTTTGCATAAGCCTCTCTAGCTGTCATCTGAATCAATTTACTCTGGAAACAGAACGCTAGGCATCAACATTCTTTTTATCTCAATGATAATATCACCCTGTATTTGTAAAGTGTTTATTGCAAATAGTGTAATGTCACATGCATTTTTTGTGTGTGTGTCCTTATAATAATCCGGGAGACAGCATATCCATGTAACATGAAGGGGCTGGCTTGGTTAAGGTCACAAAGCTCATGAGCGAAGACACCTGGCCTGACAAGAGGTCAAGGTCAGCACCTGACCTGCCCCCTTTCCTAGTCAGCGTACCTCCAAGACGTGCTCTCACTGACCCATCATCCTTCTCTTCCCCTAGACTTATTCAGCTCTGCTCTATTAATCAATTCTCTTCCTTAGTCTGTAAATTTCACTTATGGGGTTTTGTCCCTTGTCTCTATTCCCCGTACAACTTCGGCACACCCCAGGTTCCTAATGACTGAGGATAAACGATCAGGTAAGATAGGTTTGTTTCTGAGAAGCAGCAAAGCCAGGCGACTTAAGGCACACACTGCTAACCAGGGAGCCTTAGCTTCCCTGCAATTTTACAGTGACAGTTTGTGTCATGACATCAACCATGTAATCTCCCTTTTCCAGTAGGTCACAGAAACGGAGATACTCTTTACCATGGTGGGAAACTGGAGGACAAATTAGATGAACATGGACTTGTACAGTGGGAAGAGTCAGTCTGGTAAAAAGGGCACTATTCATGCATTCATTAAATGAACAATTACTGAATGCTTGCTACGTGGCACAGGGCCGGGGGCTAGGAATACGATGAGTGGAGAGCCACGGGGCTTCTCTTGTGAAAGGTAGAGGAAGTTGGAGGACAATGTCGGTGGCAGAGTGGAGAGGATCAGAGAAAGCTTGCTCCCCTGAGAAAGGTTCATTTATGCAGAAAACTCAAGGACTGGGGCGGCACCTGTGGCTCAAGGAGTAGGGTGCCAGCCCCATATACCGCAGGTGTGGGTTCAAGCCCAGCCCCGCCCAAAACTGCAAAAAAAAAAAAAAAAAAACCTCAAGGATGAAGAGGAGTTATACAGGTGAAGGGCATGGACATGGGGATGGCTGCTCCAGCCCAAAGGACCATCCTGTGCAAAATCAGCAGGCTGGGATTCTAGCCATGTATCTGACACTAGCAGCACTGTTACGTCCATGAGCCTCAGTTTCCCCATCTGTAAAGTAAAGGGGTTGGATGAGAGCTAATTTTTTTTTATTTTCAGACTTAACTTTTTTTTTTTGAGACAGTCTCACTATATCACCCTTGGTAAAGTGCTATGGCGTCCTAGCTCACAGCAACCTCCAACTCTCGGGCTTAAGCGATCCTCTTGCCTCAGCCTCCCAAGTAGCTGAGACTACAGGTGCCCGCCACAATGCCCGGCTATGTTTTGGTTGTAATTGTCATTGTTGTTTGGCTGGCTGGGCCAGATTCAAACCCACCAGATCTGGCGTATGTGGCTGGCGCCTTGGCCACTTGAGCTACAGGTGATGAGTCTAATTTTTTTTTTTTTAATAGAGATGGAGTCTCGCTATTTTTCAGGCTGATCTTGAACTCCTGGCCTCAAGTGACCCTCCCACCTCCACCTACCAAAGTGGTGAGATTATAGGCATTAGCCATTGCACCTGACATACAAAATTTAAATTTGATATAGTGTAATTTACCTTTTGTCACTCGTGCTTTTTGGTATCTAAGAAACCACTACCTAATAAAGGTCACAGAAATGTAATCCTTTGGGGTTTTTAAAAGAGTTTTATAATTTTATTTCTTACGTTTAGGTCTGTGATCCATTTCTATTTTGTGTATGGTATAAGGAAGTGGTATAATATTATTATTATTATTATTTTGCAGTTTTTTATTTTGGCTGGGGCCGGGTTTGAACCTGCCACCTCCAATATATGCCCTACTCCTTTGAGCCACAGGCGCTGCCCGGGTATAATATTATTATTTTTTTTTTTTTGCAGTTTTTTATTTTGGCTGGGGTTGGGTTTGAACCTGCCATCTCCAGTATATGGGGCCAGTGCCCTACTCCTTTGAGCCACAGGCGCTGCCCGGGTACAATATTATTTTTTACATGTATCTATCCAGGAGTCCTAGCACCATTTATTAAAAAAAATCTATCTGTTACCCACTGATCTATGTATCTATCCTTATATTAGTACCACACTGTTTAGATTACTGTAGCTCTGTAATGGGAGTGTCAGTCTTCCAACTCTGTTTTTCTTTTTCAAGATTGTTTTGGCTGCACCAGGTCCCTTGCATATCAGGATCAATTTACTTGCCAATTTCTTTCTTTCTTTCTTTCTTTCTTTTTTTTTTGAGACAGAATCTAACTCTGTTGCCTTGAGTAGAGTGCTATGGCATCATGGCTCACAGCAACCTCAAACTCTTGGGCTCAGGAGATCCTCTTGCCTCAACCTGCCGAGTACGTGGGACTATGGCACCAGCCACAATGCCCGGCTAGTTTTTCTATTTTTAGTAGAGACAGGGTCTTGCTCTTGCTCAGGTTGGTCTTGAACCTCCTGAGCTTAGTTGATCCACCCATCTTGGCCTCCCAGAGTGCTAGGACTACAGATGTGAGCCACTGTGCCTGGCTTATTTGCTAATTTCTGAAGGAAAAAAAAGATAGCTGGAATGTTGACAGGGATTGCGTTGAATCTATAGGTCACTTTGAAAAGTATTGCCATCTTAATACTATTATGTTTTCTGGCTTGGCGCCTGTAGCTCAAGCAGCTAAGACGCTAGCCACATACACCAGAGCTGGAGGGTTTGAATCCAGCCCAGGCCCGCCAAACAACAATGACAACTACAACCAAAAAATAGCTGGGTGCTATGATGGGCGCCTGTAGTCCCAGCTACTTGGGAGGCTGAGGCAAGAGAATTGCTTAAGCCCAGGAGTTGGAGATTGCTGTGGGCTATGATGCCAAGTCACTCTACCCAGGGCGACAGCTTGAGGCTTTGTCTCAAAAAAAAGAAAAAACAAACAAAAAAAATGATGTTTTCTAATGTGGGATGTCTTTCCAACTGTTTAGATCTGTAATTTCTTTCAATGATAGTTTGTCATGGTTAGCATACAAGTTTTGTATTTCTTTGGTTAAATTTATTCCTAAGTATTTTATTGTTTTTGGTGCTACTATAAACGGAACTGTCCTTTTGAATTCATTTTCAGATCTTTCATTGCTAGTGTACAGAAATACATTTGGAATAACAAAGACTTTAATCTCAGCCAGGCATGGTGGCTCATATCTATAATCCTAGCACTTTGGGAAACCTAGGTGGAAGGATTGCTTGAGACCAGGAATTCACAACCAGCCTGATCAACACATTGAGACCCCATCTCGACAAAAAAATTTTTAAAAAATTATCCAGGCATGGTGGTGCATGCCTGTATTCTTAGCTAGTCAGGAGGCTGAACCGCCGCAGGAGGACTTCATGAGCCCAGGAATTTGAGGTTGTAGCGAGCTAAGATGATGCCAATGTAACCTGGGAAACAGAGCAAGATCCGTCTTAAAAACTCTCCTGAAGTTCAATTTTTTATCCTGCAACCTTGCTCAAGCTTGTTTATTTTTATTTTATTTTATTTTTTTTGTAGAGACAGAGTCTTATTTTATTGCCCTCAGTAGAGTGCCGTGGCACCACAGCTCACAGCAACTTCCAACTCCTGGGCTTAGGCGATTCTTTGGCTTCGGCCTCCCAAGAAGCTGGGACTAAAGGTGCCCGCCACAACATCCAGCTAATTTTTTGTTGCAGTTTGGCCAGGGCCGGGTTTGAACCTGCCACCCTCGTTATATGGAGCCACTGGCCTACCCACTGAGCCACAGGCGCTGCCCTCAACCTTGTTTATTTATGTGTCTGGGTATGTTCATTAGGACTTTCAATATCACATCATGGCAAGTGCAGAGTTTTACTTCTTCCTTTCCAAGCTTAATGCTTCTTACTTTTTTCTTTTCTAATTGTCCTGGATATAACCTACAATGCATTAGCAACATGTAACACTAGTGCCTATACAATAAAGTGCTGAATGGAAGGGACGAGAGAAGACATCCTGGCTTCCTTCCTGATCTTAAAGGGAAGACTCTCATTCTTTCTCCATCAACCATAACATTGGCTGTGGATTTTTCTGAGGCCCCTTATCAGGGTGAAGGAGTTTCCTACTATTCCTAGCTCTGACTAGTTTTTCTTTTTAAATCATGAATAGCTGTTGGATCTTATCAAATGGCTTTTCTGCATCTGTTGAGATAATCATGTGGTTTGTCCTTTATTCTATGGACAGATTATACCAATATTCTATGGCCTAGTATGCCAATTTATTTTTGTATGTTGAACCAATCTTGCACTCCTGGGATAGATTCCACTTGGTCGTGGCATATAATCCTTTTTATATATTGCTGGATTCAGTTTGTTAGTTTTGTTGGAGATTTTTGTGTCTATAGTCATAAGGGATATTGGTCTGTGGAGTTCTTTTCTTGTGATGTTTTTGTCTGGTTTTAAGAACTTAGTTGTTAAGGCGCCAGCCACGTACACCTAAGGTGGCGGGTTCGAATCCCCAGCCCAGACCCACCAAACGACAATGATGGCTGCAACCAAAAAATAGCCGGGCATTGTGGCGGGCGCCTGTGGTCCCAGCTACTTGGGAGGCGGAAGCAGGAGACTCGCCTGAGCCCAGGAGTTGGAGGTTGCTGTGAGCTGTAATGCCACAGCACTCTACCCAGGGGGATAGCCTGAGACTCTGTCTCAAAAAAAAAAAAAAGAACTTAGTTGTTACTGTACATAGGAAAAATGGGAAATAGTAGCTAAATGTACCTTTATTTATAAAATATCAATCACAAAATTGTATAAAATATTTATAAAGTATTTGTCTATGTGTTAATCTATAAACATAAAAAATATAAAATAGCATACAAGTTTGTTATTTTTTCCTATGTATGATGGCCTTTGGGATACCCTGTCATGTTTAATTAAGAAAAGAAGTCACAGGCAGCACCTGTGGCTCAAAGGAGTAAGGCACCGGTCCCATATGCCGGAGGTGGCGGGCCCAAAACTGCAAAAAAAGAAAAGAAGTCACATTCAGTTGTTAAAAACTGATCATCTTTCAGCTTTGCTTTCCAAAGGAATGTATGATTTTTTTTTTTTTTTTTGAGACAGAGCCTCAAGCTATCCCCCGGGTAGAGTGCCATGGCATCACGCTCACAGCAACCTCCAACTCCTGGGCTCAAGCGAGTCTCCTGCCTCAGCCTCCCAAGTAGCTGGGACTACAGGCGCCCGCCACAATACATGGCCATTTTTTGGTTGCAGCCATCGTTGTTGTTTGGCGGGCCTGGGCTGGGGATTCGAACCCGCCACCTTAGGTATATGTGGCTGGTGCCTTAGCTGCTTGAGCCACAGGCGCCGAGCCGGAATGTATGGTTTAAAAGCAGCAGCCTCGGAGAGATAAAGGCTTCTAATATAGAGTAAGAGCAGAATGCTTTAAAAGCCCAAAGGAAATGGAAAATTTCAGGCACAGGACCAGATCAATAAGGAGCTATTCTTGGCCATGCGGATATTCCTAGAATTACAGATTGTTTGACAGCAGGTTGAAGTGTAGCTCCTTTAAAGCTAGAGTTCTCACCCAGTGCAGAATCCCACTTCAACGGCCCTGCAGACACACGGCCAGTCTCCCATTTTTAGTAATTAGGGAATTTCCCCTCACATTGGGCTGAAATCTGCTTCCTTGGAACGTCTAGCCAAGATCATGGTAATGGAATTTTGAGTTTTGCATTTTAGTGATAACTATTCATTTTGGAGACAGTGAATAAAATGCCCCCAAATGCTTTGGAATCATGACACCATGTAAAGTAACACGTCTATTAACTGAAAAGCGAACTGCAACTAGGAATTGGTGGGAACAACACTTTTCATTTTCTCCATCTGTAAATAGGGTGAATAACCACAAGTTCAGCTACACTATAAGCAACACATGTAAATATTTACTTTGTGAGTGAAATTACTTTGTAATTGTCAATTCCCCAGAAAAAGAGGATATATATTTTTAAATTATTCCTACTGTCTTGTGTTTGTATCTTTCCTTTTTGCCTGTGCTGTTCAGGTTGGAGTGCAGTGGCTCTTCACAGGCTGAATCACAGTGTATGACAGCCTCGAACTTCTGGGCTCAAGTGATCCTCCCGCTTCAGCCTCCCAACTGGCTGGGACTACAGGCACCTGCCACCACATCCAGCTCTGTCTTTCTTCTTCTTTTGGAGACAAGAGTCTTACTCTGTCGCCCTGGGTAGAGTGTGGTGGTGTCATCCTAGCTCACAGCAACCTCAAACTCTTGGGCTCTTGCCACGGCACTCTAACAAGGGTGATAAAGTAAGACTCTGCCTCTAAAAAAAAAGAAAAAAAAAAAAACTCTTGGGCTCAAGCTATCCTCTTGTCTTAGCCTCCCAAATAGCTCGGCCTACAGGCGCCACAACACGGGGCTAGCTTTTCTATTTTCAGTAGAGACAAGATCTCACTCTTGCTCAGGCTTGTCTCAAACTCCTGAGCTCAAGCAATCCACCTGCCTTGGCTTCCCAGAGTCCTAGGATTACAGGTATGAGCCCATGCCTACCCCAGCTCTATCTTGATGTTAAAAGTACATTGTATTTAAAAAGACATTTAAAAAAAAATTCTTAGTTCGGAGCTTATCCTTATAATTTCCTTATTTATAAAGAAGACTTTATTATAAAAACAAGTATATACTTAAAGTGCAGGTGTCATAAACGTAGGTTTAAAAACAAGACTTGAGACTGAGAACAGGTGACATTATTAGAAATGGAGCTGTTTGAGTCCTAATGGAATTTTCCAAGGCTTTGTAAAATCTAAAACCTTGAGGAAAACCCCCAAGGGTAAATGGAAGAGAATCACCAGAGTCCAGGCTCCTCTAAGAGTCCAACATGACTCAGTTAGACATCAGACTGGAAAAAAGCCATCAGCTACTATAAAAAGGATGGGTTGTGTCTTTATAGGTCTGTCCTTCCAAAGGAGAACAGAACCTTGGTCACACGCTAGTATGTGTTCCTGGGAAACTGATTCACACTGCACAACACTGAAGTGTACTGAGAGTGTCAGAAAATATATGTACTTTTTTGTTTGTTTGTTTGCAGTTTTTGGCCAGGGCTGGGTTTGAACCCGCCACCTCTGGCATATGGGGCTGGCACCCTACTCCTTTCAGCCATGAGCACCGCCCAATATGTGCACATTTTAAGAGATTACTTTATGAAGTGGAATTGAATTATGGGAGCAATGTGTAATAAATGATGTTTGCTCAAAAGATGGTATTAATGAAATAAATGCTAGTGCCACCAGGCAACAGGCACGGATAGGATAGTTTTTTTCTTTAAAATGTATATACAGGTTTGGTGCCCGTAGCACAATGCTTATGGTGCCAGCCACATACACTGAGGCTGGCGGGGTCGAACCTGGCCCAGACCAGCTAAACAACATGACAACTGCAACAAAAAATAGCCAGGCATTGTGGTGGGCACCTGTAGTCCCAGCTACTTTGGAGACTGAGCCAAGAGAATCACTAAGTTTGACATTAGTGTTAGCTGTGGTGCCACGGCACTCTATGGAGGGCAACAAAGTGAGAGTCTGTCTCAATTTTTATTAAATAGATAAATAAATAAATAAAATGTATATACATTCCATTTCTTTGGAACCCTCTGCACATCAGTACCGACATTTCAACAGTTGGGTTAGAGCTAGCTGTGATCACCTTTCAGTTAAATTCGATACTTTTTTTTTCCTTTGAGACACAGTCTCACTCTACCACCCGGGGTAGAGTGTAACTCACAGCAACCTCAGACTCTTGGGCTCAAGTGATCCGCCTGCCTCAGCCTCCTGAGTAGCTGGGACTACAGGCCCCCACCATAATGCCTGGCTAGTTTTTCTATTTCTAGTAGAGATGGGGTCTTGCTCTTGCTCAGGCTGGTCTCAACTCCTGAGCTCAAGCGGTCCACCACCTGGGCCTCCCACAGTGGAGGATTACAGGTGTGAGTCACTGCACCTGGCCAAATTCAAACTTTTGTTAACCCTACAGGGTAGAAAATACTGGCCTGCCAAGAAGTCAGTATTAGGACTGAGAATGCTGTTGGTGAACGTGGGGAAGCTTAATGTGCACTGAGGGTCTGAGGGTTTTATAATAAGGGAACCACAAAAGTGTCTGTTAGAATTTGCTAACACACAGCACAGAGGATGTCTTTGCCTTTGTCCCACACAGTAAGAATGTCGCAGGTAGAAATTATACCTTCTATTCCTTCAATTTAACATACATGGCGCCAGGTATTCTAGGACACTTTTTTTTTTCGTTTGAGCAGCTAACAAGAGGCTGAATAAAACTGAGTCCCTGACTTCGTGGAACTCACAGTCAAGCAAGAAAGCCAGACAAGAAAATCCATAATTTCCATACAAAGTGACACGTTCCTTGCTGGAACCAGGCACACGGTGACAGGGGAACACAAGCAAACGCGAATCAATCCCATCTGGGTGTCGGAAAAGGCTTCTCAGCAGAGCTGAATTCTAGTAGCAGTTTAACCATCCCTGACTCTGACTTCCAGTCCCAGAGCTCAGGTGAGAACGGGGCGGTCAGACTTAGGGCCTGTGCTCCCGGAGAGGGGACAGAAGGGAGGAAGAGCAGGAGGTGGAGTAAGGGGGGGCGGGGGAAGAAACCAGGCAAGAGCCAAATGCTCCAACGCCGAGGGGCTCCAGACGCACAGAGGGGTGCGAAGGGGACCCCTGGTCCCAAGCTGGGTCCTCAACAGGGGCGTGAAACCCTTTCTCCTCGTGAAGCAACAGCACATGGGAACACGGTTTTCTTTAACCTGAGGGACCCTGGAGAGCTGAGCCAGCGAGGTGCTGCCTCCTACCACAAGCGCTGCAGCCACACGCGTGCCCCATGCTGTGCAGGTCAGGAGCCCTCGCTGCCTCTCCTCGGTGACTTCTGCACCTTCCCGGAGAGGGAGCACATCTGTCTGCCGAAACCAAAACCAGCTCCTCCCTCCTTTGGGATCCCACCCCTCACCCTGGGACTCCCCCAGAGATGTGAAAATCCAGCCTCGCGATTACCTTAGATCATCCTCCAGCATCTCTTCATCCGAAGAGAAAGTCCCATTGCTGACACTCCGGGGAGAGGACCTCTTCTTCCCCCCGGACTCCTCCAGGGACAGCGACACGTCTTTCTTTTTCCTTTTGCCAAACAACTTCTTGAAAGGCTGGAATTTGCCTCCCTTCTTCTTGTCTGTGGATTACAAGACAAACACACGCTGCAGGCTGGCAGGGCTGCGCCTCCGAGCCTAGGAGCAAATTACAGCTGAGCAGCGTAGCCGGGAGCCGGGGCAAAGGGCAGCGCCCGCCCGAAGGAGCGGCCCAGACCTGTGCAGGGAACGTCAGGGCCGCCCCGGTGTGGCCAATGCAGGGCGGCGGGGCGGGGGAGCTGGCTGAGTCCTCTGTCCCCTGGGTTCCCAAGACATATCTGGGAAAACAAGAAGAGGCTCCTGGCACTACGTAGGGTGGCTGGCACAGCACCCCTTCCTACATGGCACTCCGAGGTGGCTCTGCTTTCTTTAAGAAAGCAGATGGCCAATGCCCTTCCCTGTGGAAGAAGCTGAGAAAAACAGAAGTCAGGCTGGTGTTTCAAAAAAGTTTATAAAAGGTGGGCATGGTGGGTCATGCCTGTCATCCGAGCACTCTGGGAGGCTGAGGCAGGAGGATTGCTTGGGCTCACGAGGTCGAGACCAGCCTGAGACCAGCCTGAGTAGAGACCCTGTCTCTACTAAAAATAGAAAAACTGAGGCAGGATTGCTTGAGCCCAAGAGTTGGAGGTTGCTGTGAGCTATGACGCCACTAGATTCTGTCTCCAAAAAAAAAGTGTATACACACACACACACACACATATATATATAAATATATAATATATATTCTCTTTGAGAATCATTCTATTTTGGCCTCTATTAGATACACAAGGCGGCTATTAACTCTTGGCATAAGCTTTGCCTCAATTCTCTCTACACCTATATATTTCCAGTTTATTTCTCTTGTCTATTCTTAAAAATCTACTATGAAGAGCCCCAAAGGAGTTACTAACATCTTCCCAGGTATTACTCCACCTAGTCGGGACCTAGGCTTGCTGCCAATATCCGCTCCTGACGTTTTAGGGGGTACCTTTCAGCCTGCTCCTGTGGACACACACGCTCCTACCTTAGAAAAGTGTACATCGCCCTCACCCAGGAGAAGCATCTGCTCAGATCTTTCTCTTTTCTTTAAGAAGCTTAAAGAGCCACTTATCCGGCAGTCTGACAAAATTCTAAAAATACCGATCATGACATCATTACCCCTGCCTGGGTCCACAGATCTAGCTTTTAAGCTAAGCAGAGAACTGCATATTATGTTAGAATTTATTAATTGCGTGGATGGGTGGGTGGGTTGATCACTGCCCCAGAGTCAAGGTGGCTTTTGGTGATGCTCACTTGAGCTCTGAATGGTGGCAGCCACTGTATAAAGTACTTGTTGCATTGGTCATTTTGTTGGGAGAGACACAAAGTAAACAGAACCTGGAAGAGGCTGAATCCAAACACGGGGATTTAAAAAAAAAAAAAAGGGGACCACCTTGGAGAGGAAGCCAGGTTGGGGAAGCCTTGTCTCTGAGAACTGATGGGGCTTCACACACAGAACGAGCTCCTTCAGGTGATCCATTTCTAAAGCCAGCCCGCTTGAGGACTGCTTGTGAAACAAGCGCCTGCCCCTCCGTGCTGAGCATTTATGGGCAGTAACTGGGCACAAGTACACAGCACCATCCTGGAAGACGTGACAAAGTCCAATGTCAGCGGTGCACTCCTCTTGAATCACGTGGAACTCTGCTCCAGGAATGCCCTGGTGATTACCAGGAAGGCAAAAGAACAGAAAAACCTCACCGGACTCTCCATCCAACAACCAGTCCTTCTCACTGGGAGTGAAAAACCATTGTAAGTCCCACAAACATCAATTTCTCCTCGGGAGAAGACTCAGAACACAGGAGTTTTCATTAGAAGTTGGCTCCAAAGTCTTAGCATCTGGTGACATGGCGGTTATGAAAAACAATGCCCCCCTTCCTGTTCCAAAAGTAATAATATACTTCCTGTCAGAAATAGCTTTACATCTTAAATGCAAGTTGACACTCATACGAATGGCAAAACATAACTATAGTCCAGAAAGTAGAAGGGAAGAGGAGAGAGGGGGAGCGGAGGGGAGACATGGGAGGAGGGAGGGTATTCGGGACTTCAACCTAATGTGCATGATGCAATGGTACATTTCAAAACTATTAAGAGATGGTTGTGATGGATGTGCTACTTAGTTCAATGTCAACATTTCACATTGACTCAAAGCAGTACCCTGAACCCCATAAATGCATCAATGTACAAAGTTATGATTTAACAAAAAACAATTCAGAAGGAAAAAAAAAAAAGTTGAGTCTCTTCAAGGATAATTTTGTTACTGACCGTAGCACTTGATTCATTTTCTGGGATTAACTTCAGTGATCACATGTAGGCCCACCCTGCATGGACACAGCCAAAACTTCAGTGGCAAAAACAGGAAATGAAATTTTAAAGGTAGCAAAGAAGTTATGCTCTTTCCCCACGCTATAGTTTCAAATACAAGATCGCTCATATCAAAAAAGCAAGTGATGGAATGTTTACAGTTGTACATCACGTGGCCATTATGAAAACTGGGGCCGTGTCTTTTAATATTCCTTAAATAAACTGGCTTATGATCAATGTTAGGATGTTGGGGGCAGTATGAGCAGGCTGTCTCCACAGAATAAACCGAATTAAGTGCATGGTCATCAGTCACGGCAATTTTCTGGGCAAATAAAAAACCAAACTGCTAGTGGGATTATTTTTGTGGTGCACAGATGGGGCCTAAAGGAGCGATGCAATTTTAACAAGGTAGTAAAACACAGCACTTGGGCAAGGCTCATGTGAAATACTCCAAAACACAACTGCTGTATAGAAATAGAGCCTAGCAAAGCATTTGCCAACATTAGAGTACTTAAGACAGCATTTGAGAATCTTATAAAATTTTCTTTTGTTGGGTAGCAGGGGAACTGGGAGGAGAGGGGGGGAAGGAGAAAGCGAAATATCACTACTCAGTTCGGTTTTTCCTTCTGGCTACAGTTCTACTTAGGGGTTAAGAGTGTGGGCCCCAGGGACAAGAAGCACTTGGCCCAAATCCTGATCCCATCATCTACCAGCTAGGAAACATCTGCTTCCCAGCCTCGCTCGAAATTTACCATCTTAAGCTGTAAGACTGGATTTATAGGAGGAACAGCAGCGGAGACCACATTTTCTTAATATTTCAGCATTTTTCTGTTGTAATTTTCCACATAAAAAAACCTATCCATACTGCTTCAGGCGTCGCGGCAATTTTCATTTTTTAAGTACTGAATTAAATTAATTTATTTTCATCGTCCAATAATTACTTCTGGGCTTTTTTTTTTTTCATTTAAAAAGTGCTCATTATCCATTATTTCATGGGTATAATTGCATACCATTTGATGCCTGCATCATCATAATTACTGGTTTATAAAGGAGAGTCTAAAAATTAAAAATTGCTGGGCCAGTCCAGCAAATCAGATTCATTTTCCATTTGTCATAAGGATGCAATTCTTACATTCTCATTTCTAAACCTACGATGATACAAGCATCCAATTCCTGTGCGCTGAATTTCTATGATACACTTCCACAGGAGGCACAGAACTGTCCCACGGTGGTTCATGTTAAGCATTACTAACATGAGTGGAGTCTTGGTCTAGAGTTTCTCAGAATGTGCTCTGTGTGTCGGTACCAGGTTCTGAAGGCCACTAAATTTGAGCATCCAGGTAAAATAAAGTTAAATGTGTTTCTTTACTGTAGAACCTTCAGATAGGTCTACAGTCTTTAATATGCTACTATTAGTTTTGCTTCAAAAAGTGCAGAGAAGTCGTGCTTCCTAAGCTTGTTTGGAAGTTTGGCCTTGGAAGTCTCATCTGGCCATGGAAACTTGACTTTCTTGACAACCATCATGCCTAGGGTTCCTCTGAATACACTCTAGGAAACTAACTTCCTTCCTTATTTTCTTTCTTCCTTTCCTCCTTTTCCTTTTTTCTTTCCTTTCCTTCCCTGTTCTTCCCTTCCTTCCCTCCCTTCCTCTTTTAAGACAGTCTCATTTTGTCATCCTCCAAAGAGTGCTATGGCATCATAGCTCACAGCAACCTCAACTCCCAGGCTCAAGAAATCCTCTTGCCTCAGCCTCCCCAGACACCTGCCACAATGCCCCCTTGTTTTTCTACTTCATAGAGATGGGTCACTTTTTATTTTCTTTAGGTACCATATATTTCATACACACATGCACACACACACGCACACACACACACACATACACATACACGTCCCTCCAGAACACACTGTAACTCCAGAACACACTGCTTAGGAAACATAAGTGAGGTGACTGAAACGTTTTGGGCTTCATTGGCTAAACAACTTTTGATTTTAAGCAGGCACATAAACAGCATGCATCAGGACATACACCAATTGTTTGAATCCTATAATTTTATGATTTAAGGGAATTTTGCAATGTTTTTCTTAGCTCTGAAACATCTGAATACTTTTGAGAAGAAACTGCTAAGTTAGAAAAGATTAGTAAACATACACGGTGCTGCACGGGTACTACGCAGCTATAGCTGTCTCACTGGACCCCATTGCCATGGTACATTTCAGTTACAGCAAAGGAGGTGGCAGCATGTCAGATGGGCCACACTCCCCAGTGCCAGGCCACGGCAAAGTGGACTGAGACTTTATTTGCAGAGGGAGGGCCAGGGGAAGACAGCATGGCAGCTTGTCCAGTGCTGAGGGGAAAGAAGGAAGAGCCTTCTCATTTTCTGGGGAAGCACGGAGGAAGGAGGATATTTGCTGTGGTGCTGATTCAAAAACAGAGTCTGGGCTGCGTTTGTGGCTCAAAAGGGTAGGGCGCTGGCCCCATATGCCGTAGGTAGCGGGTTCAAACCCAGCCCTGGCCAAAAAAACCCCCCAAAAACAAACAAACAAAAAACAACGAAGAGACAGGATCATGACTCTTTTAGAAGGAGATGGAGTCCCTGGAATGAAAGGTGGGAAGCCCCAGAGCTTGCAGATTTGCTTGCACAAATCAGGGGTCAGACTGGAGAACGTGGTGACCAGCCCTGTCAGGGTCTCCCCAGGTCCTGGGTGTTTGGGTGTGCGGGCTGTGATATGTGTTGTAGACTCTAGAGTAGGCCTAAATCTTGGATTTGCTTCCTTCTCAGGGTAGAATGAAATTCTTTTCATTCTTAAGACATAGGTCCCTGAAGCTTTTCACCACTCCTCACCCTGTGATTCATCGCACTTTCCTCTGGTTTCCATGTGCTCTGCTTGTTCTTCTCTGTGGCCATGCCATGTGCTATGAAGTGGGCCCCCAAATTCATATGTTTAGAGTCTTTTTAAAAAATATATATATATATTTTATAATTTTTTTTTTTTTTTTTTTTTTTTTGGCTGGGGCTGGGTTTGAACCCACCACCTCTGGCATATGAGGCCGGCGCTCTACCCTTTTGAGCCACAGGCACCGCCTCTGTTTAGAGTCTTAATGTTCAGTACCTCATAATGAGACTATTTGGAGATAGGGTTTTTAAAAGGTGGCTAAGGTTACAAAAGGTCATCAAGGTGGGCCCCAATCCAATGTGATAGGTGCCCTCATAAGAGAGGAGGCGATGGAGTCACAGACACACAGAGACAGAAGTCTACAAAGACACAGGAGCAGATGGCCACCTACAAGCCAAGCAGAAGGCCTCAGAAGAACAGTGCTGTCTGCACCTTGATCTTGGACTTCTGCCTCCAGAGCCATGAGGAAATAACTTTGTGTTGTTCACACCACACTGTATTAATAGTTGTCACCTTAGATCTGCTGGTTTGTAAATCTGCCTCTGCACATTCACACACGTCCTTCACCTGCAAGGCCTTTCTCTTTTACCCAGAGAACTTCTAACCACTCCACCCAGACACAGTTCAGGTGTCACATTCTCCAGAAAGCTGGCTAGGTAAATGACTGCCTCCTCCATTCTCTGCTTGTGCATCGCACAGACATCTACTACAGGGCTGCAAAGCCTGAGGCAGCCCCCTCGACCTCCAGTTCCCTGGAATCCCAGGGGCCATGCCTCGTTTGCACCTGCAAATGATGCCTAACACCAAGCAGACGCTCCAAGACCATTCCCTACTCCCCAAGGCCCAGATGCGTTTCAGAAATCTGAGTCTTTGAAATTATGTGAAGGTATATTCAGATCCTTACTGAGTCCGTGACAGTACTTTGTAATCAAATGGAGTATCTGGGTGGAAACATCAATATTCCTGCTAAGCTGTGCCAACAAACGAATTTGCGCTCAACTTAGAAAGAACTTTAGGGATCTTGAAAGTGCAGATGAAGGATAGTCATCTCTCCATGCCGTACAGTCCATCAGACTCATTCTGAAGATGCAAATTTGTTCCAAATGATTGATAAATGCTGTCTCATCCACAAGAAACAGGAGAAGCTGGCGGTGAAGGGAACCAGCACCCACACATCTGCCCGTATGTGGCCAAACAAGGCAGTGCCACACTAAAACTCATCGCTGCCTCTGTTACGCTTTCAAACACTGCTTGATTTCTCCTGTAAATTGTGAAACATGTAAAAGGGGGTCTTGACAAAGCAGTGGAAAAGTTAAACATTGATACGGTTTGTTAAGATGTGTACAATCTTTATCCAGCAGAAAACGGCACCCAGTGTGTACAAGTGAGATGAAACACACGCAGGCATAACCCCGGCCATCTGGATGCCTCAGTTTGCAGCTCGTGTCAAGGGCCAAGTCTGCACACATGAGTTATGGGTTTCTCCTGAATTTCAGAAGACCCTCCTTCCCCCACCTCACAGTAGGGCACACGTGGCAACTCTCCCGATGCCCCTGTCCAGGGATGTTTTTAAGGTAAAGTGCTAAATTTATCCAATATTTTGTATTTCTTACCCATTTGACAGGTGTAAAACCAGGCCGCATTATCTATTAGATTCCTGTCGGGTTTTAATATATCTCTGATGGCTTCAGGGGGGTACAGTGATACATTCCTGCTTTCCCATAAGCCCTGTGGTTTTCATTTCACGATTTCTACAAAGTACACAGATTTTCGGCAGCACACATGTTACTGTATAGCACAGCTGACTGCATTTCCTGAAATAGGCTTGTACCTACCTGGGTTGGGCAAGGACCCAGCAATTAAAGTGACAACTCTATGGCTGTTTCCTGACCTTCCTCCTATCTTTATAATCCGCATCAATTTTTGATTTTTCCGCTGCTTTGCCAGATCCCCTTTTATATGTTTCACAATTTACAGGAGGAATTGGTGTTTAGAAAGAGTAACAGAGGCAGCAATGAGTTTTAATGTGACACCTCCTTGTTTGGCCACATCTCTCCCACATATGAGAAGATGTGTGGGTGCTGGTTCCCTTCACTGCCAGCTTCTGCCACTTGAATTTCAGAGGGTGCTGAGAATCAGTGAGTGACTCTGAGTAGAAAACACCAGCAGGGGAGCGCTTGCTGCCCGGCCTTGAATATTCAGTGCAGAAGCAAAAGCCCTCGGCAAAGGACACCTCTCCATAAGGCTGGATGCGCCAAAATCACCCGACACCTGCAGGATCAGTGCTCAGCCGGGCTGGCAACAGGGATGAGTGAAACAAAACCTTCCAGGACATTACAGGGGCTTCCATCAGAGGAACAGAACCAGCAGAAGACAGACATACAGATATTTCTTATATAGACCGGTGGTGCCAAAAATATGTATACACATTTAAAGCAAGTTTTTTTGTTTTTCTTTTTGAGACAGAATCTCACTCTGTCACCCTCGGTAGAGTGCCGTGGCGTCATCACAGCTCACAGCAACCTCAAACTCTTGGGCTCAAGTGATCCTCTTGCCTCAGCTTTCTAAGAAGCTGGGACTACAGGCGCCCTGTGACTAGTTTTTTGTATTTTTTATCTTTTCCCAAGATGCTAGGATGCTGACCTTTTATTTTTTTGAAAAGTAAATTTATTTCAGGCTAATGCTTCTCTATTTTTAGTACAGACAGGGTCTCACTCTTGCTCAGGCTGGTCTCGAACTCCTCAGCTCAAGCAATCCACCCGCCTCAGCCTTCCAGAGGCCGTGAGCCACCACGCCCCGCCTTTATGCAATCTTGCTGAAAGTAAAATCAGTCATTTCCAAAATACATATGAATTGCAGGTCAAATGGATGTGTGTAGCATATCTAAGTACACTTGACCAATAATGGTATCTTCAGTTCAATTTCAAAAAGTAATACATGGTCATAAATAAGTCTCTTAAAATGTGTATACATTTTTTGGGATATATACAAAATGTATGTTATATGTAATAAAGCACAAGGAACTGGCTCACACCAGGTGGGGGCTGGCTAAGCAAGACTGAAATCTGTAAGGCAAGTAGTCAGAACAGCCTAGAATTCACAGGCACGGACTGAAGCTGCTGCCACAGGTGGAATTTCTTCTCTCAGGAAAGCCTCCACCCTGCTTCTAAAACCTTTCAATTTATTGAATCAGGATTATAGATTATCTTGAATAATCTCCCTTACTTAGAGTCGACTCTAGTTTATTGTGTCTATAAAATGCCTTCGCAGCAGCAGTGCAATTAAGCCGCATTAGAGTTGGACTAAATAACTGGGAACTAGGGCCTAGCCAAGTTGACACAGCCAGAAGTTCATGGCACTCCACCCTTTGTCAACTTGGCACCCATCCATGTGTCCTTAAAACTGGATTTGACTAAAGTCAATCCTAAAGAAGTCACACTTTCACTACTGTGATATAATTATCCCACCTACACCGGAAAACACACTAACCCATCCTCCAGAAGAGAAGGGGAAGTCCTTGGGTAACACTCACATGTCCCCTTTGATGTCCCATAACTTAAATGCCTTGGTGGACATGGCTGGCACTGTAACCACTGCGCTATGGGTGCACACATACAATTTAAAATTAGAGTTCAGCTGGGCATGGTGGTTCACACCTCTAACCCTAGCACTCTAGGAGGCTGAGGTGGGTGGATTGCGCTCACAGATTCGAGACCAGCCTGAGCCAGACCCTTGTCTCTAAAAATAGCCGGGCCTTGTGGTGGGTGCTTATAGTCCCAGGTACTCGGTAGGGTGAGGCAAGAAGATCGCTTGAGCCCAAGAGTTTGAGGTTTCTGTGAGCTGTGATGCCAACACACTCTACCAAGGGTGACAAAATGAGACTCTATCTCTGAAAAATAAACAAATAAATAAGCAAATAATATTAGAGTTCAAAGAACCATGAGACAAGGCATTTTCCTTTTCTCTAGGAGAGCCAGAAACTCTGCAAGTATATTACAAGGCCACTGGGTAAAATGCAAATAGATATGACGAGAAAAGTACCCTCCTCCCTTCAAAATGATCCAAAAGGTCTTCGTAGAGATGGGAGACTTTGGCAGCCTCTGAAAGATAACTGGGAAGGTAGGCACCTGGTATTTTGGTAAAATATAATGTCTTTAAATAAGACTCGGCACTCGTAGCTCAGTGAACAGGGGGCCAGACACATACACCGAACCTGGAGGGTTCAAGCCCAGCCCGGACCTGCTAAACAACGACAACTGCAACCAAAAAATAGCAAGGCGTTGTGGCGGGTGCCTGTAGTCCCAGCCACTTGGGAGGCTGAGGCAAGAGAATGGCTTGAGCCCAAGAGTTTGAGGTTGCTGTGAGCCGTGATGCCACAGCACTCTACAGAGGGCAATATGGTAAAACTCTGTCTCAATAATAATAATAATGATGTGTTGTTTTAATTGCATCATATTTTTTTTTAAGTCTCTGCTTGTTCTCTCTCCAAGCAGACTGCAAGCCTCAAGACAGCAGGGTTTGTATTCTCTGTTTCCTTGAACCCTGTATGTGACCCATGTAATTGTGGTAGGAGCTACGTCGGCACTGAATAAATACACTCCAGCCAGGCTGTAGGTCTAGCTCAGTGAACAGATTAAACAGTGAAAGTTTAAAACAGAGTCCTCCATGTCAGAGCAACATCAAGTCCCTTATCTGTGCATTTTATTTTTCAGTAAGATATAAGCTCTGACCCAGGACAGGAGTAATTTGCAGAAATATTTTCTGATCACTTGAATGAAGGAAGTTCTTAGAAACAAACAGCACCAGGCCATCCCTTGCAATGTTCCTGAATCTTCTGTGGGAAATGAATAAGCCTCCTGGTTTGTCTGTAAGGAGGCTGTATGAGGATAACAAACTGAGTTGTCTCTAATGGGACCCCACGGCCCCACACTCGGGAGCTGCTGTGATGTTTTATTCATTTTCTCAGAGGTGCTGAACAGAATCTCAGCCTTGCAGAGACCACTCTGTCGTGAATACTGTGGCGTGCGGTATGAGTCTTCCCATGTAAAATCCCCTCCCAGGCTTCACAGGAGGAATCTCCACGTTTTCCTCTCCTGCCTGTTAATGGGAAGGTTGCCGACTACAGTGAGGGAGGAAAGGAAAGATCCCTTATATAACTCTGAACGCCAAAATGGACTTTTCTTTAGATTTCCGAGTTACCATCAGCTGTCACTCAGCAAACTGCCAGATCACATGGCCAGAAACTAGGTAATATATGGTCAGTTGATCCTAACACAGGACATAAAGCCAGGCCCAGAGAAGACGATCGGAATGATGCTTCACCATATAGGACTGATCGAGCAAGAGACGCTCAAGAGCTTTCAAAGACAAAGTCGACACCTGGGCCCCAGCTCTCAGCGGACGAGCTAAGGGTCTCCTGCCACAGTGGTGTTTGGCCTTGTTCCTCCCACAATGCCCATGACAGAGGACAGCCACAGAGCACAAAGTGTGGACTGTATGTGACTCCCTGCGCTGGTGTTAATGCAACAAAGCACATTAAAATGCAGGTGGAGAGAAGACTTACAGGGGGCCAATGAGGAATGTACTTCAACTTTTCTGAGTACGTACTACTGGGCACTAGTACGGATACTAGCACCTAGTGTCACCACCAACAGCAGTGTTGGGTACAGTGTTGTAGAAAACCATTGCCCCAGGGGCAGGAAGCTGGGAGCTGGACTCTGATGTCATTAGGGCAGCCACAAGTGCCCGTCCCCCCCACCGCCTGCCCAATTGCAGAGGACGAGTACAGGCCCTTTTCATCCTACTTACCTTTTGGGCAGACTGAAGCCTAAAGTTTGCAATCAAACACAGGAGATCCTTCCCTCGGGTAAACTATACCAGTCCAGACATGCCCCTGTGGGAGTATGCAGGTCCCACGCGAGCTCAGTGGGGCATGTGGTATGTTCTGGTGAAAACTCCCACAGGATGACTCCGGTTTGGTACCGGTACCGTTGGGTTGGCTCCTGACATAGTTCTAATTCCAGTAAGGAGAAAACGGCCAGTGGGGTATCCAGCCCAGGATTCTGCCCCGACAGTTGCTCTGAGAGACGTGAAGCAGTAACTGCCCTCCATGTCACTGTGCCTGTTCCCTCCTGACTCTCAAGCTCCAACACGCGTCAACTAACTTCATTTACATATATGACCTTTTCATTAAAAGATTTCAATGACAAAGGGAGGTGAGAGGAAAGATATTTTAGCTCCCTTCAGCATTTTTTAGTTTCAGAGGATAGAAAAATAGTATCTCAAGGAAGTTTCCATTCCCCCATATCTGACGAAATAAAGAAGTACCAAGAACTTAACTGCAGAGCATGAGATCCGGCTGAGTGCTCAGGCCGCAGGCTGGGCTGGGAATCACAGCCTACGTACCCTGCAGGCCTTGGCCAATGCCTCCCGCCTTCTGTCTCTCCACCAGTATCTACCCAGGGAAACTGTGAGACATTGCTTCCTGGCAAAATACACCAAGGCATAGGACACAGGATAGCCTATGTTTTCCCTAAATCTTATTTAAAAGTGTGGGGGGGAGCAATTAGATGTTTCCTAGGAAAATAAAATCTGCTTATATACCATTGACCTTGAATGCAAATTATTTGCCTTTTTAACTAAACATTAGAAGTTTGATTTTTATTTCATTTGCATAAAAAAGCAATAGGAGAGTGTTAAGAGATATTACAAAACCCAGAAAAAAAATCATTTTATCATAAGGACATTTGCACTAGATTGTTTACTGCAGCTCAATTTACAACGTCGAAGACATGGAACCATCCCAGTGCCCATCAACCCATGAAAGGATTAATAAACTGTGGTATGTATAAAAAGATGGAGACTTTACTTTTTTTGAATTAACCTGGATGGAGGTAGAGAACATTCTCTTTAGTAACATATCACAAGAATGGAAAAGCAAGTGTCCGATGTACTCAATACTAATGTGAAGCCAGGAAATGAACTAATTCATGCCCACACAAGAGAACAACTCAGTTTAATTGAGTAGGGAGGGTTGGGGGGAGGGAAGGAGGAGGAAATTGGTATGCCCCCACCTAATGGGCACAAGTAAGGGTGTATGACACATCTCCTGGGCACACCTACAACAGGGACCTTACCTAACAAATGCTAACACTGTAACCTAATGGTTCGTGCCCTCCCATTAATCTGAAATTTAGAAAAAAGAGAGAGATGTTACAGGTACCAGGGTACCCTTCCATGTTCTGCTCTTGTATCTGACTTCAGAAAACACTTCATCTCAGCCAAAGCAATGACTCATTCCAGGCCACCAGGGTTACAACAGGAGCTTGATTTGCTTAAGTCAAGCAAACAGTGCAATAGTCCTTAGAAAAAGTCAGGTCAAGCATTTCTGGAAGATTAATTAAATTAAAATCAGTGAAGAAAACGGAAAATGACTACTACCACTTTACATTAAAGAGAGATGACCAAAATACAACTGAAAGTACTAAAAGCTCTAGTTCAGGCTAATCAGTAAATATTTTTGCATTTGTTTGGTTTTGGTCGTTGTTTTATTTTTTATTTTTTTTGGCACTGGATGAAATATAAAATAGGCATTTGAGCCATGGAGAGATTCGGAATGTCTGAGCTTATCCTATAATTACTAGCAACTATATAACAATAATAATGGGTTGAGAGTAATTTAATTTAGCTTTATTATTTGCATACACTCAACAGTTATTTACTGCCTATCCACTACGAGAAATATTTTATAGAAAGTACTAATATATATCTAATACAGGGATGGGAACCTGTGACCATAAAGCCACATGTAGCCTTTGACTGAATCCAAATTTTATAGAACAAATCCTTTTATTTTTATTAACACATTTTTTGTCTTTTGTATTTTTATTTTTTAAATGAATGTATTTAAAATGCCAAAGAATAAAATAAGCTTCAACAAAATCACTCTCCCAGATTGATCAGCATGATTAGAACATTAGTAAGCCACAAAGGCTAAATTGATGGTTTTGCTATGCTCATGATTTAATTTGAACTTCACCTGCCTGACTGGCACCACCACTGCAGAAGGCTGGTTGGAGAGAGTTTCTGGGTTCTAGTACTCAGTAGTCTGTTATCAGCTTTTGACAATGGTGCACTCTGTTTCTGTTCCAAGTGGAATTTTTGAATAGCTGCATAACTTGACAGTATGTTTAATTCTATGTGCTTAATAACCCATCATGTCAAAGAAAACCAAGGGAATGCTGAAGGAAGAAAACAGATTTTTAAATGAGGATTGAGAATTGCAGTATTATCTTGTTTCTGCTAAAGATAAGATGATTTGCTTGCTTTGTGGTACTGCACTATCAACACTGAAGAAATTCACTGCTCCTAAGGGCCACAGATATTTTAAATTAGAAGGTAAGGCATGAGAAGTTGTACTGCAGAAATTAGAAGATGAAGAGCAAAAGCAAAAATGATTCTTTCAACCAGCAATAAAAAAAATAATGTCACTGAAGCAACTCATATACTTAGGGAACAAGGGAAGTCATTCAGGGGTGTAGAAACTGTGAAAGAATGCACTGTTGATACTGTAGGATCCTCAGACCTTGATAACATTTCAAAGTACAAACAAATACCTCTTTCAGGGAGAACCATAAGTGATTGGCAGCATGAATTAGCCACCAATTTAACAGAACGACTTCACACAATATTTCAAAAAGAAAATACATATGATTCAATTTATGAATACCAATGAATCAACTGATATGCCAATGGTGCAGGTTTTATAATTCATTCGGGTTATAACAGACTGTCTTTGCTATGAAGAATTACTCACTTTGGACACTCTTGAGAACAGAATAGAAGGAATAAATATCTTCAACAACTTTCAAGATAAATGTCATGAGGTTAAACTAATTTGGCAAATTTAGGGAGTTTATGTACAGACAGTGCACCTTCCATGACAGGAGAACATGAAGAGTTTATCACAGAGATTAAAAAAGAATATTAACAGACCCAGATGCCCTCATTTACTTTTATTTTCATATGATTTTTAAAAATTTCATGATTTTAAAGACTGCCTACATTTTGTTTACATAAATATGTAAACATATTTACAATATTGGCAATTTGTACAACAAATTGAGTCAAAGTTATAACTGTGCCCACACTATCACCCAGATAGTGTGCACTGTACCCAAATGCTGTGAATTTACCTATCCTCTCCCTCCCCGCAGCATTTTTTTTTTTTTTTTGAGACAGAGCCTCAAGCTGTCACCCTGGGTAGAGTGCCATGGCATCACAGCTCACAGC
>NW_003852536.1:274145-274709 GCF_000181295.1 Otolemur garnettii
GTCACTGTTGGAAGCTATGAAAGATCCAGTTGAATTATGGGAAAATACAGCCTTCAGCAACATGCCTGAAAAATGCTTTCTTTCTTTTCAACCACCTATTGCTGTGAATCTACATTCTCCCACCGAACCCAATCAAGATGCCCTGAAGGTCACAGATGACCGATACCCATCGAGAGGGGCAAATGCAACTACAGACCTCCCTGCTGCAACCAAATATTAAAACAGTGTCCGACAAAGAGCAGACCCACAAAGTCAGTAAAAGGTGAACTTTAACAGATAGTGTTCATTTTTTGCAATTAAGTACATAGATTTTTATAAAATAATGTACATGTTTAAGTATATCTAACTGAAGTTTCCTGACTTCAGTCTTATGTGATTAAAGCTAAATTAATGGGGCCTTCCAACATGAAAAGTTTCCCTGCCCCTGCCCTAATATAGAAACTGGTACTAAATTAATGGGGCCTTCCAACATGAACCCTAACCCTAACCCTAACCACCCCATAAGAAGGGGTGGTTATTTCCAGGAGGGAATGAATTATCATTTCTAGATGAAGAAGGCTTTTT
>NW_003852536.1:274729-275431 GCF_000181295.1 Otolemur garnettii
AAGTCTTTCTGAGTAATGAGCACAAAGAAATAAGGGTGAGAAAAGGCAGGGAGTCAGGGAGCAGTGGGTAATTAAGACTGCCTGAAGCAGGCTCAGCGCCTGTAGCACAGTGGTTACGCTGCCAGACACATGCATCGAGGCTAGCGGGTTTGAATCCAGCCCGGGCCGGTAAACAATGACAACTGCAGCAACAACAGCAAAAATAGCTGGGTGTTTTTGGCAAGCGCCTGTAGTCCCAGCTACTTGGGAGGCTGAGATAAGAGAATTACTTAAGCCCAAGAGTTTGAGGTTGCTGTGAGCTGTGATGCCATTGACAACTGCAACCAAAAAAAGAAAAATAGCTGGGTGTTTTTGGCAAGCGCCTGTAGTCCCAGCTACTTGGGAGGCTGAGATAAAAGAATTACTTAAGCCCAAGAGTTTGAGGTTGCTGTGAGCTGTGACGCCAGAGCACTCTACCAAGGGTGGACAGTGAGACTCTGTCTCAAAAAAATAAAGACTGCCTGAAGCAAAAGGAACTCAATTACATTGGAGGGACAGTGGAGGACCGGATTTGTAAAAGGTCATGTCACAGACTAAGTATGTGGGAAATGGGTTCAGCCTTCTTAATTTGTGAGTAAGAGTTATATTTAAAACTTTAACAAAGAGAGCAGAGACAGCCCCGGGACAGGGCTAGGGTCCTGGAGGCCCATTTGGGGGGGGGGG
>NW_003852536.1:276247-284617 GCF_000181295.1 Otolemur garnettii
GGGCTGGGGATTCGAACCCGCCACCTTAGGTGTATGTGGCTGGCGCTTTAGCCGCTTGAGCCACAGGCGCCGAGCCCAAGAGTTCTTTCTTAATAGCATCCTACTCTTTTATTCATACATGAATACCCCTCTTCTCTCTCTGAGGATTCAGCTATATTTTCTTTGAAGTTTTCTTCTGTTCCCTGCTTTGCTTCTCATTCCTTTGAGTTCCCTTTTCCTGTTTCTTCACTCCGGTTTCTGCCTTTCATGCTGGAGGCTTTCATCAAAAGCCCAGTGATCTTGTTTGTCAATTCATATTTAATAATGAAGCACTGAAAATCTGATTTAGACCAGGCACGGTGGCTCCCATCTACGATCATGGTTCTTTGGGAGGACACGGTGGGAGGATTCCTGGAGGCCAGGAGTTCAGGACCCGCCTAGGAAAGGGTGAGACCTCATATCTACAAATAGCAGAAAAAAATCAGCTGGGCATAATAGAGTGAGACTGTAGTTTCAGCTACTCTAGGCATGGTGGGAGGATTCCTGGAGGCCAGGAGTTCAGGGCCCACCTATGAAAGGGTGAGACCCCATGTCTACAAACAGCAGAAAAAAATCAGCTGAGCATAGTAGAGTGGGACTGTAGTTTCAGCTACTCTGGAGGCTGAGACAGGAGGATGGTTAGAGTCCAGAAATTTGAGGTTGCAGTGAACTTCGATGACACGGCTGCACTCTAGGCTGAGTGACAGAGCATCTCCCCACCAAAAAAATCTGATTTGAAGCTAGTACATGATATAAACTAGTAGTTTCAGATAGAGTCTGTGGTGTGTTTGGTTTTCTTTTTAATATAGTGTATAAGTTAATGTATAGGCTAAGTTGCTGTAACAAAGAGGCCCCCAAATACAGTGGCTCACTCAGGTTAGGAGTTAATTTCTTGCTCTTTTAACCTTCCGTAAACTGGTGAGCATGAGTGGGGCAGGATAGGGAGGTACTGCTCTTCCAGTTTAGAGGCTCTGCTGTCTCCCGAAGGCCTTGTTCTTGTCCGTGGAGTTGTGGGAGCCTCACCAGCACCTCATCCATACTCCACCCTCCAGCCCAGTGATTTTCTTTTCTTTTTTTTTTTTCAGTTTTTGACGAGGGCTGCCTATGTGGAATGGCCATGGAGACTGGGATCCAAGCACTCCTTGGACCAATCTCCTTCTAAAATCCCTACCCTTGCCTCCCGCTGTCCCTACCTCCTGTGGTTTCTTTTCTCTTTTCTTTTCTTTTTTTTGGCTAGAGCTGGGTTTGAACCCGCCACCTCTGGCATATGGGGCCAGCGTCCTACTCCTTTGAGCCACAGGCACTGCCCTCTTTTTTCTTTTTTAAACAGAGTCTCACTCTGTTAACCTGGGCAGAGTACTGTGGCATCACACCTCACAGCAACCTCAAACTCTTGGGCTCCATTGATCCTCTTGCCTCAGCCTCCCAAGTAGCTGGGACTATAGGTACCCGCCGCAACACCTGACTAGCTTTTCTATTTTTAGTAGAAATGGGTCTCTCTCTTATTCAGGCTGGTCTTGAACTCCTGAGCTCAAGCAACCCAGCTAAGATTATAGGCATGAGCTACCGCGCCCAGCCCTCCTGTGGTCTTTTATTTCTGAGCTTTTCAGGGGTTCTTAGGGTGCTCATCCATGCATGAACTTGGGCTTGACCTTTACACACTCTCTCCAGTTCCATGCTATTGTTCAGTCTCCACAAATCCTAGTTGAGGCTTACACACGTCTCCTAGCATCAGCAGAGTGAAGCCTGAATGTCTGATTCTCATTCCCTATTATTTAGGGGATTTGAAAAAGGAGAAGGAAGTGAAAATAGCTTCACTATCTTGACGTTGTTTTCTACCATCTTGAAACTGGAATTTTTTTTTCATCCATATATGATGCTATCACTGGAAATTTTATCTCAAGCCACAAATATCCATTTGCTTAAAATAGAGACAGTTTTACTTTTCCGCTCATCCTGTGGGTGTATACTCACGAGCTCCACAATGTAACCACTAATTGTATTTCAAGCGATCTTTAAAAGGCTTATTGGCAAGGATGATAATCCAAGATTTGCAACTGTGATGTCATCCCCCACCCCAAACACTTACGAAATCCATGTTGGATTCCTTTGTCTCCTTTTCGAATGACCTGCACACGCACACTCTCAGTGACAGGATTAGTTTCGGGCTCCTGTGTCTTACTTTGTGGGTCCAAATAAAGTAGTTCAGAAAGTGCCCGCAATACGGCAGATTTGTAAAAACCTAACTATAAGGCCATTCTTTTTATTCTGGGAGATTAATTCTGGGGAACAAAACTTACTTTACATTTTGGCAGGAAAGAACTGGACTCTCCTCCACCTTCCTGTTCTGCTCACATGAGGCCATGAACACAGAACACCCTCCTTGGCTTCTTCCTCTGGCTAACCCCCACTCATTTCAGGTATCACCTCCTCCAAGAAGCCTTCCTTGAGCTACAGACGCCGCCTTCCAGAGCTCCAGGGAAGGCTGGTGAGGGGCCACACCTATGTTTCCATGAAACGTGCTGTTAATGTAAACAGCATTCACTATACTGTGGCCACAAATTTGTCATTCTCCCCAGCTAAACCACAAGCTCCTGGAGGGCAAGGTCCATGCCATCTTTATCTTTACATTCCCAGCACCTATAAACCATGCCTGGGACACAGCAGTGGCTGGTTACAGATTCATAACTTTCTGAATGAATAAGTGAAATGCTGGTTTCCAAGGCCAGTAAAAGTCTCTCCATGAAATCAGAGGCAGAGGAACAGGGAGGGATAATTTACCTGGGTTCCTTTCATCCACTCCATATTAGTTGAGCAAGCACAGAAAACTTTAGTAAGAAGTGAGACTCAATTAAACAGAATTTCAGAAATTAAAGTTGATCTTGGAGAATTAAATCCTTGGTTGATGGCCACATAAAAAGAAGCCTAAACCTGTGCTTGGCGTATTTGTGGTAGTCAAAGCCTTTGGGTTGTAATGAGCAGAAATCCATCCAGAGGGTTCGTGGACCCAGAAAGCACACAGGCCACACTGGGGTGAAGTGTTACAGAGGGCAAGAAAATTTCATAAGCACTTTGGGCTATCATCTGCCCTTTTCCTCAGGCCAACCAGATACTTGGAAGAAAATGGCAACTATCTTAAATGTGGACTTTGTAGGCCGAACAGCTAACTGAAAGATCTGAGCTCCCCCCTGCTTACAACCCCTGCAGCCGCCATCATGCAGACAGAGTGGCAGGATGTCTCGGGGACTTAATCACAGCTGCCCTAACAGAACTCTCGGGGGTGCAACACAGTTACCTAGATCTATATGTAGGAATAAATTCTTGAAATGTAGAGGAATGACCAGAAGTCACAGAAGACAAACCTAAGAACCTGCTTTTGGAGGATCAGGCATGCAACTGGCTAAACAAAAGAGCAACCCTGCTTAGAACTGCAAGTGCTCCCCAAAAGAGCAATCCTGCTTAAAACTGCGAGCGCTCCCCAAGAAGCAAGAAAAAGGTGTTCAGGGAGAAACGTAAAACAAACACAACTGTGGAAGATGGGTGAGGATGGGTTTGAGTGTTTGTTCCTCCAGGGAATATCTGGGGGTGCACCCAGGGTGTGTCCGAGGCCCCCTACCCAGCCCCCGTGTGCCGTGCCCTTTGGGCGTATCTAGCAGGGTACTGTTCTCATCCATCTCTCCACGTGTCTTCTGAAATAAGGAAGGTATACATATTTAATAAATGGATATTACGTCGTACAGCAGTTTATTCTCAGCGCCTAGTATGTGCCTACAGCATCTAAGGGGGATGAATAATAAAAAATAAATGAAATTAAAATATATGGAGTTTAATTGCCTTTTTAAAGTCCTATGAAAAAACCCTTCATAGGTTTGATAATTTCTCACGACTTTCATATGATTCATTTCACACACGAACTTCAACAGAGCCGATGTCTGATCAGACTTTTTAAAGTTTTCCTATTCTGAAAGTCTCTACGTTTTGAGGTAATTGTAAGATAAAGCCTTGTATGTTAGTCTGGTGGTGGTACACAGGCACCCGGGACAGGGTGGAGCAGAATCCAGATGTTTAGCTAAATGCCACTCAACTCTGATGGTGGCTGATTCTGTCTTTATAAAGTTTTATTTAACTTGACAATATCCATCCTATTTCTAGATTTGGACACTTTTTTTTTTTTTTAAGGTGAAAAGATGACCTGAATTCACTCTAGGTTCAGTTCTGCTTATTAAACACAGGTGACATTTAGGCCATCTCTCATTTCAGCTGAACTTGGAGGGAAGTGAGTTGTTTGTTTGTTTGTTTGGTTGGTTTTATAACTTTATCTGATGTGTTTGACAATCACCAGTTAGTTCTTATCTGCACTGTCTGTCTGTTGATTTTTAAAGTGGTAACAGGTACATAGGTAACCAAAGTATAGAGCTTGTTCGGTGAATCTGCATCTTCATTACATTTTCCAACCGCGCGCAGATACGGTATGGGACATTCCTTATGCCTTTGGCCCAGACGGCTTTGTTGAGCCTGGTATGTATCCATGCACACATCTGGAGTTCCTATCTTTTTCATGGCAAATTTCAGGATCTGTTTGAGTGACCAAGGGGAATGCTTCTTGAAGCCCACTCCATGGATGCGCTTGTGAATGCCGATGGTGTAGTTCTCGAGTCACCACCTCGTTGATGGCAGACCAGCCCTTCTTCTCTCCACCCTTCTTTGCAGGAGCCATTCTGCCAGGCCCAAGTTGGAAAGGAAGAGTGCAAGGGATTGTGGGGGGAGGTTGTAAGTACCAGGAAAGGGAGATTTTAATGGCGCTTTTTATCATTCTTGGATGACAGAGTAGATGTGCACATTTTACACTAAAGGTCAGTTTCCACATCTGTAAATGGGGCACAATGACACCGCCCTCACAAGGCCATGGGGAGGGACACATGGGATGATGCTGGTTCCAGTATGATGCTGGTTCTCAGTATGTGTTTGGAGAATCTGAATCAATTTATTAAAAATAAGGGTCTTGCCCAAAGACGCATCTATTTTTCCCCTCATGGAAGGCAATTTTTCTTAAAAATCATTTTTTTCTCAGGATATTGAAGCACAGAAAAGACAATGTAAAACAAGGAGAATGTGAAGTCTTTCTACAAAGCAGAAGACCTGGGTGTCTTTCCTGTTTCCCTCCACCTGCTCCAGCCCCACTCGATTCTGTTCTGCTGAGAGACCTCAGCCTCCATCATCTCAGTTCTCCTCAGTTTCAAGGAATGATGAGAGGCCAGCCAGGAGGCGGCTGGGTGTCAGAGATGGTTCTCCTTCTCTACCTGCAGAGGTGCCACATTGGAAAACCAAGCTTCATGTGCAAGCGAAGTCTCAGCACCATGTGGCCCCACTGATGTCACCTTCTTTTTTTTCTTGTGGCATCACAGTTCACAGCAATCTCAAACTCTTGGCCTTGAGCAATCCTCTTGCCTCAGCCTCCCAAGTAGCTGGGACTACAGGTCCCAGCCACAATGCCTGGTTAATTTTTTTATTTTTTGTAGAGCTGTGGTCTCACTCTTTCTCAGGTTGGTCTTGAACTGGTGAGCTCAAGCAGTCCAGCCACTTCGGCCTCCCGAGTGCTATGATTACAGGCATGAGCCACCACGCGAAGTCACCTCCAGCCCTGCCTCTGCTCAGCAGCCACGGGGATCTTTCAACAGGAAGACAAGGAAAGGTCCGGGAATCTCTGTGAGCGGCTCACCGGCTCTGGCCTTCCCGCCTCTCCAGCATAGTCCAGCCTCACACCCTCAGGTCACACTATTTTCTTTTCAGTCCCTCAAACACACCAAGCCCCGATCTTTCTTTGGACCTTTGCCTCCTCACTGAAGACTTTGCCCCTAACTGTTGCCTAGATATCTCCCCCTCGTCTTCCAGGACTCAGCTGAAAAGTCACTTCCCCAATGACATTTACATAGCCTTGGGGTCCTCATGGACCCTGCACGTTCCCTTCACAACGTTCATTGCCCTTGCAATTTCACGTTTATTTTTGTGACTATTTACTAATATCCATCTCTAACAGCAGAGGGGAATCTCCATGAGGGCAAGAGTCTGTCTTGTGTCCCGTGGTAGATCCGGAACTCAAGATGGTGCTGGACTCACTGTAGAGCGGGTTGAAGCCAAGAAGGCAGTTATTGATTTGTCAGTGATGCACCGAGGAGCAGCATGGAACCCTTTCCTAAGAGACATTATATAGGCAAACCACCTTGAAGGAAGCAGGGTTCCTTTTTACAAGATTTCTACCAGACATGATTTTCCTCCTATTGCAGCTCCAAATGGCAAATTACTTTTAATCACTGCCACATACATCCAAAGCATTTACTTACAATTCCAAGTGTGGAAATGGAATGCAAATAAGCTTTGCATGAGGTCAGAGAACTTGGAACTTGAGCATCATTGTGACTTTGTTTCCCCAAAAGAAAAAGGAGGGGGTTTGAACTGATTTCTAAAACTCTAATTAAAAATTCCAGATTCCGTGACCATCTTACTGTTTTCTGCAAAGGATGTGAACGGGCAGCTCATAAAAGAAATGCAAATGGCCCATATACAAATAGAGATATTTTTAACTTCTGCAGTAACTAGAACTAAGTAAATTCAACAAATGAGACACCATCATTTAAAAAAAATAATCAGATCTGCAAATATGGAAAAGAATAATAATGTCCTTCTTTAGCAGTTTTGGGAAAAGGGATTTTCATCACTGTACAATATTTGGAGTGAGTATTTGGCAATAATATGTATCAAAAGTCCTAAAAAGGCCAGGCGTAGTAGGTCACGCCTGTAGTTCTAGCACTCTGGGAGGCCGAGGCGGGTGGATTGCTTGAGCTCAGGAGTTCGAGACCAGGCTGAGGAAGAGTGAGATCTCAACTCCACTGAAAACAGAAATAAATAAATAAATAAATAAATAACAGCTGGGCCCCTGTAGTGTCAGCTACTCAGGAGGCTGAGGCAAGAGAATCATTTGAGCCCAAGAGTTTAAGGTTGCTGTGAGCTACGATGCCAAGGCACTCTGTCCAGGGTGACAGAGTATGGCTCTATCTCAAAAAAATATAAAATAAAAAAACAAACAGAAATATAGATGGCAGACTGTATTATCCAAAAGTGGCCCAGCTACTCCAGTCTCCCCACGCTCTTCTTCCAATGAGCTGTCAAGGCTCCTCCACTGACGGGTGGCTGTGTGTCCTCCTCCTCCACTGACAGGTGGGCTGCTGTGTGTCCTCCTCCTCCACTGACAGGTGGGCTGCTGTGTGTCCTCCTCCTCCACTGACAGGTGAGTGGCTGTGTGTCCTCCTCCTCCGCTGACAGGTGGGCGGCTGTGTGTCCTCCTCAGCCCAGCTGGGCCTGTGGCCACCATGGAAGTGATGCTGCCTGGCTGCCAAGACGCTTCCTGGCCCTGAACCACGCGTGTGTGTGAAAGAGCCTTGGGAAGATGCCTTCCTTCAGCCTTTCAGCCTCCCCAGCCAAGGTCAACTGGAATAAAAATAAGCCAGCCTACCTGAGCCCCTGAGATACTGCAGATTCATGCGTAAAATGATGTCGTTGTCTAAAATGTCAAATTTTGGGGTAGTTTGTTGGGTAGCACTGGAAAACTAGAAAACTGTATATACTGCTGGGTTAAAAGACATCTGTATCTGAACAGATTGGTGGATAGAGAAATAGAGACTAAATCATGCTGGGATAGTTTGTTATAAAGCACTAGATTACCAGAACATTATATATTATATATACAATACACATATTTATATATTTATAATATGTAATTTATATGTATAAGTTATAATATATATATTGCTAAGATAAAGATACCTATATCTATACCTATCTTCTATATCTATACATACACAGCTGGCCACCTCCTGACCTTGACCACCTCCTTAAGTGGATCTTATTTTCATAGATCAGAGTACGTATCATTACAGTAGGCCTAGTTCCTGATGTTGACCACCTCTGTATGCTGAACACTTTGCTACAGTCCCTTGGGCAGCCAACTTACACAACTTATTGTATTTTATATTCAAATAATCAATACTAGACATCCACACTAGAAAATGATAGTGTAAAGTTGAATTTACTGACTAGACACTGAGTCATGAATCAAAAATTATTATCAATCTAATCCTTTGTGCCTAAGATCCATTTTTCTTGCTGATTTTTATAAAATCTTATGTGCATACAAATGGAACGAGTCTACAAAAAACTAGATTCTTCATACTTATCACTGGTTCATGCTTGGCTCCCTTTATATTATTTAAGTGCGTATTTGCTGTTTTTCTTTTCAACAGAAAGGAGTTACAATCTACAAATTACTCTATAATTTGCTTTCTTCATTTTTTTTTT
>NW_003852536.1:286122-286985 GCF_000181295.1 Otolemur garnettii
GCCACCCGTTTTTTCTCCTTGGACCTTTGTTTTAAAAGCTGAATCTACTGTCAATGATTAACATACGTGGGTGTGGGATTGGTTGAACAAACTAATCTGGACAAAATCATCCTTTCTCCGTTGAGTACCTGATGTACAACCTTCAATTAGACCTTGGCTGCCCCTCTCCTGAGAGACTGTACACTTGTGTGGCTGTGAGTTCTAGACAAGTGGTTTCTCTGATACATTTGTTCAAACAGGGCAATTCCACTATTCAAAGAACTTAGCCTCACTGGTGGAGATGTGCGCTGGGAGTTAATGAGTCTGTAGCACTGCTGATTATGCTAATCTCTTTCTTTTTCCTCCAAGGAAATAAAAATAACCTCTACAATAATCTTTCAGTAGACATCTCACCAAATGAAAGTTTCTAAGTTCTCTAATATACTCCACTGTTCCTAAACAGAATACTGAGTGTATTTATGCAAATGGAGGTGGCTCCAGCTTTAGACGGCTTATCTGTTTTTGATGAAAGGTTTGACTTGACAAGTGCCCCCAAGATTTATTGCTTATAGCATTTAGGCAGATGAGAGTTAATAGGAGCTTTTACAATTTCTTCCCCTACTCCCACTGTGTCTTTTAGAGGACAAAATACAATGTTAGTATCTAATGAAAATAGGTATGGCATTTTATTTCTTTTAAAATTCACAGTCTGGGCTCGGCGCCTGTAGCCCAGTGGTTACAGCACCAGCCACATGCACCAAGGCTAGCAGGTTCAAGCTTGGCCCAGGCAGCTAAACAATAACAACTGTTACAAGAAAATAGCCAGGCGTTGTGGCAGGTGCCTGTAGTCCCAGCTACTTGGGAGGCTGAGGCAAGAGAATCAC
>NW_003852536.1:288259-289466 GCF_000181295.1 Otolemur garnettii
ACCTGAACACAGCTGTGATAGTCAGAAGCTATGTCATCCTCTAGTCCCCAGGGAAGATAGTGTTTGTTGAATGACTGATACTGAATTCTATGCCACACAACCTAACACGTATTATTTATGTTATATTTCGGCATAGTCTTAGGCTCACAGAAAATCAGAATTGGAAAAAACCATAGAACTCATGTAGTTCACTTGCTTTCTAGTGCTTTTAGCTCTGAAAACCTTTATTTGGAATTGTATACAGAAACTTAATAGATAGGAGAGAGACTTGGAATACTTTGAAGAGGCCCTGAGAGCCGTCTGTGACAGGTGCCTAAGAGCTGAGAATCTTTAAGAAACCTACTTTGAAAACCAGTGACTGGGTTCAATCTCTTCATTTTCTAGGAAAAGAAGCTGAAGCAAGGCTTCTGGCTCAGAATTTCATCTTTTCTAATATACCCCTGCTTTTCAAGTAAATTGAGACTCTCCAGTCGAAGGATCAATGCTTTGGGCGTATAGCAGGCGTCTTCAAACTACAGCCTGTAGGCCACATGCAGCCTGCCGAGGACATTATCCCGCCTGCCAAGAGTTTTTGCCACCACTGCCTGTCCTGCTTAGCAGCCAACTCGTCCTGGGGCCTGCAGTCCAGCCCTCCAACGGTCTGAGGGACAGTGAACTGGCCCCCTGTTTAAAAAGTTTGAGGACCCCTGCCCTACAGCATATATTTCAGGGAATAAACATGTGCATTTCTGTCGGGTATTCACCCAGCAATGGAGCTGCTAGTCACAGGTTATGCCTAGAGTCAGCTTTAGAGGCAAAAAGAGATTTTAATATCACAGAACAGGCAGAAATACAACTTTTTACATTTGTACGGTATTTACTGAACAAGTAATTTGACTAGAATGTCTGTTAAACACCTACCACCAGCTGGGCATTGTGGAATGTTCTGGTTATAGTTGCTGGACAACAGGTCCTGCCCCTGTCCTTGGGGCACTTAGGAAACTATCCATGCTTTAAGGTTCAATTAAAAGCCAGGATATAAAACACTTGTGTGTGTGTCTCAAAATCGTATTAAAATGTCATGACATATAAGAAAACAGCCTAGAAGGAAAATAAATCAGAAATATGAGTGACTGTCTTTTCTTTTTAAGACAGAGCTTCAAGCTGTCCCCCTGGGTAGAGTGCTGTGGCATCATTATGCTAATCTCTTTCTTTTTCCTCCAAGGAA
>NW_003852536.1:289486-301045 GCF_000181295.1 Otolemur garnettii
AAAATAAAATAAAAATAAAAAATAAGAAGTTAAATAGTAAAGCAGCTGTGGGGTGTAATGGACTTAAACCCCAAACAGGAAGGAGACCTGTACTGAAGAAAGTTCTTCCTGACCAGAGTAATTAATGCGGTGAGCAGATGGGGAGGGAAGTGGACTATTTTCAAGCTTTAGTAGGAAGATAAAAAAAGACACAAGGAAATCATAAGCTGCAAATCTGCAGTGCAGGGGCAAACACAAGGACAGGTTTTTCTTTTTTCCAAAAGATGCATTTCTTGCTAGGCAGTACTATTTGCTCACAGTTTTACCTGTAGCGGTTTTTCCATTATTATACGGGAACTAAGCAATGGCAAGCAAAACTAAGATACCCAGAGAAAAATCGGAATCAACACAGAAGCTACAGTGGACATAATGGGGATGAACTTGGGCTTGATACTGGCTGAGATTGTGAAAAGGCAAGGCCCCCTTTATTCAGAAGGTACCATCTAGGACTTTTAGAATTGTTGCTTACAATGATGACCACTGAGGTGACACTGGTCTCACCAAAGTAGTATCAAGGTATATGTTTGACAGAATTTCATTGTAGATTTTAAAAATTAGGTTGAGTTATCTCTCTCTTTCTTTTTTTTTTTGCAGGTTTTGGCCAGGGCCAGGTTTGAATCTACCACCTCTGGTATATGGAGCCAGCGCCCTACTCCTTGAACCATAGGCACCGCCCTGCCCAGCTACTTTTTTGGTTGTAGTTGTCATTTTTTGGCAGGCCTGGGCTGGGTTCGAACTTGCCAGCTCTGGTGTATGTGGCTGGCGCCCTAGCCGCTTAAGCTACAGGCACCAAGCCAAGGATCCTAGTTTCAAAGACTAGAAAACAAAAACCAACCTTGCAAAAACATTTTACCACACTGCCTCAGGGGTCCTCAAACTTTTTAAACAGGGAGCCAGTTCACTGTCCCTCAGACCGTTGGAGGGCCAGATTGCGGGGCTGGGACGCTAAGCAGGACAGGCAGTGGTGGCAAAAACACCTGGTGGGCCAGATAAATGTCCTAGGTGGCCCTCCAGCCGTAGTTTGAGGACGCCTGACCTAAATGAATGTATTAGCCTATCTTCATTGGAGACAGCCCCTGAAATCAACCTCTTATACTATTCACACAACACCCCAAGACCTGAGGAAGGCTTGCACCTTTATCCTGCAGGCCCCAGCAGGCTATCTGAACCCTTCAAATAAGACCAAGTTACCCTTGAGAGATACACTGACTCAAACCTTACCATCTCATTTCTTAGCAAGCAGAGCGAAGCCCCAACAGCTTGTTCATAGAGAGCCAAGAATTGGTCACTAGATCAGAGAATAGAAATCACAATTCCTAATCAGATCTCTGTGCTAATCTTACAGAAAGCAAAAGACTTCTTCTATCCTATACTTAGTTTCTCTTGTATGTTTAGGATATTGAGTTTGCGGGGGAAGTAGGTAGTTCGTTGCAGAACTGCATCTGGGCAGTAATGAGGACACAGGTGTGGCTGCAGATCTGCGTGTTGGACTGCAGGAGCCAGTGAACTTAGCCCGTGGGACAGTGCCCTGCCTGTGTTACATAAAGGCAGCTTGCTGGGTATTTTATTCCTCCTTCTCCCTCGCCCCAAGTACAATCTTCTTATCTCCTTTCTTGCCTTTTTTTTTTTTTTTTTTTTTGTGAGACAGAGTCTCAATTGGTCACCCTGGGTAGAGTGCCATGGTGTCATCATAGCTCCCAGCAACAGCAAACGCTTGTGCTCAACGGATCCTCTTGCCTCAGCCTCCCAAATAGCTGGGATTATAGGCACCCACCATAACACCCAGCCAGTTTTTCTATTTTTAGTATAAACAGGGTCTCACTCTTGCTCAGGCTAGTTTCCAACTCTTTTCTTTTTTTTTTTTTTTTCTCCAACTCCTGGGCTCAAGCGAGTCTCCTGCCTCAGCCTCCCAAGTAGCTGGGACCACAGGCCCCGCCACAACGCCGGGCCATTTTTTTTTTTTTTGGTTGCAGCCATCATTGTTGTCTGGCAGGCCCGGGCTGGAACCGAACCCGCCACCTTAGGTGTATGTGGCTGGCGCCTTAGCCGCCTGAGCCACAGGCGCCGAGCCTAGTTTCCAACTCTTGAGCTGAAGGAATCCTCCTGCCTCAGCCTCCCAGAGTGCTAGGATTACAGGCCTGAGCCACCGTGCCGGCCTCCTTTCTTGTCTTGGAAGCCAATAGCCCCCATTAGTTTTTTCACGTTACCTTCTATTGATATTACACCCTAAGCCTGACGGCACCGGCTGGCCATCTGTGTTTTCATAGATTATGTTAAATCTCTCTCTCACCCATCACATTTGACAACTTTTTACCAAACACATACATTTCAGCACTGGCCTAAATCATTACAATCTGTCTCCTCTTCTGCAGAAGCAACCCTGGAATTACAGGACTGTAAGCTAGGAGGCATCTGAGAGAGAGACCAGCTAATGACCGAGCATCTACTCTGGGCAGCTGGTGAACAGAAAGGCGAGTGTCCTACTCCAAGACCACGTGAGTTGACTGCAGAACCTCGAGCAGGCCCTGTTCTCCTAATATTCAGCTCGTGGCTATTCCCATCACATGGAGTTACCTCCTTTCCTTCCCTCCATTTTATTTCCTTATTTTTAATTTTTTTTTGGACACAAACATGCGTTTGTTTTATTCCCAAAACAGCCCAGTTTCCTACAACAATACAAACATGTTCCTCAGCGGAAGCTAGCCAGGGGCAGGGGCTCCAGGCTGCAGGGGATCCATGGGTGCCCACCCCCACCAGCGGGGAACCAGGCAAAAAACCCTTTCTTCGGTCACCATCAGAAAAAAAGGACCTATTTTCTCCAAGGGAAGTAGCCATATTTCTTTAATTTTAGATACTGTTTTCTAATTTATTTTCATAACAAACTGTGGTCTGACCCACCCGAGCCCTCAAATGAAGGAATTTCCTATTGCTAAGAGCATCATGCTGAATTATACTCAAGCTCTGTCTTGCAACAGGTGTAAAAGTGGGGGAAGAAGAAGACAGGGAGTGAAGAGAGACTCATGTTATGCACCTGCAGTCAGAAAGTTCTGAGGTGTCCTGTTCTTGGTCCTTTCATAACCCCTCCCATAAAATAATCTGCAATCAGGGCAATGTAGGTCAAAAAAGAGACCAGGCTCTACTGCAACTACTTGGCTAAATACCAGGAAGGATGATAGATTTATTGTGCTATAGCCCCAAATAAATGACAGGAACAATGTCATCATGAAATAAATAATTCTTGTAAGATTCTTTCTATAATCATCCAAAAACCTTTTGAGACACAAATTATTTGTAAGAAGAAAACCCCTTCCTATTCAATTTGACATCAGGTATGGGTTAAATTGTGTCCCTCCAAAAAGGATGCGTTGGGGTCATAACTCCTAGAACCTCAGAATGGGATAGTATTTGGAGACAGGGTCTTTATAGAGGTGATCAAGTTAAAATGGGGTCATTAGAGTGGGCCCCAATCCAACATGGCCGACGTCCTAGTAAGAGGGGAAATCTGGACACAGAGACACACGTGAGAAAGACAATGTGAAGACACTGGGAGAACATCCCGTAAGGACAGAGAACACCTGAGGCTACCAGAAGCCTGGAGAGACCAGGGAGCAGAGCCTGGCCTGGCTCCAGAGTTGTGAGACAGTCAGTTTCTGTTGTTGAAGCTGAAGCTGTGGGATTGTGGTGCTTTCTCAGAGAATCCCTAGGAGACCAGTACAAATCTGAGGCGGGATGAGCCTCTGATAACCCCCAGCCAATGCTGTGAGGACCCAACTTCAGGTGAAGAGAGGGACCACTTCTGAATGTCAAGAAAGTCTACCATGGCTTAGCCTCCTGCAGAAAATAAATCCAAGACGTTTTCCACTTCTGAATAATTCTCATATTTATACAAACGTCAATTTTAAGTGATGCTTCTCTCCAAATACTACACTGCACATTTTTAAAACCAGGCTACCCAAAGCAGTCACACACGTGCCCCCCTCCTTCACATGCACACAGGGTACATCCCTATATTTGGTCCTGAATATATCGGAAGCCCCCACAGTTTCTGTAACTATGATTCCAACTGATTTCTGTCAGTTTAGCAGATGAGATTGGAACAGCTGCATCTTCAATAAGCATCATTGTCTTAAAAAGATGCTCAGAGCGAATTACAATTAAATTACAGAGCTGTTGAAAAGGGTTATAATTATAGAATTTGTTCACCACATTGACAAGGCCAGACATACTACATCCAAAAAAGAAACCGAAAGCCGAAGAAAAAGATTCAAAAACCCACTCCACATTACTTACCTCAGCAGGAAATTTGGTTGGGGGAGAGAGGAAGTTGAGTTAGTTATCATGTAAAGAGCCCACTTCCCACAACAGCAATGCTTTGTCTTTCCAGAGGGTCTTCTGTCCTGAAGTTGAGGGACTCTAAGACAGCATCTGGTGGCAATCCAGCCCTCTTTTACAATGGAAAAAGCGGGGCCGGCAAGGTTGCCATGCCTCACCCACAGTTACAGAGGAGCAAGGGAGGAGCTGGGACCTGGACCAAGAGCAAGGGTGACTTCCTGCCAGCCGGCAGAACAAGGGAAGCAAAATCAGGACTGCCAGATCTGGTCCCTCGTCTTGCTCCCATCTGTAAGAGCGTATTAATTTATCCAGCAGTTATTAATCATGCAGCTCTTTGGGGAGGCTTGGGAATCGTCCTTCACTTCTCCTGTGAAAATGACACAAGGTACAAGGGAGAAAGAAAAATCCTCCACTGCCATTTGTATTGGTCGGTTCTGTTACTAATCAATAATGCATTTAGAACCAACAAAGAATGGTACAATTCTCTTAGTGGCCTTCAACCTCAGCATCCGATAGATTGCTACATTTAGGTAGTGAACAAACTCCTTGAATTAAAAAGAAAATGCTAGCTAGATCACCAAGCATGGTTTCAATCAAGCAATCAGCAAACATCTATTGTGGTCTCTCTGTGTGGGAGACATTGTGCTGGAAACTGTTAGGGATGCAGAGAGGTGACAGCTTTATACTCATTTCTCAAGAGCTCTAATAATTTATCCAAAGAGACAAGAAACAAAGAAAGATAAAGCAAATCAGGGCAGTACATCACAGTATGACAAACTACCAATTCATTCATATACACAAGCAAAATCTGCCTTAATGTTTATGTTCCCCCAAAATTCATGTCCTGAAGTCCTAACCCCCAAAGTGATGTTATTAGGAAGTGTAGCCTTTGGCAGATGATTAGGTCATGAGGATGGCACCCCCAAGTATGAGATTAGTGCCCTTACAAAAGAGAGCTGAGAGGCTCAGCACCCATATCTCAGTGAGTAGGGTGCCCGCCACATATACTAGAGCTGGTGGGTTTGAGCCTGGCCCCAGCCTGCTAAACAACAATGACAACTACAATCAAAAAACAGCCAGGCATTGTGGTGGACACCTATAGTCCCAGCTACTTGGGAGGCTAAGGCAAGAGAATCGCTTAAGTCCAACAGTTGGAAGTTGCTGTGAGCCGTGATGACATAGCACTCTACCGAGGATAACATAGTGAGACTGTGTCTCCAAAAAAAAAAAAAAAAAAAAAGATGCAATTCTTTGTCAGGAACAAAGCAAAATAGATGAGAAAAAGGATGTTTCCAAATAAAAATCATAGACAGAAGGGGAGTCCAATGAACCTGTCCGCCTGTGACTAAAGAAACTCACTGAGCAAAGCTAGCCAAATAAACATCACAACCCAGTAACAATTTTTAATCACAAGAAAAGGAATGTTAAGCAAAAACAACCAATAAAAAGGGCCAGAAGTTACAACCTAGAATGAGAACTAGAGAAGCCTTAGATACTCGAGGACCCCAAATCAAAGGATCTGGATTGTCATGTGGGAACTACCAGCAGAAAGGACATTCTTGCTAGCAATCTGGCCACTCCATGGCAATGGACCAACCAGGTTGTGTCCTAGATAAGGCAACTGTGTAAAATCATTCAGGCTGTCCCCTGCAGGAGGCCACCGGGCCAAGAGTGCAGGAGGTGGGCAGAATCCAACTGGCCTGGCACTCATCAAGTGCTGGGCCACGTCCACACCACAGGGCCATGTCCCCCTCCAAGCCTTTATCTCATGGGCCTGCATTTGCCCGAAGGGGACACCTTTCCTTCATTTTCTTTTTCTTTTTTTTTTTTTAGAGACACAGTCTCACTTTGTCACCCTCAGTAGAGTGCTGTGGTGTCACACCTCACAGCAACCTCCAGCTCTTGGGCTTAGGTGATTCTCTTGCCTCAGCCTCCCAAGTAGCTGGGATTACAGGCACCCGCCACAAAAGCCAGCTATTTTTGTTGTTGTTGTTGCAGTTTGGCCAGGACTGGTTTGAACCCGACATCCTCGGTATAAGGGGCTGGCACCCTATTCTCTGAGCCACAGTCACCGCCCCTTTCCTTCATTTTCAAAGAGCAGTTTTATCCCAAGGGTTAGAAAGCCAGGTATTTTAGGTATTTTCTTACAAAAGGAAAGGAGGTCGCGTGTGATGGCTCATGCCTGTAATCCTAGAACTCAGGTTGGCCAAGATGGGAGGATCCTTTGAGCTCTGGAGTTCGAGACCAGCCTGAGCAAGAGCAAAATAGAAAAATTTGTTGGATGTTGTGGCAAGCACCTGTAGTCCTAGCTACTCTGGAGGCTGAGACAGAAGGATGGGTTATGCCCAGGAGTTTGAGGCTGCAGTGAGCTGTGATGATGCTGCTGCTATACTCTAGCCAAAAATAAAAAGGGAAAGGAGGATGGGGGTACTATCTTTGTGCCCTCTTTTGCTGATAGGACACCTCTGATCAGGAGGCAAAGCTCTGGTGAACAGAGCAGCCTCCCAGGCATGCAATCCGTGCAGTCCCATAGGACCCTGTGTTTGTTTTAATGCTTTGCTTCCACTGTCTTACATTCTTAGTACTTTTTCAAGCCTCCATATTTGCATCTTGCACTGGACCCCACAAATTATGTAGCTTTTCCTGAAGGTGAGGATGCCATAGTAAAGTGCTGAGGAGTTAGAAACTACTCCACACTGTAGCCTGGGGGAGCACAGGCCAACACGTGATTCCGGACAGTGGGATGGAGGAAAGGAAGGGACGTCAGGAAGCTACTGAGCAGACCCTCCTGGAATCTACAGACGGACAATGACAGGGCACCGGGTCCACCATGGGAAGGGGAAGACTTAAGTCATACTCCCCTGGCAAGGAGCTTAGGATGGTTAACACTGTAATTCAATTGCTCCTCCTACAAGTAGGAGTATATTGTGAAGAGTCATGCAAAGAATTATTCTCCCAGGGGTCGGTGATGGTCCCTTCCATTCTTGGCCAGCTTCTTGCTAGCTGTGGCTGGCTGACAGGGCCAGACAGCAGAAGGGAGACACAAAGGCTTTGTGTCCCTGTGTGTCCCTCTCCTTAGGGCTGATTTGATCACACACCTCTTGTCCTTTCTATAATTAAGTAAAATGCTAGGATTTCATTGACATTCTTTACTGTTTTCCTCCTTTTTTACATTTCAATATTTCTATCCTTCTCTTTTAATTCTTATTACAATATTATCAGACTTTACTTTTTACTTTTTTTATTATCAGACTTAACTGTTTTTTTTTTTTTTTGAGACAGTCTCACTATATCACCCTCAGTAGAGTGCTGTGGCGTCCCAGCTCACAGCAACCTCCAACTCTTGGACTTAAGTGATTCTCTTGCCTCAGCCTCCCAAGTAGCTGAGACTACAGGTGCCCGCCACAATGCCCGGCTATTTTTTGGTTGTAATTGTCATTGTTGTTTGGCTGGCTGGGCCAGATTCAAACCCACCAGCTCTGGTGTATGTGGCTGGCGCCCTCGCCACTTGAGCTACAGGTGCCAAGCCCAGAGTTAACTTTCTAAGGGAATCATGACAGAAATTTCGTTAATATTGTGCCTATCTCCTACTAATTCAGCAATTTCACTTACAGTGAAAATGAAATCTTTTGAAATTTCAAATTGATAGCATAAATTAGAATTATTAAAGACAGCCTACCACTATCTCAGGGTGATAGAATCATTTGAGACAGGGCCTTACTCTGTCACCCAAGCTGGAGGGTATGGTGTCATCATAGCTCACTGCAGCCTCCCACTCTTGGGCTCAAGTGATCCTCCTGCCCCACCTTCCTGAGTAGCTGGGACTACAGGCATGCACTACCATGCCCAGCTAATCTTTCTTTCTTTCCTTCCTTCTTTCCTTTCTGACAGAGTTTTGCTATGTTGCTTAAGTGGTCTCGAATTTCTGGGCTCAGGTTATTGTCCCGTGTTGGCCTCCCAGAGTTCTGGGATTACAGGTGTAAACCACCATACCTGGCTTCAAAATATTTTATAATGATCATATATTGCATTTATGATTAGAAAAACTAAAAATTATTTCAAGAGCCCTAGCCTCTGGCTGGGCGCAGTGGCTCACACCTGTAGTCCTAACAGTGGGAGGTGAAGACAGGAGGATCCCTTTTGCTGAATAATTCAAGACCAGACTAAGCAAGAGCAAGACCCCATCTGTACTGAAAATTGAAAAATTAGCCAGGCTTTGTGGCAGGTGCCTGTAGTCCCAACTACTTGAGCCCATGAGTTTGAGATTGAGGTGAGTTTTGACATCATGGCACTCTACCCAGGGTGACAAAGTAAGACTCTGTCTCCAAAAAAAAAGCTCTAGTCCCAATAAAAAATTTTTCTATATACTTTAGAAACATATTTTTCTAATTGCTGGCATACTAACTGAAATGATTTTTACTTATTCATTAAAGCTGGTTCCTTAAGGACTTCTCCTTGGCAATGCTTTGATAGCCTTGATCAAACTGTTGTGATTTTTCATTTCGGAAAGGCTTTAGAATGTCAGTTAATTTTTCAAATTTTAGGTTTGAAAAACAGAAAAAAAAGGAAAAATCACTCAAAATCCACTCAATTGGAAAAATTCATACAAAATAAAAAGTGAAATATCCTCCAACCTCAGTTTTCTTACACATAAACAGATTTTTCTACAAATACACTTTTTTTTTTTATGAGACAGAGTCTCACTATGTTGCCTTGGGGAGAGTGCCATGGCATCACACCTCACAACAATCTCAAACTCTTGGACTCAAGTGATTCTCTTGCCTCAGCCTCCCAAGTAGTTGGGACTATAGGTGCCCACCACAACTCCCAACTATTTTTTTGTTGTTGTTGTAGCTGTTATTGTTGCTTGGCAGGCCTGGGCTAGGTTCAAATCCACCAGTTCCAATGTATGTGGCTGGCCTTAGTCATGCAAAATTCTGAAGAGCAGTATTCCTCAACTGAAGAGGCTAGAAACGTCAAATCTTAATAAATGTATCCAATTAGCCACTTACCATGTTTCACTCTTGCTCAGGCTGGTCTTGAACCTGCAAACTAAGGCAATACACTCACCTCGGCCTCTCAAAGTACTAGGATTACAGGCATCAGCCACCACCCCAGCCCTAATCTGATTCTTGAAAAAAAAGGTTTTCATTCCCATCCCCTGAGCATGTTTTCATATTTTTGCGTGTGAAAATTCTGTAATTATATTTCTTATCCATTGTCTCATTTTCCATTTCTCCTACTGTTCACTTTTTAATGCTCACTGCTCAGTCTCTCTACAACACCCCCCACTAGGCCTAGTGCCAAGTTTGCCCTTCGTTTAGGGGGTGGCGTCATCTAAAGATATATCAGCTTTATCAATTAATTAAGTTTTTACCATTTTAATTAGCATGCAGGAGTAAAAAACATGTATCAACTACTAAAAAATAAGATTCTACACCTTTATAGTACTCTGGAAAGTTCAGGTTCAAAGAGAGACAGTGTAATGGAAAGGCATCACAGCACAGCATACACAGCCATGAAGTTATTTTCTTCACTTGAATAATTTCATGTGTTCACACAGCAGTAAGCACCAAGCACACCTCAGCACCTACGAGCAGCCTTAAAGAGACAAAGCCATCTATTAGGATTAAAAGTTTTTAAAATCATTACATATAACACTCTTAGTCTGTATAAAAAATATCTGGATGTTAAGAAAAGCTAAAATAAAATGCATACACAAAAATGACAAGAGTTCGATTTGAATGTTGAGTTTTAGGAATGAGTATTTTCTTCCTCTTTTTATTAAACTGCCTAAATTTTTGGTGCCCAATCCCCAGGTCCACGGCCTGTTAGGAACTGGGCCCCACAGCAGGAGGTGAGCTGCAGGCAAGGGAATGAGGCTTCTTCTGTATTTACAGCCGCTCCCAATCGCCTACAGCACTGCCTGAGTGCCACCTCCTGCCTGGTGTACTATAAACTACACATATGAGGGAGCTGGGTTGTGCATTCCTTATGAGAGTCTAATCCTTGTCCCCACTGATTGAAAAATTGTCTTGAATGAAACCCATGGAAAAGGTTGAGGACTACTGCCCTGAATGATATTTCTATTTCATCATTTCAAAGTAAATTTTAATTAGATAGTGATGATGATTGCACAACTCTGTGAAAATGCTAAAATACTGAATCGTATACTTTAAAAAGATGAAATTTATGGTATGTGTTTATGTCTCAATTAGCTGTTATTTTTTTAAAGTGAACTTTAAAATTTAAACTACTAAACTATGTGTGCAAGAGATATATGAGAATTCTTTATACTTTCTGCTTAATTTTGCTATAAACCTAAAACTGCTCTAAAAAAGGCCAGACACAGTAGCTCACGCCCATAATCCTAGCACTCTGGGAGCCTGAGGTGGGTGAATTGCTTGAGCTCAGTCAGGAGTTCGAGACTAGCCTGAACAAGAGTGAGACCTCCTCCCTTCTAAACATAGAAAAACTAGCTAGGTGTCATGGCACATGCCTGTATCCCCAGTTACTCAGGAGGCTGAGAGTACCTCAAGCCCAAGAGTTTGAGGTTCCTGTGATCTACAATGACAAGAAGGCACTCTACTCTTTGAGGCAGAGTAAGACTCAGTCTCAAAAAATGGGTAGCGCCTGTAGCTCAGTGAGTAGGGTGCCAGCCCCATATACCAAGGGTGGCGGGTTCGAACCCGGTCCTGGCCAAACTGCAACAAAAAAATAGCTGGGCGTTGTGGTGGGCACCTGTAGTCCTAGCTACACAGGAGGCTGAGGCAAGAGAATCACCTAAGCCCAAGAGCTGGAGGTTGCTGTGAGCTGTGATGCTATAGCACTCTACAGAGGGCAACATAATGAGACTCTGTCTCTTAGAAAAAAATTTTTTTAATCTGCTTTAAAACATAAAGTCTGTTTTTTTAAAAAAAAAAATCACAATGCATTCTTTATTTCCCATTAATTCTGTATTTAAAATTCTGGAAGGTAGTAGAATATGTAAGTGTTATAACATGACAACCCCTTATTCTTGGCACTAATATCTGATGTGGATGCAGTTGAAGGTTGTTTCTTTTTTTTTTTTTTTTTTTGAGACAGAGCCTCAAGCTGTTCCCCTGGGTAGAGTGCCGTGGCATTACAGCTCACAGCAACCTCCAACTCTTGGGCTCAAGCGAGTCTCCTGCCTCCGCCTCCCAAGTA
>NW_003852536.1:302253-303392 GCF_000181295.1 Otolemur garnettii
GAAGCACTTGTGACTGGACACAGCCTTCTTCAGAAGTGGTCTTGCCTGGCTCGGCACATGTAGCTCAAGTGGCTAAGGCACCAGCCACATACACCAGAGCTGGCGGGTTCGAATCCAGCCCGGGCCCGCCAAACAATGACAACTATAACCAAAAAATAGCCGGGTGTTGTGGTGGGCGCCTGTAGTCCCAGCTACTTGGGAGGCTGAGGCAAGAGACTCACATAAGCCCAGGAGTTGGAAGTTGCTGTGACCTGTGACGCCATAGCACTCTACCCAAAGCAATAGCTGGAGGCTCTGTCTCAAAAAAAAAAAAAAAGTGGTCTTGCCTATGACGTCAAGCTGTGGGGCTGACTTTCCCCCAAATACTCCTCCATTCCAGAGGAAGTGAAGAGCCCCCTATACCACAAAAAAAACTCAAAACGGATAAAATACAAGAACATGAACGATGAATGGAAAACAAAGGCCATTTCCCACTGAACACCAGGCAATCAATGGCTGCTCAGATTTTACAAAATCCAAATCACCCATCGCCAAAACAAAAACTTGTACCCTAAGTTAAGACTTGGCTCTCATTTTTTCTACACCATTTATTTTTCCCTTAAACTTTAAGGGCACAAATCTCTCATTGCTTTTTTGTTTTTAAGTCAGCATAAAGGAGAGAGAAATGTTCTGTTTGTATCCTCCAGACACTAAAGGGGACACAGCCATGATGCTTATGAAAAACAAGACTCGTGGAGTAACATAGTACATAGTGCCCGGTACACAGTAGGTATTAAAAAACTCTCAAAAATAGAGGAGAAGAGCTTGTTTGGAAGGTTTTATGCTTCTGCCTCTTCACAGTTGCTATGTAGTTTGGGGCCTACTTTCTTTTTTTTTGCAGTTTTTGGCCGGGGCTGGGTTTGAACCTGCCACCTCTGATATATGGTGCCAGCGCCCTACTCCTTTGAGCCACAGGTGCCGCCTGGGCCTACTTTCTGATTGATTTCTTTTTTTTTCTGTTTCCTCCTAATTCTGTATTAAACACTAAGCCTTACCCCACCCAAGCAACAGATAGGTAGAAATTTCTTGCTGTAGGATGCAAAGGTAGGAATAGGATCATTTTGGGTCTACTTATTCCCCTGTTAAATGCTAGAGCTAAC
>NW_003852536.1:304728-306680 GCF_000181295.1 Otolemur garnettii
ATATCTCATTTTTAATCTCTGCCAAGAAAGGTGAAGTCAATCCAATCATTGCCAGTTGTCCTGTAAGTCACTGGAAGAAATTTTGCAGGGGAAAAAAAATGAGATAGGAATTTAATATCAAAGTGTGTTAATCACTCCTAATAAAAACAGATGTATTTTAGGACTTATATGTTATCAAAGAATAAGCTTAACTGAATAATATCGCTATCAGTTTCACAATTTTTTAAAATTAAACTATCTTGGATGAAAATTTTTCTATAATAGACATGATACATTGAACAGTGTTTTGTTTGATGTGTTGAAGACAATACTGTTAAGACAATAAAATGATATCTTAAGAAGAAAGTGAAATAGGGCAGCGCCTGTGGCTCAAAGGAGTAAGGCACCGGCCCCATATGCCAGAGGTGGCGAGTTCAAACCCAGCTCTGGCCAAAAATGCAAAAAAAAAAAAAAGGAAGAAGAAAGTGAAATATACAGGACAGTCTGCCCCTCTCAATGGCTCTTCTGCCCTAAAACATTTTGGTGCCTATTTTAAAATAAGTTTTCTGGCCGGGTGCAGTGACTCACACCTGTCATCCGAGCATTCTGGGAGGCCGAGGTAGGTGGATTGCTTGAGCTCAGAAGTTCGAGACCAGCCTGAGCAAGAGCAAGACCCTATCTCTAAAAGAAAATAGCCGGGCAGGTGACACCTGTAGTCCCAGCTGCTTGGGAGGCTGAGGCAAGAGGATCATTTGAGCCCAAGAGTTTGAGGTTGCTGTGAGCTGTGATCATGCCGTGGCACCCAACCCAGGGCAATAGAGTGAAACTCTGTCTCAAAAAAATAAAAAAGTGAATAAAAATAAATGAAAATAAAATAAATAAAATGAATATAATTAATTAACTATGCCACCTTGCATATTTCAACTGTTATTCTTATCAGCTCAGCAAGTCTGATTCTCATAATTGCTTCTTCTTCCTAATTTATTGCTTCTTGTGCTTGGGAGATGGGAAATTAGATAATAAGCATGATGAAAATATATGTAAAGAGAGTCACTCAGGGCCCGTGAGCCCAAGAGCTCCCCCAGTAGTTTACTGCGGAGGGTGACAGGCATCTGTTCAGCTGTCATTGCTTGGTTTTTATCTTGGGGCTTCCCTGTGTCCTAGACAGGGGAGGTTATTTTACAAGTTACCCAGGGGTAAATCCAGGCATTCCCGTACTCTGAAAATAATAGAGAAAAGATGGCTTCTGTCTCTTTAACTAGCAACTCAGAGGCGCCACTCTGTACCATACCTGAAACATCAGCACTCACAGCCTCATTATGGACATTCTTTGTAAGTTTAATTTCCTCCATGGCCATGGCTTTGTTAAATGTCACTGAAATGAAAAGTACAGCATGCAAATCGATGAGCACAAAGCTTATGAAATTGGGGGGAGGGGCCCCACACTTCTTCTTATCAACTCTGTTCACTGTTGTCCACTTCAGTGAAAGAAAGAACATTACCTTTCATCATGTCGGTGCGCAGAATATGTAATAAAATGGAAGAGATGGAAATAAAGTGATAACTGTAATGAAACGCTGAAATTATTATTGCTTTTCACAGTCTATAAAAACTGCACATTCACTGAATTACACTCTCCATCAAATTGCTGACCCTTGTCCTGAGGGAGAAATTTACTCTATTTCTCAAACCTGAAAAGAAAAGGTGGGGTTAGTTCAGGGACGCTTTGCTTTTTATCAACAGAGTATTAACAGAATCATTCATTAAGCTGAATCAAACTACTTAATCCCCCCACTATGCATACAAAATATGTATCTTGCTAAATCTATAACCTTCTCACATTTCCTCTATTCTATTTCAAAATGATCTCTAACATCCAAAGATTTCTAATTCTGTTACTACAGTATAATTTCCCAAAATAGTCTTAGGATAAAAGAACAGGTTTATTTATTTATTTTTATTTATTTTTATTT
>NW_003852536.1:307314-332349 GCF_000181295.1 Otolemur garnettii
AGTTGCTTCTTTAGGAAAATTAAACCAGGTGCTTTTCGGGCTTACACTCATGGGATTCCTTGGCATCATCATTCTAGTGATATGAGTAATCACCTAAATTGTCTCAATACCTTATGGTTTTTCTAGAGCTAACCACATTTGTGAAGCATTCCTCTCTCAACATTCCCATAAGCTTTAAGCTTTTGATCTCTGCAAAAAGAGATCAAAAGCTCACCTGTTTCTTACAATATCTTACCAAGAAGTATTTCTGCATCCTCTCCCTACATGCTAACAGTCATCGTTTGACTACCCTCCCCTCTAAGTCTTAAAATCCCCACATTCTGGAACAATGGTTGTATTAAACAAGCTCAATGTCCTCCCTGCTTGTACCTTGAAGTATGAAGTATCGCCTTAAACTCAAAATACATTCTTCTTGACCTGTTTTATTTCAAGGTCTTACTCTTTTAAAGGACTCACATCACCCATGAAAAATCTCAAGTAGAAAAGTTCAAGCTATTTGCCAACAATAACAAAAAGTATCTTCCTTTAAAAAGTCTTAAATTTATTACTTTCATCCCTTTCTTAACATTAGCAAACTGAGGCTGGCTCAGTGGCTCATGCCTGTAATCCTAGCACTCTGGGAAGTCAAGGTGGGAGGACTGCCTCAGATCAGAGTTCAAGACCAGCCTGAGCAAGAACAAAACCCTGTCTCTACTAAAAAACAGAAAAAATTAGTGGGGCAGATGGGTACATGACTGTGGTCTGAGCTACTGAAGAGGCTGAGGCAGAAGAATCGCTTGAGCCCAGGAGCTTGAGGTTGCTGTGAGCTATGATGATGCCACAGCACTCTAGGTGGAGTGACAGAGAAAGACTCTGCCTGGAAAAAATGTATACTTGTATATATGAGTATATTATCAAACTTATTGCTATGACAGCTAGCACAGTCTCAGTGTGAGTGTCATCTCTCCATTTAGACTTGGCCAGATCAATCCAAGAGGTTCCAACTACTAGAGGGGCCAATCTACTTCCACAAAACTATCTCTATTTTCCCTGTGTCTCCGTCCACTTGGGCTGCTATAACAAAATACCATAAATTGGATGGCTTAGAAACAACGAAATAGTTATTTCTCTCAGTTCTAGAGGCTGGGAAGTCCAAGATCAAGGCTCCAGCAGATTCGGTGTTTGGTTGAAGGTCTTATTTTCTGGTTCACTGATGACGCCTCTGGCCATGTCCTTGAACAGCAGAAGGGGTGAGCTAGCTCACTGGGACCTCCTTCATAAGGGCACTAATCCCCTACATGAGAGCAGAGCCTAAAGTCATTTCCCAAAGGTTCCACCTCCTGATACTACCACCACAGACGCTAAGATTCTAACATATGAATTTTGCGGGGACACAGACATTCAAACCATAGCACTATGGTTCTTTTTTTTTTTGTAGTTTTTGGTCAGGGCCAGGTTTGAACCTGCCACCTCCAGCATATGGGGCCAGTGCCCTACTCCTTTGAGCCACAGGTGTCACCCAACACTATGGTTCTTACTTTTTATTTTAGCTACCTCTGAAACATAAGCTATAAGACTGATGGTTCCTTATTCAGTTATGATTCCTTTATGTGTATCTCTTAGCCGCTTTCTCAATTACTCTTGTACCTTACATCCCATCATCACTGATGAACTGGATATTTTGAAGCTTCCTGGGCTTGTCTTTTCTTTGTTATCACTGTCACGTTGCTGTGAATGGCAAAATACTGCTTTGGCAGGCAATTTTCTGGGCCTGATTTACAAATGCCCTCTGTTGGAATGGGCTGAAATCTGTCACCTGTTTTTTTTACTGCCACCGTATTGCCACCATATACTATAAGTATTTCCTGTGACTATGCCCTTTACAATGTACCTATCTAATTGTAGAATATTTATAAAGAGATGGAAACATGCATCAGTGTGTTCCTAATTATTTTATACCTGCCCATGCTGAGTTTTACAGGGCTCATATTGATACAGTTTTCTATTTAATCCAGGTTATCTACCTACTGAGTGTCCACAAAGCCCACAATATGAAACTATTGCCCTGTGCAAACAGAGGACAGAAACAGAAGCGTAAGTCATAGTCCGTCCTCAGCAAATTTACTGTCCTCAGCAATTTACAATCTCAGCAGAGGCAGAATACAGAACGCTCCAATACCAGAACGTAAAAAATAGGAACTCATTTTCCTGATCTTCTAAATAAAACGTAGTAGCCTATCAGCCTTCTTTGATGTAGTCTATGCCACTGGCGTATTTGCAAGTGAGTCCTGAGATTATCAGAACAAGTAACAATTTGCAATTTTGTCCTAACTTTAGATCAACACCTCGGTCTCCATGCATTTTATCTCTGATCATCCTACATATTTTTTGGGAGGGGGAACAATTCTATGCTGTAGCAAAATGAACAATTTGGAAAAGAAGAAAATCTCTAGACACAGCCTTTGAAAAACCCAACAGTCTACTTCATATCGTACTTTTCTTTCTGTTTTTCTTTTCTTGTACACCTTTTCTTTTGCCAATTTCCCTTAAATATCCTTCTTCCTGGGAATCAGTGCTGTGATATGCAGGAAGGTAGGAACGGTAGTCTTTTTACCTGGTACTCAACAAACATTACGGCAAGACACCAAAATACTAAGGCTGGGGACCCAAAGATGAATCAGACACCGTCCCTACCCTGGGAGAACTCACAGTCTTATGCTGTAGTGGTGTCAGTGTCAGGTGGGGGGCTGACATTGATCAACTTTATGCCACCCCTCCTTAATGTCATATCACTAACCTATGTGAAATTTCATAGATCTTTCATGCCTGAATTGTGTAGGAAAAACTTCACGTTTTTGACATCAGGAAAAGGTCTTCTCATCCTGCTTATTAAAATCAAATATCGAAATAGTGACTAATTCTCACATAAAGTGGATTTAATTTTGACCAACGTACATTACTTAAACATTAATTTTTAATTCAACTTGTTAATATGTTGTTTAGGATATTGCATCCTCATTTGTAAGTGAAATATGTTTGTAATTTCTCCTTTCTAATAATATATTTTCTTCAATTTTAATATCAGGTGTATCCAGATGAAGTAGAATGATGTTGAAGTATTTCTTCTTTTTCTATTGTCTATAAGATTTGGCATGATCTGTTTTTTGAAAATATCTTTTACTTTTATTTATAAATATTAGTTGTCTATTTTTTGAGAGTTTGCAAAAAAAAAAAAGAACAAGAAGTTAACTGATGACTCCATACTGAACCTCAGAGTCAAAGCATTCTATAATAGACATCCTCTTATTTGATAATATGCATGTTACTTTCTTTGCATTATTATTATTGCTTAAATGTAGCAATCGTCTGATTTCTTTTCTGAATGTATTTATCTTTGCCCGTTCTTTACGAGGTTTTTGTTTCTAGTCCTTATCTTAAACATAGTTATTATTATTAAATTTTAAGCCTTTTTAATTCTGTGAAGGCAAAAAGTGGAAACCTAATAAACACATGTCTATGTAAAAATAAATAAATAAATAAAAATATCTTCTTTAGATACCCTGGTTTCTTCTGTTCAAGACAATGTATGTTATTGCCCCCTGCCCCAGAGAGGCTTTTAAAATGAAATTTTCATGACCGACGTTAGACTTGAATCATTTCTCCATCCCTCGTTCTTGTCACCTCTGAATTCCTTTTTCCACTTTTCTTCATGATCCATCTCTTCCCCAAAGTCTTCCCATTATTGAGCTCCTTACACAGTATATTTCTATTTAATATTCTACCTACCATGCACGCTCTACTCAGTGACTCCAGGCTTGGAGAGATTTTTTAACTGAAATCTAGTGGGGAATGGGTATGAGGTGCTTAGAATATGAAACACAGCTCAGTATACGTTCTTGAACTTACCACACAAGGATAAGTTCTGCTCTTATTTTAACCCATAGTACATTCACATTTATATACAGTCTAGTAGTTCTAGAAAAACTGACAGAAAAAAAAAAATCCTACCTGGCAGTTCTAGCCACAATTGTCTGACATATGGTGAAACCAAGTGCTAACCATCTGGAACCGAGAGAAGGGGATTTAAGTAGATTAGTGTGCAAGGCCTTTAGCGGGCTTTATCGTTATCAGTACTTAGAGTTCATATACAGTTGAACTCCATGGTATAGATCAGGTGTTAATTTGTGTTGTTCTGCAACTCAGAATTCACCTTCCCTTAGAAATAACATCCCCAGTGGTGGCTGTAGTGTTCACACAGGCCTCCCCTGAAGAATGAAGATGAATTTCCCCAACTGCTGGCAGCGATACTGCAGAACAGATCTCCTGGGGGAGGTAGAAAAATGGCTTCCCAAGGATGGCCTCTTCCTCTTTTTTTTTTTTTTTTTCAATTGAGACTTTTTTTTTAAATTGAGGCAGAGTCTCATTTTGTCACCCTTGGCAGAGTGCCGTGGTGTCACAGCTCACAGCAACCTCCAACTCTTGGGCTCAATCAATTCTCCTGCCTCAGCCTCCCTCATAGCTGGGACTACAGGTGCCCTCTACAACACTCGGCTTTTGTTGTTGTTGTTTAGCAGGCCCAGGCCAAGTTCGAACCCACCAGCCCTGGAGCATGCGGCCGGCGCCCTAACCACTGATCTATAGGAGCCCAGGTGACAGAATCATGGAAGTGAAACTTTGGCTTCACCTGAGCTTCAATTTAGAAAAAGAAACACAAACTTATTTATTTATTTATTTTGGGGGGCCGGGTTTCCTGCCACCTCCAATATATGGGGCCAGCGCCCTACTCCTTTGAGCCACAGGTGCCGCCCCACAAACTTATTTATTTTAATAAGGAAAAAGAAGATTTAAAAAGACAGTTTTGGAATAAGGAATTCCTTTTTTTTTAAGTTTCTAAGGGTTTTGTGTTTGGCATTTGCACCTACAAGAACTAAGGCTATCGCTTTCTGGAAGAGATGCCTCCTGACTGCTGGCGAATCAAGCAGTTATTTTCTAAAGTTACATTAAAGTCAGGCAAGGGGAGGATTTAGAGGATCAAAGGTCCCCTCCCAGGACATGTGTCCACATAAGTGTGACTTCTGGAGATTGTGCCCCCTTGTTTGTCTGGCAAACACCTTCTCTTCTTTCAAGATAGCTCCAGTGACACTTCTGGGAGGCCTCCGGCTCCCTCTGGCAGTTGTCTGCTCTGCCCCTGGTGCTCCCCAGCACTCTGTGCAAAAGTCTCTCAAATATCACTCACCACATTTTATCCGGTGATCTGTTTACACATCTGAATGCAACTCGGTGAAACTGAGTTCCCACTGCAGTGCCCCACGCATGTGCCAGGGCAATGCTCGACCCTACGGTCTCAAAGGCCAGGAGGACTCTGGCCTTTAGAAGCTGCCTCCCAGCACAAGAGACAGACCAGACACAGCTGCGGAGGGTTCTGTGTGAATAGCTGGAGAGCATGACACAGCAGGGAGGTGACAGGAAGGAGGGGCCTGCAGGGCCTTCTTTCATATCCTTAGCCCTCAGCAGTGTCTGGCACATAACAATCTCCACACATGTTAATGGAGGGAGAGCGAGAGGAAGAGAAAATAGAAGGTGGGAGGGACAGAGAAAGGAGGAAGGGTATCCACAGAAAAAAACGCCTTCCTCTCCCATCTCTCTGCTGTTTGGTGTCACACCCATTAGTTATTCTAAAGGTGGTATTTTCAGATAGTTGGTGATACCATCCTCCCCAGCACCTCACACGGTACACAGTAACTGTCACCATTTGCTGGAAACAAGTCATTGTCTATCCTGTATTCACCTGTGGTCCCATAGGCATGTTCCTAAGACTACACCCCCAGGACATTCACAGAAAAGAGAAGGCAGGGGTCGCACTGGCTGAACCACCAGCACTACACCCAGCTAATTCCTTGGTCCTGCGTGATTAGCCCTGGAGGCTCTTTTGCTACCACAGAGGAACTAAACTAGCATTTTGGTCCCCTCGCAACCTCGTTTGTCATCCAGTTTCCCATTTCTCTGCCAGTTTCATCTTTGCCACTCATCTAGGGTTTCGTCTGGCAGATGGAGAGAGGAATCTCATTTCAAGTCTCTGCCGTCTGCATCCCTGAGCTATTTCACCAAGGAGAGAAGGGAGGAGGGACGGGTGTCATCAGCCTCCCCCAGAGAGGACAGTGTAAAGTATTCCTCAAATTTTCATCTTCAATGGCCGGTATCACTTAACTCCCCCGGGGAGAGACTATGCTTTGTTGCTTAGGCTAGCAATATAATCTCTAGCTATCCCAATGCCAAAATATCAATTACGGGTTCATCTGGATGATGGGATAAACTGGAGTTCAGACCACTAGAACAGTGACGTCAGTCAGGGCTGGGGGAAGGTGTCCCAGGAGATCAAGCCCCAGGACAGAAGTCGGCAAAGGAGAATTCTCCACATCCTTGCAGATTGAGTAACTTAACTCGAGACTTCTGTTTGTCTCATGAAGAGAAGCTCACCAGTAACTACTTGAAGGCATTTTCTTCTTGGAGGTCCTACCATGTTTCACTGAAAATAAGACACTGTCTTATATTTATTCTCAAGAAGACACACACACTAGGGCTTATTTTCAGGGGATGTCTTCCTCTCCACCTGAAATGCAGGGCGTGGTTATGCAGATATTTGCATAGCCACACCCATCACTAGGTCTTATTATCTAGGTAGGGCTTCTATTTAACAAATGCATAGAAATCCTGCTAGGGCTTATTTTTTGGGTAGGTCTTATTTTCGGGGAAACACAGTAAATAGGAAGCTGTTAACACTCCCATGGTACCCTGGTTCTCCTGGCATAATGAAAAGAGAATCCTGAAAAGATAACTGATTTGTAATGAAAAATAAGTGGGGTTTTTTTGGTTTTTGTTTGTTTGTTTGTTTTTTCTTTACCACTGTGGTGCCCAACTCCCAGGCCGTAGACTAGTATCTGTCCGTGGCCTGTTAGGGACTGGGCTGCATAGCCGTGAGTGGGCTGGCTGGCAAGGGCAGCTTCATCTGTGTTACAGCCACTCTCACCCATCACCATCCGCTCTCTGCCTCCTGTCAGATCCCCTTTGCCTCCTCCCCCCAGTGAAAAAATTGTCTTCCCTGAAACAGACCCCTTGTGCCAAAAATGCTGGAGACCGCTATTTCACCACTCACAAAGAACACATGTGATATGATTCCATTTATACCAAATACCTAGACTAGGAAACCCCAAATACCTAGAATAGACAGAAAGGAAGCTGGTAGTTGCCAGGGACTGAGGGGAGAGAGAAATGGGGGAGTAATTGCTTAATGGGTACAGAGTTTTATTTTGGGGGTGGTGAAGATGTTTTCGAATAAGACAGAGGTGATAGTTTTACAACACTGTGAATGCAGTAAATGCCGATGAATCTTTCACTTTAAAATGGGCAATTTTCACCTAGATATTTTTAAAGTGTGTTAGAATCAAAGGACTCATTACTTCTCATTGTTCAACAATCTGCCACTCCCAGTAAATAAGGATTTTGTTCCCATTCCAGAGCAACAAGAGGGATTAAATAGGTCTCTAAGGTCTAATATTTGTCACTTTTTGGGCTTTCTTGGAAAAAGCCTCGTGTTTCCCTGAATGTTCTGAGCAGAGAAGTAATTCGAACCAGCGACCCCTGACGTGCCTGACCCATGTGGTCTAACTGCACAGCTGCAGGAGTAGCAGGAGCGGCATCTATTTATCTACAGTTACAAGGTGCCAGCCCGGGAACCCAAGGTCAAGTGCACCAGCCTGTGCTTACCAGACTCCCAAACCCAGCCAGACCTTCATGACCAAGCTGTGTCCTGGGGAGTGGCACTGAGGGGTGGAGGCATCAGACAAAGACTATGGGTCATTTTAAATGGGTAGAAGAATACGATGAAGGCCTTGCCATTTCCACACACTTTCAGGATCAAAGGAAATCAATTTTAACAGAGCGAGGACCTTTAGAAGAGAGGCAGCTTTTAAAAATTTTTTTCTTTTTTATACTAAGAGGAACATATGCTTCGAAAGCCATCTGCTGTTAAGTACAAAGCGATGGCCAGAAGCTTAAGGGGGATACAAACACATTTAGAACAGAGGTAAAAAGAAGGGACCTTGCAGGGAAATTACTAGAAGATAGAACCAACAGCATGGCTGGAGGTTTGCCGAAGAAAAGCAGGTGGTGGCTGCTGGGTCTCACCCAACACCTTCCCTCCACACCCCAACATGGCACCCTCAGAGCCGTGGACCAACAGCCCCCCCCAGCCCACCCTCTGACCCCCTCACCTCGTCTCAGGCTCTACGTCTTTCTGTGTCTCTAATCTCTCTGGTTTTGATCTTAGCACATTACTTCCTACACCGGCTTTGTCTCACCTCCTGGACTTAACACTTAGCTTTGAGCGCTTACATCCAGGACGCACTGGATTGGGTCGCCACTGCCTCGGGTCACTTCACCCACCTTTGGCCTAGCCCAGGGACGTCACTCTTCATCACTCACGCGCCCCCATGGGGCACAGGGAAGTGTTCTGCTCTCTTGTGGTGCATCTTTCCTTTTCTCGAGGCATCTCTTAAGCCTGTGCCTAAAGTAAGTCTGTAGGGCTGATTCAGACTCTCAGTGGCCAGAGAGCTTCATAGAAGGAATCTTTCAATATAATGGGAAAACAAAATACATTAAATGCTTTCAAAATCCATCCCCTAGTTTTATTGCAATAAGCCCATAGGTTCAGACAGTCATATACATATATTCCCCCCGCCATGTTGTACAGAACAATAACCATGTGGTTCTGTCCTAGAATGTTCTACACACCACAGAAAGGACAGTATTATTTTCCTGGGAAGATGCCTAAAAGAGGGAAAATGCATCTGTTTCCTCTATTGGTCAGGCTATGGGATGAAATGTGAAAGGGGGAGTGGCTTACGGAGGGGCCCCTGTTTTCCCTTCCATAGGAATGCTGGGATGGAGGGTCAAAGTTGGGCCATCTTGGAGGAAGCAACATGGACAAAGACTGAGTGCCTGTGTGTGCAGCTCCCACGTGCAACAAGGGCAGGTCCCCATCAGCTCCGCCCTAGTCTCATAGCCAGAGGGTCGCAGGGATCTGGCTGGTTTGATTGCTGACTCCAACCTTGGGCAAGTCATTTGAACTTTCTCAGCCTGTTTCTCCGCTTATAAGATGGGAATAATAATATCTATTTTCAGCCAGGCATAGTGGTTCACACCTGTAGTCCCAGCACTTTGGGAGGCCAAAGCAGGAGGATCACTTGATCACCTGAGTTGGAGGCTGCGGTGAGCTATGATGACACCACTGCCCTCCAGCCTGGGCAACAGAGTAAGAACCCTATCTCTGAAAAAAAAAAAGTAAAATTAAATATTATTTACTTCAAAGTATTGTTTATTATTTAAAATGGCTGAGATGGGTTGAATTGTGTCCCCCTAAAAGGTGAGGGGGACTCCTCGTACCACAGAGTGTGACAGTATTTGGAGAAATAGGGTTGTGACTATTTAGATGAGGTCACACTGGCATAGGGTGGGCCCTTAATTCAATATGTTTGGTGTCTTTTTAAGAAGAAAGGAGGTGGCCAGGTTTAGACACAGACACACAGAGAGGACGCTGTGTGATGACAGAGACAGGGACTAGAGTGATGCAGCCGCAGCCGAGGAACACCAGGAGGATGCCTCCTGCACGTGTCGGAGGGAGCACGGCCCTCACGTGATTCTGCACTTCTCACCTACAGAAACGTTCAACGTTGAACTTCTTTCAGGCTACCCACTTGTCGTGCTTTGTTATGTCAGCTCTAGCAATGCTAATGAGGTAGTGGGGTCTAGGTATTGTTTTGCACGGGGTGGTATGTTTTAACTGCAGAGGAAACACATTTAGAATAAACCAGGTAGAGAAGAAGAAAAGAAGGAAACTTTCCTTACACTTCTAAACCCAGGAAATGTCATTATTTCCTTTGGACCTGCCACGGCCTCTCCAAACTCACCTCCCACTACTCTCCTTCCTTTCCATTCACTCTGCTCCAGCACCCCGGCCTCCTGCTGCACCCAGAACACCCCAGTTCTGGTCCCTCCTCAGGGCCTTTGCAGAGCTGCCTCCCTCACCTGGAACATGCCCAGGACCAACTTCCTCCTCCAGCCGTGTGAGGTGACGCTGCAGATCCGGCTCCCACCCCACCCAGCACTGCCAACCCCCTCACTCTGCCCTACCTTTTCTTTCTACCACTGGCTTCTCGCTTCTCCTGTCCCTAAGGTGCACTCTATGACACGTGCTCTTGGCCGTGTCTCCCTCGGTGCTGGCACAGGGAGCTCCACAGGGCAGGGTTCTGCACCTGCTGAGTTCACTGATGTGAACAAACATCAAACCATACTTGGTTCACTGGTGCTTCATGAAGAATTTTCCAAAAATCTGTTACTCCTTTTTAAATAATCACCTTATTATTATTATTGAGACCGTCTCATTATGTAGCCTTCTGTAGAGTGCCATAGTGTCACAGCTCACAGCAACCTCGAACTCTTGGGCTTAAGCAATTCTCTTGCCTCAGCTTCCCAAGTAGCTGGGACTATACGGGCCCACCACAATGTTCGGCTATTTTTTTGTTGTAGTTGTCACTGTTATTTAGCAGGTCCGGGCTGGGTTCAAACCTGCCAGCCTCAGTGTATGTGGCCCTAACCACTGAGCTATGGGCACTAAGCCAATGACCTTATTATTATATAAGCTGTACATACACATTGTTAAAATAAATTTAGAAAAAAATCAAAGCCTTAAAATTCCCAACATCTAATACGATTTCTCAGATTATATAAACCCAAGTTTTTATGTTCTTTTAAGTTAGCAGTTCTCAACCTGTGGGTTGCAACCCCTTTAGGGGTCGAACAACCCTTTCACAGGGGTTGCCTAATATCAGATATTTACATTATGATTCATAACAGTAGCAAAAATTACAGTTATGAAGTAACAACAAAAATAATTTTATGGTTGGGGGTCACCACAACAAAAGGAACTATATTAAAGGGTCGCAGCATTAGGAAGGTTGAAAACCACTGAAAATTTAAGTGACTCCATGGTGGGGGGTCCCATCACCTAAGGAGAAATGTCATGGTAGGAGTAATACCAACTTTATAAGGTTTGGTGTATGAATTTAATGAAATAATGTCTAATTCTTACCCTAACAACTAACGGGTAGTTTGTATTAATGGGTAGTTATTGTAACATGTAATGTTGTTAATAACCAGTAGGTAATTATTTTCTTGCCTTTGATCTTATCCTTAACTTCCATCCTTCCTCTCAATTTGTAAAAAGTAAGTGGCAGATACCTGCAGCCAGAAGAATGGTGTGTTATTTGTACAGGGAAAACTGGTGGAACGTCTCCTACTCTCAAAATTCAGAAGACAAAGTCCCCACACCCACACTACCAGGCTCTATGGTCCAGAAGCACACAAGATGCAAGTTTACTTTTTACAACAGCAACAAAACAATAAACGATGATAATTGTATTTTTGTTACTTGCTCCCTCCCATTCTCTGAATTACAAAGCTTTTTCTTATGCAATTTTCTTTTATACCGATTTACAATCACTCACGCTTGCATATGAAAAATGAAACACAACTATAGCCTAGGATGAAGCAGGAAAGGGATGGGAGAGGGGAAAGGAGGGGGTGGGTTGATAGAGGGAGGGTTAGTAGGGGGACCACACCTACGGAGCATATTGCAAGTACAAGTTGGATCTATCAGGTGTAGAACACAAATGTCTTAATCCTGTAATTGGGTAACTGAGGTGAAGGTTGTGTTGATTAGAAGGATGTGAGCACTCCAATTTGTACAAATAATCAATACATTGAATCCCGTAATGGCATAAATGTATTCATGATCTATGTACAAATTACTTAATAAAAATTAATTAATTGATTAAAAAATAAAGTTGGAGAAAAAAATTTTCTTTTATAGATGAAAGAACTATGGTTCACAGAATTTAAGTGACTTGCCCAAGTTGACTCAGCCAGCAAGTAGAAGAGCTCAGAATTAAATCTAGAATTAGAAGATCATGAATTACAAGGATCATTTAACTTGATATTTAGTGAAATACATACTAGTCATTTCTAGAGTCCCATTCACAATAAATGAAATACTCTTTAGTACTTTTCCTGCATGCTACCTTCCCTCCCCATCCTCTATATAAATGACTTACCTATCTTAATAGCCAGAAGGCCTTTTGTTGTTGGATAACTCTCCACCAAAATTCTCTTCTTGTAAAAATGAAAATTCCCCTTCCGTGGTAAGTGTGTCAGGAGATGGGACACATTGCTGAGACAGCCTGGGAATCACTGCTCTTGTGAACTGTTGAGAAAAAAACAAAACATCAAGAACTTTATGTCAGTCCTCTCCTTGGAAGCCTCTAAAATGAATCTCTTTTCCATTCCCTGGCAGAAGTCTGTGCCAAACACTTTTTTTTACCCCTGAGACTTCCAATTAGGTTTAGGTAATATCACATTTGCATTGCTTAGCCAAAATTTGTTACAGGGCTTTAAAAGTATTTATTATGGGGCAGCGCCTGTGGCTCAAAGGATTAAGGTGCAGGCCCCATATGCCGGAGGTGGCAGGTTCAATCCCAGCCCCAAAAACTGCAAAGAAAAAAAAAAGCATTTATTATACATTGTTCCCCCTTTGAGGAGACTAAAATAATCACATTTCTGCATACCGAGACTTCCATATTCTACCTCCAGAATGCTCACATGCATTTTTCATGGAAGTTAGCTAAAATTCAAGAAGTTAGAAGACACAAATTCAGTTTAGCCGACAAGTAAAGGCAGTAATCATTAGGTTATCTCCCAGTGAAAGCACCTTTTTACTCAAATACAAATCACAGTGTGAAGAAGGTTAATGAGGTCCCTGTGGGTAGGGCGTGCATGATCCCTTTAAATCTACCTGAATAAAAACCACAACATAATGACTGTAGATGTTAAGTGGAATTGAGGTGGAAAATGTCTAAGAAACAACTCCAGATTCAAATAAGCCCTTTACCAAATCCAGTGAAACAAGACAACCTTCAGGGCAACGTTATAGGAAGAAATCGCTCCAAATCTCAGGATGGCAATGGTCATCAGACTCTTACCAGGGGCTGACTTGCATGAGCTTAGAGAAAGATCCTGTTCTGGATATGAGGAACCAGCTTATTATCAGATAAACTTCCCATTGAATACAATCAGAAAATATTGGACAAAAATATTTTTCAAAATTGTTTGAAGGTTTTGAAGGGCTACCAAAGCAGAGAGGACGTGAGAGGCCAAGATTTGGGGGAGAAGGGAAATAAAATTGAGACAAATCCGACATGCCGTACCATTTTCCCTTCTGATTTTTTTAAGCAGCACAGGGTAAAACTGCTGAGAATATCATAAAATGGCTATTTAGTGGCAGAGAAATACAATTATTTGAGACTATTATTAATAACAATATGCCAATAAAGTGGAAAACCCAGAAGAAATGGTTAAAATTCAAGACATATATAATCTGCCAAAATTGAACCAAGAAGAAACAGAAAACCTGTACAGATAAATAACAAGTAATAAGATAGGCTCGGCGCCTGTGGCTCAAGTGGCTAAGGCGCCAGCCACATACACCTAAGGTGGCTAGGTTCGAATCCAGCCCGGGACCGCCAAACAACGATGGCTGCAACCAAAAAAAATAGCCAGGCATTGTGGTGGGCGCTTGTGGTCCCAGCTACTTGGGAGGCAGAGGCAGGAGACTCACTTGAGCCCAGGAGTTGGAGGTTGCTGTGAGCTGTGATGCCATAGCACTCTAACTAAGGGGACAGCTTGAGGCCCTGTCTCAAAAAAAGGAAAAAAAAAGTAATAAGAAGGAATAATAAAAGGTCAGTGGAAAGTCTAGGAGCTGATGGCTTCACTGCTAAGTTCTACCAAACATTTAAAGAAGAACTAATACCAATTCTACTCAAATGATTTCAAAAAATTAAAGCGGAGGGAATATTTCCGAAGGCATTCTATGAAGCTAGCATTACCCTGACACCCAAACCAGACAAGTACACAGCAGAAAAAGAAAACTAGAGGCTAATATCCCCAATGAACACAGACACAAAAACTCAACAAAATACTAGCACACTCACTTCAACAAGACATGCAAAAAATCATTCACCACGACCAAGTGGGATTTATCCCAGACACACAAGGTTGACACATGATGTGATACATCACATTAATAGAATCAAGGACAAAAATCAAATGATCATTTCAATGGATGCAAAAAAAGGCATGCAATAAAATTCAACATCCTTTCAGGATAAAAACTCTCATCAAACTAGGTATAGAAAGGACATACGTCAAAGCAATAGAGGACATATAAGACGATCTCACAGATAGCATCATAATGAATGGGGGGAAATTGAAAGTCTTGCTTCTGAGATCTGGAACAAAATAATGATGCCCACTTTCATCACTTCTATTCAACATAGTACTAGAAGTTCTTGCCAGAGCAATTAGACAAGAGAAAGAAATAAAGGACATCCAAATGGGAAAGGAAGAAGTCAAACTGTCTGTATTTGCAGATGACATTATCTTATATTTAGAAAAATCTAAGGATGCTGCCAAAAAACGGCTATAACTTGTGAACAAATTCGTAAGTTGCATGATACAAAATCAACAAAGAAAAATCAGTAGCATTTCTCTATGCCAACAGTGAGCGATATGGAAAAGAAATGAAGAACGAAATCCCGTATATAATACCCACACTCAAAATAAGATACCTAGGAATAAGCTTAACCAAAGAAGGGAAAGATTTCTACAATAAAACTACAAGATGCTGATGGAAGATTTAAGAAGACAAGAAAAAATAAAAGCTATTCCATGTTCACAGAGTGAAAGAATTAATCTTGTTAAAATAAAACCTAATGTGCCTAATGCAAAGATACATTTCTAAACTATTAAGAATAGAGTATGAATGTCTTACCACAACAAATAAGTAAGTGAGGTGATGGTAGTGTTAATCAGTTAGATGTAAGCATTCCACACTATATATCAAATCAGCACATTGTACCTCATAAATGCATTAATGTACACAGTTATGATTGAATAAAGAATTTTTAAAAATAAAAAATAAAAAAATAAATCCATCCATACTACCCAAAGTTATCTACAGATTCATTGCAATCCCTATCAAAATACCAATGACATTCTTCACAGAAACTGAAAAAAAAAATCCTGAAATTCATATGGCATTGCTAAAGATCTCCAAATTGCCAAAATGATCCTCAGCAAAAAACATAAAGCTGGAGGCATCACATTACCTGACTTCAAAGTACAGTAGAACCTCTCTATTGACCACCTCCCTACACTAACCATCTCCCTAAGTTGACCTAATTTTCATAGACCAGACTACATATACTCAAGAGAAATTCCTTATGTTGACCAGTTCATTACAGCCCCTTGGGTGTTCAACATACTACAAAGCTATAGTATAAAGCTAACATAACTAAAACAGCATGACACTGGCATAAAAACAGACACACAGACCAACGGAATAGAATAAAGAACCCAGAAATATATCCACACATTTACAGCTAACTCATTTTCAACAAAGGGATCAAGAACATGCACTGGGGGAAAGACAGTCTCTTCAATGAATGGTGCTGAGAAGACTGGATACCCATATGCAGAAGAATAAAACTAGACCCTACTTTCTCACTATAGACAAAAATCAAAGCAAAATAGATGAAAGACTCACTAAGACCTGTGAAACTACCACAAGAAAACAATGGGGAAATGCTTCAGGACACTGGTCTGGGCAAAGATTTTTTGAGTCCATAGATAAGCCCAGTTACCCAGATTTGACCACTGCATATTGTAGGTTGATATCAAAATATCACATGTGCCCCATAAATATGGACAAGTAGCAAGTGTCCCTAAAAATTTTTTTACATGAAAATTTTAAAATAAAGAAGTATCCTTTAAAAAATTTGATGTTGGCTGATGTTTAGATCGAGCCACTCTAGTGTGACTTCCACAGCTCCGTAACAAAAAGACAACGGAATTTTAAGGACAAAGGACTTGTATATACTAAGAAGATAGACAAATGCCGATTAGCACATGGGAGGTTCCTCAACATGACTAATCGTTTGGAAAATGCAAATCAAAACTACAAGAAGTTACCACATCACACCCACTAGAATAGCTGTATCAAAACTACAGAAAATAACAAGTGTTGGCGAGGTCGTGGAGAACCTGGAACACTGCTGATGGGAATGAAAATGGTACAATGGCTGCAAAAAACAGTATGGCAGTTCCTCAAATAAAATTACCATAGATGCAGCAATTTCACTTCTCAGCATACACACAAAAGAGCTGAAAGCAAATACATTTGTACCAATCATTACAAATAAATTTTAACAAGTAGGCAAATTGGCAAATACAGAATCCACGAATGATGAGGTTGGACTATGGTATTTCTATGTCTGGTTTCAAGTCTGAAATCTAGTTACCTTTTCTTTTTGAGACAGAGCCTCAAGCTGTCCCCCTGGGTAGAGTGCCATGGCATCACACTCACAGCAACCTCCAACTCCTGGACTCAAGCGAGTCTCCTGCCTCTGCCTCCCAAGTAGCTGGGACTACAGGTGCCCGCCACAGCACCTGGCCATTTTTTTTTTTTTGGTTGCAGCCATCATTGTTGTTTGGCGGGCCCGGGCTGGGGATTCAAACCCGCCACCTTAGGTGTATGTGGCAAGTGCCTTAGCCCCTTGAGCCACAGGCACCGAGCCTAGTTACCTTTTCTTAAATGTCTTCCCATTTAGACAAAATCATCCTGATGAAGTATAATCCAAATTTCAGGACTAGTAGCTAGGTGTTAGCTAAACGAAACTAACTGCACGGAAGCCCAGTTTCTGTTGAGGTAGCAATTTACAACTGGTTCCCTGCTGACCCCTTAGGTTCGGAACCACTGCCCCATCTCCTTTCATTTCCTCTCTCATATCCTCTGGAAGAACTTCACAGAGCATTTGGAAATGTTGACAGTATGCCTGTACTTCAAGAATGAGTATAGCTGGACATTTTTCAAATACAAGAACAAAACCAGCAAAAATGAGGCCATATATGTTTGGTAACCCAGACTAAGGGGGAAGAGGAGGAGAAGGAAGAATAATGTGATCCTTCGGGGACTCAAAGGTAAACTCCTGTGCATACGTGGACTTTGGCTCGAATAGGAGGTTTTGAAGCCCCTCCTGTCTGCAGGATCACTCTAAAAAATAAGTGCTAATGAGTAAGTTTGCTTGTTTTCCAAACATTCAGTCTAATAGTCAGCAAGACCAGGTATTAGGACCACATCTCCAGGATTTGTTTACTTCTGAAAGTCCTGATGCCTGTGACCTGGCACTTGAGAACAGATTGTAACAGAGAAACTACAGCTGAATTACTCAGAAGGTTTCTGCCCAGGGGCAGTAACTGGGCTGCTTGCTGGATCCGGCCAGGCGGAATTAGGTTTCTATCAGGACGGCTTTTGTGTTGCAGACAGACCCAACCCAGTCACTCTGAGCTGTGTCTCCTCACTCATTCTCAACAGCGTCCGGCAGAAGAAGCAGTGGCACCAGTTTTGGTGGCTCTCAGTGGACAGCGGGACCTGAATAGTGATACTCCTCTTTTTCCTCCTCTAAGGCCCCCCACCTGACAGCAGGGAACAGCAGGAATGATCTGGACTTGAGGCCAGGAGACCCATACTCCAGCCTTTGCTGGATAGGCAATTCTATTGTGAGGTTGAAAAAATGACCTCCTTCCCTTTCTCCTTGACTTTGGTGCAACAGCAGGCGGAGAACAGAAGTGCTGCTCCTCCACCTCCCATCTGCCCAGCCTCTTACCCAACAGAGCGTCTGGGAACGTGCAGAAAATCAACTTAAAGCTGACACTCTGAGCTATCTCCATAACCCTGTGAGAATGGCCCACATCACCAAGTCCCAAAGCTGCAGGTCCCACACCCCGCCGGCAGGGGTGTGGAGAGAGGGGGACTCTTACACACTGTTGATGGGATTGCTAACTAATACAGCCCTTTTGGAAGAAGTATGGAGAATCCTCAAAGAGCTAAGAGTAGACTTTCCATTTGATCCTGCAATCCCATTACTAGGTATCTACCCAGAGGAAAAAGAATCATTTTAGCATAAGAACAGTCACACTCAAATGTTTATAGCAGCTCAATTCACAACCTCAAAGATGCGCAAACAACCCAGGTGCCCATCAACTCATGAATGGATTAATAAAGTGTGATATATGTATAGCATGGAGTACTGATCAACCATACAAAGACGGAGGTCTTACATCTTCTGTATTTACCTGGACGGATTTGGAGAAATTCTCCTAAGTATCAAGAATGGAAAACCAAGCATCCCATGTACCCAGCACTATGTTGAAACTAGTAGATTAACAACTATGGGCCACATGAGAGAAAAACCCAGTGAAATTCAAGAGGGGGGTGAAGGTGTTAGGTAAGTTCCCACCAAACCAGTACCATGCAGACCTGGGAGAAGACTCAACTGCAACTCACACTCCACCTTACAAACACCAACAACATCACCTAACCACATGTACCCTTATAATGTACTGAAATGGAAAAAAATATTTTTTTTTAAAGCTGTGCAGTTGGAGCTATCAGGGGTGGAAACTCTACAGCCCTTGGCACATGGAAGCATCTTGACAGACGCCTCACCCACAGGAGCCAGACTCGGAGGTCAATGCTCCCCACCATCACCCCCAGATCTTACAATTTTCTACGATTTTTCTTCACAGAAAATATTTTAGCCCCACTACGAGCTTTTTAGAATTTTACATTTTCTTAAATTTTTTATTTCAAAACATTAAGGGGATATGGGTGTGTTTCTGTTACATGGACGAACGTCAGAGCCTTTAGTGCCTGTCACGAGAAGAGTCCACGCTGTCCTTAGTAGGTAAGTTCTTATTCTTCCCCTCCCCTGCCCACCCCTACCATGCTCCCCCATTCTTAATTCCTATTGTCCTTTACGCTTCATGGTGGGGGGGACACATCGTTTAGCTCCTACTTACTGCTGAGAACATGTGCAAACTCCAAGTTTGGGTAGCCTGTGAGCTGACCATTCATTTTTGTTTCTCATCTTCTTCAGAGGCAAATGGTCCATATGTGTTACCGCCATCATCTCAGCACTGTTAGCTCCTTAACCCCCTAAATCACTCCTGATTTCATGATTCTACTCAAATTGCACTTTTTTTTTTAAGAGACAGAGTCATACTTTCTCGCCCTGGGTAGAGTGTCATGGCGTCATAACTCACAGCAAATCTGTATTTTTGGGCTCAAGCAATCCTCTTGCCTTAGTCTCCCAAGTAGCTTAAAACTACAGGCACCCACCATCACTCCGGGCTAGTTTTTCTCTTTTGGTATAGATGGGGGCCTCACTCTTGTTCAGGCTGGTCTTGAACTGAGCCCAAACAACCTACCCACCTTGGCCTCTCAGAGGGCTGGGGTTATAGACGGGAGCCACCACGCCCAGCTCAAATTGCACTTTTGAAAGTCACTTTGACCTCTGAAGCCCAAAGCAGAGTCCATCCCAAATGCTCCATTTTCATCTGTCTCAATAGCTCACTCTCCCATCCACAGCCCCCCTGACAGAGGATACTGCTATTTGGATACCACTCCTTGAAATTTTCTATCCCTTTAATGTCCCTGATACTGTGCTTCCTGGTTTCTTTTAGCCCTCTACATACTCTTCTTTTTCTCCACTTAGAAATCTTCAAAGCAAGGCAAATAACTTCCTTTTCAGCCATAATGACACTATAGTTTTTCTAAGACTAACCCCTGTCATTCTCCACGCCTGGCTAGTTTGTGAAAAATCTTATTTGTTTCCTTCTCTGGATGTCTGTGTCATCTGTTACCCTGACGCCTAATCTAGGCTCTCAATTACTCAAGCCCGACTTGCTAAATACCCTATTATTCAGGTCATCTGCCTCTGTTGTACCTTAAACGTTACTGCCAGATTATTGCAACAAATTCTGTTTACATTAAGTGACTTCCTTTCTATTAAACACATAATGATTCCTCATTATTCACAGACTCAATGTCTGAGTCTTATTTTCCCACCCCACAACCTGGCCCTGCTTTACTTATCCAAGCTTTTTTTATACCCGACACCTACCAGCCCCTGTCACAAATTGTCTACTATGGACAAACCCATGCTCTTGCTCTCCCACAAATAACCAGAATGATATCTAGAACTCTAAGCCTCCCTTACAGCCCATGGGCAGCACAGAAAACCCTTGGTTTGCCCTTGACCTTCCACTTAACATTGCCTGCACTCTTCCTAGTACCCAACCTTCAGCCCTAAGTGGCTTCTACAAGAACTATCGCTCCAGCCAAACCAGAGATAGGCAGGGAGTGGCAAGCCAAGAAACAGAGGTCCTCTGCATTTGTGATGGTGGCATCGGAAGGGTCATTCCATTATGGAAAGTGGAGAAGGAAAAAGAAGGGGTTTTGTTCTACTGCTCAGCGCAAGTACAAACAGAATCTGAGCGCCGTGGACTGAACTGCCGATTCTTCTCTGTAAAGTGGCACCACAGTAAATGCCTCCACTGCTTGTTTGAATCACAGGTCAGCAAACCGAGCTGCTTCTGTACTTCCAAATTCCCAAGGGCAGCTAGCTGTTCACACACATATCTTGGGAAATAAACTGCACCTCCCTGACACTGGGGAATAAATGGCTGTTAATTTCTGTTATTCTTAAAGGAAAATCTGGAGTTCAGGCATGAAAGCATAGGCCTTGTAGGGGGTCGTGAACTGCTCACCAGGCGTGGATAGAGATCTGGAAGACTCTAATGGTCCTTTTCTTTCCAGAGTAATATTTCCTGAGCTGAGGCTGGGAACCCAAGCTTCTCAATCAGATGATTGATATTATTTATCCTCCAGACATGATGCTAAGGCAATAGTCCCTAAAACTTGTAACCTTCTTGAAGGCTCTCCTGAAATTTCCACTCTCCTATTTTCATTTTCCCATCTCTTTCTAACGCTTTTTATCTTGTAAAGTACTTCTTGAATCAACTCTACCCTGGGTTTCTTTGCTGAGATTTGAGAATACAATAGAGAATCTTCCCCAACTAAACCACAAAGAAAACAACTCACCCCTATTCATTTGTTTGTTCTTTGGACGTGAGAAGAGATTTCCACTGACAGATGAATGCCCTAGCCTCTGATGAATCTTACCAGTTTCAGTAATGCCTTTATTTTGAGTCCTATCAACATAGATAGTCTATAACCTTTTAAAAATGTGATTTATTTTATATATTGCCTTGTAAAGCCTGTTGCTGAAATGCTGATGCCTTTTCCTATGGGAATTGTGATAAATAGTCAGTAGGTTCTCGGGCTAGCTTGTACCCATGCATCTGTAACACCACTTCAATACCGTGTTTCCCTGAAAATAAGACATTGTCTTATATTTATTTTTTCTCAAGAAGACACACTAGGGCTTATTTTCAGGGGATGTCTTCCTCTCCTTGCCGAAATGCATGGTGTGGCTATGCAGATATGCTGCATAGCCATGCCCATCACTAGGTCTTATTATCGGGGTAGGCTTATATTTAACAAATGCGTAGAAATTCTGCTAGGGCTTATTTGGGGGGTAGGTCTTATTTTCGGGGAAACACAGTAGGATGAAAGGGACCCAAAGTCTTTCTGCGTTCCTGAATCTTCTGGACATAAAGGCAGGCAGAGAGTGGATGTGTCTTTCCAAGGATCCTTTACGTTAGTAGTTCTCAACCTGCCTAATCCCTCAACCCTTTAATACAGTTCCTGTGGGTCATGACCCACGGGTTGAGAACTGCTGCTTTACGTATACAACCATGTATATATACATGCATAAACATGTATATGTGTGTATATGTGTGTGTCTCTATGTATACACATATGTATAATCTCAACCCTTCGTTTCCTTTTTTTTTTGAGACGAGAGTCTCATTCTGTTGCCCAAGCTAGAGTGCTGTGGCATCATAGCTTACAGCAACCTCAAATTCTTTGGCTCAAGTGATCCTCTTACCTCACCCTCAAACCCAGCCCGGGCCAAAAAACAAAACTCCAAAAAAAAAAAGACCTGGATCAGACAAAATATGGTGAGAAGTGATATAATGAGCCTCAACTTCTGTAACCCAGTGAAACAAGAGCTTCTTGGGAGTCTGCAAAGAATGGGCAGAAACTGCCACCTGGGTCAGGACATTCCAGCTGCCCAGATTGTTTCTCTTCCCTCCCACTGGATTTCAGAGGTCAGCCCTGCCGCTCCAGGTTCCCACTGGGTCTGCCTGTGAGAGTCAACACATCTGAGTACTCTGAGCCAGCTGCACTGACAAGTTAAGCTGAAGGGCAATTTGCAAGAACCTTTTAGGCCTCTTCTCCATTTTTCTTTGCCTGAGAAACTCTGTAACAGTTTTGATCGGGTTTAATGAGCTATAATTTACATACAGTAGAATTCGCCTGTAATAGATTTCCACCTAGATGTGCACAGTCACAAGACCACCCCATGATCAGGCATAGAACATTGCCATCACCCTGAAAGGTCCCTCACTCTCCTTTTGTAGCAATCTCCTCCTCTGTCCCCAAGCCCAGGCAACCACCAACCTTGTTTCTGTGTCTTTGGTTTTGCCCTTTCCCAAATTTCATAGAAACGACATCCCAGTCTGCAGGCTTTTGAGCCCGGCTTCTTGTATCCACTCAATGCTTCTGAGATTTTTCCATGTTGATGCACATATCAGTAGTTTAGTCTTTTTTATTTCTGTGTATAATTTTTTGAGCAAATTAAAAATTTTCCTCTTTACACCCAAAAATAAATGTTTGACTGTTCCTACTTTTATAGAAACCCCACGAGATACATGGAAAGAATTTTTATAGGCCAGGCTCAGTGGCTCGCCCCTATAATCCTAGCACTGTGGGAGGCTTAGGAGGATGGAACGCCTTGGGCTTGCAGGTTAGAGACCAACCTGAGCAAGACAAGCCTGATAAAGAGCGAGACTCCATCTCTACCAAAAATAGGAAAACTAGCTGAGTGATTTGGCAGGTGCCTGTAGCCCCAGCTACTTGGAAGGCTGAGGCACAAGGATCACTTGAGCCCAAGAGTTTGAGATTACATGAGCTATGATGATGCCACAGTACTCTACCCAGGGCAACAGAGTAAGACTCTGTCTCAAAAAAAAAAAAAAAAAATTGTAACTTGGAAAATCTATATAACAGGAAGAAACTGTGGGTTTGTGATTGTAATTTAGGAGGTATTGCAGTGTTCCTAAACTATATGGATTTTCCCCATTGTCATAAGAAATAAAATTTTCAAAGCTAGTTGGCCCCATTAGAAAATTAAATATAATGTGAATTTTTGAAAGTCCTTTATAAAAATAAAGTATAGCAATCAAAGTAGCTATACTTTGCTACTTCATTAACATAAAGGGACTCCTATATGAACAAGAGATAGACTGGTTTATTTCTTTGGGATGGTTAAAAGCAAGCATCAATTTAACATTGAAAAGTGATATCCAGGGCGGTGCCTGTGGCTGAAGGAGTAGGGCACCAGCCCCATATGCCGGAGATGGCGGGTTCAAATCCAGCCCCGGCCAAAAACTACAAAAAAGAAAAAAACCAAGTGATATTCAATGGGTACAATGTAAGGGTATATGGCACACCTCCTGGGTGAAGGCTCAACTACAACTCGGACTTCATCTAAAAACTGCAAACAATGTAACCTAATTGTTGGTACCCTCTTATTAATCTCAAATTTTAAAAAATTATATTCAGCTGAGCAAATCAAAATGCTTTACATAAACTATCTCATTACTCTTCACAACATCTATGTTGGATGAGGAAAAATGTCATGTACCAATATTCATAGCTTTAAAATTAAGTCACTGTCAGAGATTCACTGTCTTGGTCAAAGTCGTGTGATGATCTTTATCTCACTCAGGGCTTCTTGAGAACAAAGACTCATTCTCTGCTTCTACCTGGTACAGACAGGAGGCTCCTGAAGCTCTCAGAAGGCTGAAAGGGACAGTGGGAAAGCTTGGGGGTAAAGACTCTACCCCCTAGAGCAGGATCCGCCAATACCGCCCCTTGCTCAAATCTCACCCACAGTCTGTTTTTGCGAAGTTTTATTGAAGGCCGCCAAGCCCACTCATGAAAGTGGTGTCTATACTGTTTTTACTCTACAACAGTGAAGCTGAGTACTTCTACCAAGGTCCATTTCGATCTAAAAGCCTAATGTTTTACCAAAAAGAAAGTTTTCCAATCCCCGTCTCTAAGGTAGAACACCCTTCTAAGACCAACGAGTTAAATGGAACTTTATAAAAGAAATTATCATTTCTAAATTGTTAATATTAATGGATTTCGAACCCATTGATAGACAGGGTCTTGAGTTCCCCATCTTTGTTGTCTTTCACCATCAAAAGAGCAGCACAGACCCAGCCGGCGTCACTAAACAGGCCTGAGTGGAAAGTCAAGTTGTATGAAGCGGGCTCTAAGTGCACGTGTGTTTGCATTGGCTCTTAACCATGTACTTGCTCCAAAGACATCATGAAAGAGCAAGAATTGGGAGAGGAAAATCCATATGATTCAATTTAAAAAGCCAAGCCTAAAAATAAAATCTACCCAACTCTGGTCCAAACGAAATTGTACTTTTCAACAAAGTGGTGTTTGTAGTCTCACCTGGCCGGGTTAAGCCGTGGTTAATATGAGCTAAAAGAATTGCAGGAGCAGAAGAAAACACAAACTGGATACTAATAGTTTAAAAAGAGATTTCACTTGCCAGAAACATGAATGGCCTGGTGGGCATATGTAACAGGATCGTTCTCAGACCCCAAGTTACATCGTTCTGTTTGTTCTTTTTCTTTGCCATCTCCAAACACCAGAAAAAAATTGAAAAAGTAAAAGAACATGGAAAAAATGTTTAGCTGGGCATTGTGGTGGGCACCTGTATCCCAGCTACTGGGGAGGCTGAGGCAAGAGGATTACTTGAGCCCAAGAGTTTGAGATTCCTGTGAGCTCTGATGACACCCTGGCACTCTACCCAGGGCAACAGAGTGAGACTCTATCTCAAAAAA
>NW_003852536.1:332568-347584 GCF_000181295.1 Otolemur garnettii
GGAAGGAAGGAAGGAAGGAAGGAAGGAAGGAAGGAGAAAAGATTTTTCATTCCACAATCCCTCTTCATTTTACACATTGCCTAAACATGTAAATTTATGCAAAAAGCAAAATGCTATTTTAGTCTCTCCTGGTAGAATCACTTTCATTAAGTCATCTTCCCATAAAAACAAACATCTCATGCCGAGTTACCCCTACAACTCCGAAGCTGAGAACTAGCTATTACAATTACCAGAAATAATGAATACCTTTCAGTTAATTATTTTCTTTAAAAGCATTAATGGTTTTTTAAAAAAAAACTAACAGATCTCATTTAGGAAAAGGAATATTTCTGTAGTTTCTTCTTTTTTTTTTTTTACTATATTCAGAATTACCAGACAGAGGCTTTGCCTGGAGTAGTTTATCTTTTTTTACATCTTCCTCCTGCACTGGTGAGCAGGTTTGAGATAAAAGAGAATGAGAAATTATGCACAAGGCACTGCGGCCTATTTGATCAAATGCAGGAGGTTCAAACAGCAGGAGCCCAGGGGACTAGGAGCAAAGCAGGAAGCTGGACGGAAGGGGAGATGAACTGGCTCAGAGCTCATGACGTAACAGGTGCCCACATAACGCGTGACATCATTTCATTTGCACGGCGCCTGGAAAGGCAGGCATAACTGTCTTCATTTTACTGATTAAGAAACTGAGGCTGCCAAGGTTTAAGCAGCTTGCCTAAAGGTTGTTAGGGCCAAAAGCAGAAGTCAAACCTGCATTCAATACTGTTAGGGGACTAAACCCTTCCCCCACCCCCTCCCAGACCAACCTGACCCTGCCTTAAGAGTTCCACTAGAAAGACCCCAGCCCACCAAAACCTTCAGCAACCTGTGGAATCTTCCTCCCTCTACGCCCAGCATAGAAACAAGACTCCAAACAGCCTCACCGCAGCCGCCATCTTTGCCCAGGGGTCTCACCCCCCTTTCATTAAACTTGGCCTGAACCTCTCCTGGTCTCATCTCTGGGTACACCACTGGGCCCCTCTCAAGTACACAGTCCCTTTATTTGGTCCCCTTAACAATCTGCCATATAGCGTCTGTCTCTGTTGAAAGTGGATGAGAGCCTGTTCCTATTAATATGAAGTTTGTAAGTACCTTACCTTAAAAAGCAGGCAGCAGGGGCGGCTCCTGTGGCTCAAAGGAGTAGAGCGCCGGCCCCATATACTGGAGGTGGCGGGTTCAAACCCAGCCCTGGCCAAAAACAAAAAAACAGGAAAAAAAAGCAGGCAGCAACAAGCATAAAATCTTTCCCTACTCAAAAGATAGAATATTCAAATATCAAAATAGGGGAGTGACTTACCTAGGATTTTCTGGCATGACAGCTTTTTACTACAGATACATTTGCATTAATTTTTATAAAAAGAAAAATTCCAATGAAAGTCTTTGATATTTAAAGTCAAGAATAAGGCTAGGCGCAGGGGCTCCCGCCTGTAATACTAGCACTCTGGGAGGCCGAGGCTGTGGATGGCTTGATATCTGGAGTTCAAGACCAGCCTAAGCAAGAGTGAGACCCCCATCCCAACTAGCCAGGTGCCTATAGTCCCAGCTACTCAGGAGCCTGGAAGAGGTTTGCTCAAGCCTAAGAGTTTGAGGTTGCTGTGAGCTATGACGATGCCATGGCAGTCTACCCAAGAGAACACAGTGACACACAACAGAATAAAGTTGGTAAAGTAACACACAACAAAAATAAATAAAACAACAAAGTCAAGAAAAAGACTACAGGCACTACATTGCATCATGCCCAGCAGGTTGTAAGTGGTCAGTGCTACTGGGATTAGCACTGATGACCACAGCCTTTGGAGTGCAACTATATGGATGTATTTTGCATAACTTCACTAAAAAGACCGTCTCTGTAAATATGTACAATTTTTATTTGTTGATCAAAAAAAAAAAAAAGAGAGAGAGAGAGAGTTCTTCTCCCCCCAAACATTAAAATGCACTAGAGAGATGGCAGTCAGTGCTGGAATGTTCTTCCCCTTGATGAATATGAATGATACCTTTTTCTTCCCTTTCATGATAACTTTATAAGCACTGAGAAGGGATTCTTTCCCAGAAGGGTGAGCTCTCATCCCAACTCTAGAAAGTTACAACAGCTATTAAGTAACACAGAACAACACAGTGACTACTTCTGCACAGGGCAGTCGGGCAATACCCCACAGAGAAAAGTGACCTTGTGTTTGAGATGAAGAATGAGTTGCATTTTGCCACTACAGGAAGCAAGAAAGGAGAAAACAGAATTTAAAAGGCTCCAGGGAGCGAGGATGTAAGCTCGTATATCTCTGAAGTTCACCCCAAAATGCTGAAAGAGAAGATGTGCTCTAAGATCTGTCCTGAAATCTGTCTCTATTTCTCATCGCCATGCCGGCGTGGAATCCAGCCAGCCTCCCTGAAGAGCTGATTGATGGCTGTGTCCGCTCAGCGCAATCGCCCTGACGGATGTGGTCGTTTACTGTGTCACCTGTGATACACCTTCTCCGCTCTCTGCTGACGTATCACCGCATACATGACAGTGGCCATAAAGATAAGGCATTATTTTCCCCTAAAATAACTATTAGGGAGGCAATTTGTGAGTCTCAGGCAGAGATTTATCGTCTTCTACAAAATACTCATAAAATAGTTGCCAATTGAGCCGAAATGGTCACAGCTCCTCGGAAATGGCCTATTTTGAGAGTAACAGGCAAAGCAAAAACGGGGTCTACCTTTCCCCACAAAGCCAAGAACTGACTGGATGATCTTTGTTCTTTCCTTTGGGAAAGTTATAAGAAAATTTTAATTTATTTATAGGATTTTCTGTAAGTGCCAAGAGATTTTCAGGCAAAAGCACTCTTTCAGCAGACTGAAAGTACAGAACCCAGGCTGCCCATTTTCCGAAAGCGACACAAGCATGGTTCAAATTTTTAAAAGAATGTAGATAACTGTAGGAACCACAGGCACAACGGACAGAAAAAGAGCGTTGGTATTCCTGCTTAATCTGCAGGAAATAGATTCTTCCTACTAGTATTGGCAACCAGATCTGGAGGCCTCAGTGTGATTGGTGCTTTCAGATTCTAAGAGCGCACACAGGCATACATTTGAGTGGCTTTCAGCAAGCACACGTGTAGAAGAGTGAGAGTAGCAATTCCAGACACAGAAACGAAAGACACAAACATGCATGCTGTAAATGAACTTGGAGTTTGACTTGGGCTCCGGGTAGTCAAAATGAAAAGAGGGCTACTCTGGAGGCTGAGGCAGGAGGATGGCTGGAGTCCAGGAACTTGAGGCTACAGTGAGCTATGATGACACCACGGCACTCCAGCCCAGACAACAGAGCATGACTCTGTCTCAAAACAAAAAAAGAAAGCAGCATTCTAAGATGATTACATATATTAATTCATGTAATCCTCACCACAAGCCAAGAGATAGAGTACTATTATAATGTCCACTTTACATATTAGAAAACTGAGGCAGAGTGCGGTTAAATAAAAGGTAATACACCTCTTGTAAGTGTAAACCAGGGCTTTAACCTCTGGCAGTCCGCTCCCAGAGTCCACATCCCTAACAGCAGGTGCCCTGAGAGGAGACCTGTCAAATGAAGGACTAGAAGAGGGTGACAGATAGCCAGAGAAGCAGTTAGGAAGAATGTTGTAAAGATTAACCGCATCCTACCATTTCTGCAGAAAGCCTGGCCAGTCACAAAGCACTTCTAAAAAAGTTACTGAAGCTTCATTACCACTCTCTGTTGCATATATTTGATTCTCATTATTCAGAGAATTAAACAGAGCCCAGAGGCTGTTCCAGGACACACAGCAGACTCGCCTGGGGTGCCAAGCAAAGCTTCTCAGGAAGAGGAGCATTGAGATGTGTTTTTAAGGGAATGAGGGAGATTTTAAAGTGATGGCATTTCCAGAAGACTAAGGAAATCAAGAAAACCAAAGTCTGGGCTTGGCACCTGTAGCTCAGTGGGTAGGGAGTCAGCTACGTACACTGGGGCTGGCAGGTTCAAACCCAGCCCAGGCCTATTAAACAACAATGACAACAACAACAACAACAAAATAGCCGCATGTTGTGGCAGGTGCCTGTGGTCCCAGCTGCTTGGGAGGCTGAGGCAAGAGAATTGCTTAAGCCCAAGAGTTTGAGGCTGTGAGCTGGATGCCACGGCATTCTATCAGGGGCAACATAATGAGACTCTGTCTCAAAAAAAAGGAAATAAAACCAAAGTTTGAGGCAAAAAGTATTAACTCAATAAATATTTGAACCAAAATAGATTTCTTTCCATAGGCTTCCAAGTCAGAATGCTGACGATCAAAGGCAAATTTGAATGGAGAGAAATTCTCAGGTCCATAGAGATCAATGGATTGGTCCATCTACTACTTATCACCGTTAGTATCCCTTTCAAGCTTTAGTTCCTCAAAAATATACTATCCCCAGAAGGGTAACTACTAATACAATTTACTAGCAATTGTTATGCATCATTGCTCTCAGCCAAAAGCACACACAAAAATGTTTCAGCCAACAACTTATGCCCATTCCCAGTGCCTCAGGAGCCCAGGTTTGAAATCGGGCTCTGCCATTTACTGGCTGTGTGAACGCCAACCAATGAAACATCAAGCAAGGATCATAAGTCTGGAGTTACCCCAACAGTGAGAGTGCGTGATGCCGCTTACAACACCACGCTAGTGGAGAAAGACGGCATCCGTGTCCTCAACTGGCCCTGTGATGGTGGCACACCACCGTCTAGCCACTTTGCTGATGATCGGTTAAGTCTTGTAAAAAAAAAAAATCAATTTTGTGTAGAAGCTGTTTGTCGCGTTGACGTTGATTGTGTTGCCAGCCTTGGGAGAGCTCTAGTGCTTGTTGCTCTTGTATGAACTGAAGATGGAATGAAATTTGAAGATAGCAAAAGGCAAAAGCAGCGTGGGACTTCTGTATTTGGAGAAGTGTCATTTTCAGATGCAGCTGGAGACTCCAGGAGTCATAGAAACAACTATTGCACGAAATAAAACTCAGGTGCCTGATGCTATCCCCTTGTTAGTAAAACCCAGGACAGGGCATACTCTGTCACTCTGTCACTCTGTCACATGTATTAGCCAACATGCTGGGTTGGTGAGTAAGTCTAAGGAAGCTTCCAAAGGAGTGTTGTACAGCAGTGTTACCAGGCCGCAAGCGTGACAAAACCGCAAGCACGCTTTTTATGGAAAGATTTTTCTCTTTTTTATTGATGTAGGTGTGCATGCTTCGGAAAATGAGAATATGAAACCAGCAACACAAACTCAAACAGCAAAAGACAACACACAGTAGCAAAAAAAAGCGTGTTAATAACCAGGCAGGTATTCATTACCCGGTGTCTCCTCCCCAAACCCTTTCAGAATCATTCCCAGCCTCTGCTATGATCCAGAGCAAAGGCTGGAGATCAAAAAAGCAAGTGTGTGAGCAGCAACCGTGCCGGAGAGGCATCCAGCTCTGCCAGATGTCAGCTCACACAAGCCTTGGATAATCTCTGTAGACACAAACATAGAAGGGAAGACAGCTGAGCCATAACACGTTAAAAGATGTTAAAATAGCGAACTGAGAAGATTCCGTCCTCTGGTAACCATACTTTCACAAAAACACATGGCGAGGGAAGACTAAACAAGTTTAATAATCTAGAAAAAGTTCCTCTGAAGACTTATTTGTACTGTGTGAGGCCGACTGAAAAAGCCTGACTGCCAAATTGTATTTATGTCGTATTTATGTTACAAGGTTGACTTCAAAATCATTACGCAGATTGGCAAGCATTGAAAGAGAACAGGAAAAAAAAACGAAGTTTAAATACGTGGGCAAGTTATGAACTCTTGTCCCTTTTATTTATATAAATATATAGTTGTATTTGTGTGAAAAAGAAGAAAAATGCAAAAATAAAAAAGTATTTGTATCTCTTAAGTGAGAATTCACAGGAACATAGACCTGTGTCCCACCATCACCACAGATGTAGATTATCTCGCTGTAACATAGACCTGTGTCCCACCATCACCATAGATGTAGATCCTCTCCCTGTACTGAAGCTTTTCTCCTCTCACATCGTCTCTGTCACCTCTAAGCATTCCCTCTGGGCTGGGCCTGAGATTCAGAGGCCAAGATACAGAATGGGAATGGAGGAGCATTCCTTTCAGAAGCTGCTCTTTCTTTCCTTATCTCTTCAAAAACAAAGGAACCACACACTAAGCTTTCCAGTTACCAAGTTTAAAGAGTCTCTTTTCTCTGCATCCTTGCCTCTGGGGATATAGGAGAAAGTAAGGCCAAGGACAGAGGATGGGGGGAGGCACACACTAGCTATTGCCAGACTCAGAAGAGAAAGAGGTAAAGCATGGTGGGTTTTTGTTCCTCAGAAAGGTTTGGACGTATTGTTGCAGGAAGATGAGGCCCAATGGAGAGAAAGAGCACCCAAACACCACGTTTATAAGAGGAAGGGCTTTATTTATAGCCGGGAGCTTAAGGCACAGATTTCCAAATGGCCGCACCCCCCAACTGGCTTGGTCTTTCCCTTTTTATCGACAGTCAAAAAGTTCCACCCCACAGGTACCCTTCTCATTGGCCAGTTTGAATCAAGCGGGAGATGCTAGTCCAGCCCTTACAGAACTACAGGATTTCACAGAACTTGGAAATTTCCAAGTTCCAGGAAGTTAAGTCTACAAATTCCCAAGAGTTGAGTCACCATGGAGGGGAACCTGCAGGTGCATCCTTGTGGTCTGCTTGAGAAGACCTGTTCTCCCAGACCTCAACCTTCTCGGGTATCCTCTCCCAGTATGACTTTGATATTATGACATGGGATGATTATTAAATATCGGAGAATGTCACAAGTCCAGTAGCCTAAGGAAAAGGCTTTTTAAACTTAAACACAGTTGTAGTTGAGTATATGGAAGGATTTTATGATGAAAAGAAACCTCAAAATGACTTCCCTTGTTTCATTTGGACCCACCGATAATACAGACTCCCTTAACAACTTCCCTAGCACTTTTTCATCATGTCATCACAAGAATTATTTTACGCACTGGTCTAATTATGAAACCTACTAAAGTTATTCTTACTATCGGGGACTCTAGTAATCAGAGCTTTTTGAAATCTACTGAGAACATAGAAGTTATCTTCAGAAAAAGATGGAAAACAGGAATCATCAAATATGTTTTCTCTGTAGATTAAAAGAGGGATAAGTTATTTTCAGTGTTCTAGATCAAAAACTTTGAAATTATAAGAGGCATTTTCTTCCAGACTTAGGTATGGCCATCAAACCTTTTCACAAATCTCACGTTTCAGACTCTTGTGATAGAAGATGATAAAATGCCTTTTTAGAAACGGGGGGTTAGACTGCAGTCACGTGGTACAGGATGGTTAACAGATAAACTGAATTTAGAATCAGAGAAGTGTTTGTGATTTAATACCATCCCTTTATCAACCCACCTATCTCCTGAATCAATGATTTAAACCTTAGATCATAATTTCAGAGAAAGTCACCAAAGCCACTGTAGGACACCAGGGGGTCATGACCACCTTAACCTAGGCTAGAATGTCCACTCCTCTGAAAGGTATGTGCACAGCAAAGACTTGGTGAGCTCAGGCTGTCTTGATGCAAAGGCTTGTTCAGTGGAGACAATGGCCTTACCCACTGCATTATCCCCACCCTTAAATCCAGAAGATCAGAATATCTGAAATGACAATGTTCTTTAAATCCATACTTATTTCAATTTTTTCTTTTTCTTTTCTTTTTTTCTTTGGGACAGAGTCTTAATCTGCCATCCTGGGTAGAATGCCAAAGTATCACAGCTCACAGCAACCTCAAACTCTTAACCTCAAGAGATCCTCTTGCCTCAGCCTCCCAAGTAGCTGGGACTACAGGTGTCCACCACCACGCCCCACTAGTTTTTCTACTTTTTCTACTTTTTGTAGTAGAGACAAGGTCTTATTCTTGCTCAGGTTGGTCTCAAACTCCTGAGCTCAGGCATATGGAGTATGATAAGTTAAGGATGTACACTGAAAATTTTAGAGCTACCAAAAATATATATATAATTAATAAGGCAGTAGTGGAGACAATTGAAATCATCAAAAATACTTGACCTTGCCAAAAGAAGGCAGAAAAAGAAGACAATGAAAAAAATGAGGACAAACAAACAAACAAAAAAATAAAGATGACAGACTTATACCCACCCATATCAATAAATGAATTAATTCCAAATAAAAAAGAAGAGATTGTCAGGTTATATGCCTCTTTCAGTATCAATAGAACAGGTAGAAAAATCAATAAAAATATACAAGAGCTGGACAGCGACTGCGGCTCAAAGGAGGAGGATGCTGGTCCCATATACCAGCGGTGGCGGTTTCAAACCCGGCCCTGGCCAAAAACTGCAAAAATATAATAATAATAATAATAATAAAACAAATAAAATATACAAGAGCTGTATGTACAACACTATCAATGAACTAGCTTAATTGGCATTTATAGGAACTTCAACCCAACACAGGAGAAACAGAGCACATGCCTTCCAAGTGACCATGAAAGGAAATCCAAAGGATTAAAATTATACAACACATGTTCTCTGACCACAGTGAAGTCAGTTAGTATCTAGAATATCTCCCAATATCTGAAAACCAAAAACAGACATCTAAGTAATCTGTAATACCAAGAAAGAATCACGAGCAATGCTCAGAGGGAAACATGGAATTAAATACTTACGCTCGAAGAGGAGAAAGCGTCTACCTTAGAAAACTAAAAACAGAATAAATTAAAGGCAACATAGGCAGAAGAAAGGAAATTAATAAAGCTAAGAATGGAATTCAATGATATAGAAGACAGAAAAACAAGTTAAAAAATAGAATGGACCAAAAGCTGATTCCCTTGAGCTGAGTTTATAGAAATCAATAAAATGAATAAGCATCTACCCAGACAGATCAGGAAAAAATGAGAAAAGATATAAATTGTCAGTATCATAAATGATAGAGAAGATGTCACTATGGATCTTAACAATATTAAAAGATAGACAACAGGATCAGCGCCTGTAGCTCAGGGGCTAGGGCGCTGGCCACACACATTGGGGCTGGTGGGTTCAAACCCAGCTGGGGCCTGCCAAACAACAATAATAACAACTACAACCAAAAAATAGCCAGGCGTTGTGGTGGGGCGCCTGTAGTCCCGGCTACTTGGGAGGCTGAGGCAAGAGAATCACTTAAGCCCAAGAGTTGGAAGTTGCTGTGAGCTGTGACACTACAAGCACTCTACCGAGGGTGACATAGTGGGACTCTGTCTCAAAAAAAAAAGGATAGATAATCTAAAAGCCAAGCATCTATTAAAGAAATTGTTGTAGTTAAAGAGATTTCTAGAAAAAGAACTCTAGGCCCATATGGCTTCAATTATAAATTTCACCTGTTGTCTAAGGAGGAAATAATACTAACTCCACACAACTCTTTCAGAAAACAAAAGATGAAAGAATACTCTTTAATTATTCTATGAGGCCAGCATACCCTGACACCAAAAACCAAAGTCACTAGAAGCAAAGAAAACTATAAAACATTCTCCTTCATGAATGCAGACACAAAAATACCTAATAAAAAAGTTATCAAATGAAGCCTAGTAATACATAAAAGGGTTACTCCCAAGCCCAAAAGGAGTTCATTTCAGGAAGACAAGGTTGCTTTAACATTCAAACACCAGTCAGTTATTCAGCATATCAACAGACTAAAGCAGAAATATGGTCATTTTAACAAATATAAAGTATTTAATAAAATCCAACATCTGCTCTCAGTTCTACTCAACACTATAATGAATTAGCCAACACAATAAAAAAGGAAAAAGAAATGGCATAGAATTTGAACAGGACGTAGTAAAATTACCTTTATTTGTGGATAGCATAATTAAATTAGTAGAAAAATCCTAAGGAATGTATTAAAAATCTTCCAGAACTAATCAAGTGAGCATTGAGCAACATTGCAAAATTTAAGATCAATGTAGCAAAACAAATTGTGTTTCTATATACCAGCAATCAAGAATTGGATATTCGATTTTAAAAACAATACCATTAACGAAAATTTAAAAAATAATTAAATACTTGGGGAAAAAGAAGATGTGTGATATATACCCCCAAAACTGTAAACTATATAGCGATCACACTCATGGATCAGAAGACTTATTATTATTAACATGCCAATTCTCTCCAAATTGATCAGGTGATTCAATGGAACCCTAATCAAAATCCAAAATCTCTGTAAACATTCTTTGTAGAAATGAGGAACTCATTCTGAGATTTATAGAGAATTGCAAAGGACCTAGAATAGCCAAAAAAATTTTGAAAAAGAACAAAGTTGGAAGACTTAACCTAGTATTTTTCAAGACTTACTATAAAGCTACACTAGTTAGGAGAATGTGGTATTGGCGGAAAGATAGATTTATATACAACCGAAACAGAATGAGAAACCAGAAATAGACCCATGTATACATGCCAATTGATGTTGGGCACTTGTGTGTATTTATCCATGAGCAATCAAAGTATATATCTACATAAAGACTTGTATAGAAATGTTGGCAGCAACTTTTAATAGTCCAAAACTGGAAACATTCTAAATTCCCATCAATAGGAGAATTTTTTAAAAAGGTACAGCCATACAATAGACTGTGGATCTTAACAACATTAAAAGATAGAAATTATCTTTTATTGTTATTTATAAATGTTAGTTGTCTGACTAACAGACGAAGTTTGAGACTTTGGGAAAAAAATAAGAAGTTAATTGATGACTCTATACTGAACCTTGGAGTCAAGGCATTCTATAATAGATATACTCTTATTTGACAATGCGAATGTCACTTTCTTTGCATTACTATTATTATTATTGCTTAATATTTCATGCAGCAATCACCTGATTTCTTTTATGAATGTATTTATCTTCATTCACTCTTTACGAGGTTTTTGTTTCTAGTCCTTATCTGAAACATTGTTATTGTTGTTAAATTTTAAGCCTTTTTGATTTTGTGCAGGCAAAACATAGAAACCTGGTAAACACGTGTATATGTAAAAATTAAAAAATAAATAAATAAAAGATAGATAACAGAGGAATATTAATAAATTGAACAAACTCCGCAAGGTACAATAGCTCACTCAGGAATAAAGAGATAACAGTTAAAAGGAACCCACTATTGATAAGAAAGACAACATGGATAAATACCAAAATCACTGTGCTGAGTGAAAAAAGCCAGATCAAAAAAATGAACACATATTGTTTATTTCCACTTACACAAACTAAGACAATATTCCGCATAATTTATAGTGACATGACAATTGCCCGGGGTGTGGGTACGATGGGCTTCACCAGAGCAGAAACACACTAGAGGGTGAAACCTTGATATTAAAGGTGGGAATTGTTTCCTCATCACTTCCCTAAGACAGCAGAGTACAGCGGAGGACTATTCACGTGTCAAAGCTCATCAGTAAGTTGTCTCGAACGCATTGAATCGTTCATTGTTCCTTCAGCTGGCAACTTCACATTTCCTCATTCCTCATCCGTCTAACTACGCCCTTTTAAAAGAGGATGAGAAGTCCTGTCTTCATGGTTTGGCAACTGTCCGTGAAGTTCTTAAAATAAGATACCCATTTTCCTCTATCAGAAAACACAGGTGGAGGTGAAAGGGTCAGGGAACAATACAGCAGATTCACCAGACCGGTGCACACTCACTGGAGGGTGGAGAAAGCACTGAAAATGGACATTTGACATTTCCTTGTCCCTTTTCATGTTACCCGGACTAGCCCCTTACCTGGAACTGTTTTGGAACTCCCAAAGTCAACCTGTTTTTCTTTGTCCAATAATGGGCTAGTCCAAGAAACTGCCCAAGTTGTCACATGGCCTATAACTTGTGCCAGGCAGGTTCATGCCTGTTATCCTAGCACTCTGGGAGGCCGAGGCAGGTGGATTGCTTGAGCTCAGGAGACCAGCCTGAGCAAGAGCGAGACCCCATCTCTACCAAAAATAGACAAACTAGCCCAGCGTTGTGGCAGGTGCCTGTAGTCCCTGCTACTTGGAAGGCTGAGGTAGGAGGATCGCTTTAGCACAAGAGGTTGAGGTTGCTGTGAGTTATGATGACACCACAGCATTCTACTCAGGGCAACAGAGTGAGACTGTCTCAAAAAAACAAAACAACAACAAAAAATAAAATAAAAAACCCATGTAACTCAGCTTGTTTCCTACTGATGCACTGTGTGCTATCCAGAAAAGAAAAGCGAGAGCCAGTCTGTTCTTTCCATCTGAATCACAGATACAGGTCAAGTTTAACCTCTCCAGGTGATCAGCCTTCTTGCCCATTCCCCTTGTACCTGGTCTATGCACAATTCTCAGCTTGAATCACACGATTACCATCGCAGTTGTTCATCTCTTACCTCCTGTAGTGGGATCTCTTCTATTCTTCTCCCCAAATTTCTAGCTTTGCCTATAATATGAGAACTCCTGCCCATGGTTCTGCTCTCTTAGGAAAGCAGTGAGGAGAAAGCTTTACCCACATGTTCTTCACTCTCTCAGGAGACAGAAACAGTCTGGCTGGGGAGGTCAGGGCTCCTGCACCACCCAGTTCACAGCTGGCCTCTTCTCTCAGAAAGAGGTGTTTGCCCAAAAGCAAGAGTGCAGCCTCTTCGGGAGCTCGGCATGTGGTTCTCCAGCCCTCCCCCCTCCAAGAGGGTAGACACATGAAACTGAGCGGGAGGGAGGAATGCTGAACGCTCCCTCTTGTCCTTGGGTCCAAGCCACCATCCTCAATCCCCAGCGTGATCGACAATACAGCTGATGATATCAACGTATTTTAAACTCTACCATCAACAGGAATGGATGACGGGAAGACTGATTAGCACCATCGGCACACGGAATGCTCCCTTCCGTCATTTGTCCGTCCTTTATTTGACTGTCAAAATGTCTACCCTTTTAGGCTGACTTCTTTTCTTTCTTTCTTTTCAAATTTTACTTATTTGATTATTATTTATTAAATAATTAAATTGATTTATTTAACTGTTCTTTCTTTCTTTTTTTTTCCTTTGGAGACAGAGCCTCAAGCTGTTGCCCTGGGTAGAGTGCTGTGACATCACAGCTCACAGCAACCTCCAACTCCTGCCTCCACCTCCCAAGTAGCTGGGACTACAGGCGCCCACCACAACGCCTGGCTATTTTTTAGTTGCAGCTGTCATTGTTGTTTGGAGGGCCCGGGATGGATTCGAACCCACCTGTATTCGAATACACCTCTGGTGTACGTGACTGGAGCCTTAGCCACCTGAGCCACAGGTGCCAAGCCTATTTATTTATTTAATTTTTGAGACAGAGTCCCTCTCTCTGTTGCTCCAGCTAAAGTCACTAAAACCTAAAACTCCTGGGCTCAAGCAAACTTCCTGCCTCAGCCTCCTGAGTAGCTGGGACCACAGGCCCGCACCCCAACACCCAGATAATTTTTCTGCTTCTGGTAGAGACAGGGTCTCATTGTTGCTCAGGCTGGTCTCCAACTCCTGAGCTCAAGCAATCCTCCCACCTTGGCCTCCCAGGCTGCTACAATTACAGGTGCGAGCTAGGCTGATTCCTTATTCATGAAGTCTCTCACCATTCTTGAGGTCCTAATTAATCGCTTTCTAATCTCTGACCCAAAGCACTGATATTTTTGTACCACTTCTACAAAGTATTGATTCTATCTGACATTCTAGTAAATTGTACATATGCATCTCTTTCAACATTCAAATCATAAACTCCTTGAGAGAAAGGGCTATGTCATATTTATCTCTGTCTCAACCAGTTTGGCTTAATTTTTACATATATTTAATCCAGATCACCTCTGTAACTGCATGTCTACTGTTTGTTTTCCTGAAGATTGTAAATTCAATGAGACAGAGCATCAGTTCTTGTTAAGTGTTTGTTATCTCGTCCACCTGCAACATAGGGTTTGACACAGAATAAATGCTCCGCAAATGTGTTGAACTGAATTACATTTTCCCTGACACACTTATAGCCACGTTTAATAAATATTTGTGGGGGGGATGATGGATTGATTCATGAAGGAGGGTTATACGTAGAGGATAAATCTAAAATCAAAATGCCATCTTACTTCTCTGTAGCATAACTAAAATCAAAACATTGACAACACCAAGTATGTGCTTCCTTTAAAGCAATGTTAAAATAATAAAAATGATTACTTTATCCACACTACACTTTGTCCTTTGCGGTTTTCATGCCTATAAATTACTCATCTATTCTGTGTACTTAATACAAAGAATAAAATGTAATTTGTACCATCACCGACGGCTCTTGTTTCTAAATGATACATTTCCAATGGAAAATAGGTTTTTCACACTGCAGACGTAAGGGAACCTTGGAAACAGAATCCAGCCTATGCAATTGGGTTCGGTAATAGTGACTCAGCAGAAGAGTGCAGGCTACAAGGACAATCAGACCTCCCGCTTTCTGCTGTGTTGTTTGCTACAGCAAAATAGCCCAGATACTCGAGCTCTCTGCTGTCCAGAGCCAACAGCAGTCGGCGCCTCCTGGCCTCAAAGAGGTCCTTTGACTTGCCACCAATAGCTCAGCAGCACTAAAGAATATATTTATTTTAGATACTCAAATGAGATTTATTCACTAATTGATTAGAAGGGGAGAGGGAGAAAAAGAAATCTTAGGATAGTACCCAATAACTTAAAGAAATACACATTTAGTTAGCGCCCACTAGGACTACTAATTGTCCAGCCTTATTCTGGGTCCTCTGGGAAGAAAGTACCTGCCCTCTAGAAGCTTCCGGCATGTTTGATCTAAACTGAAACCATTACCAAACAGTATAAAGTGGAATAGTAGGGAGTGTGAGAGTTTGTATAGCCAATCAGAAGAGACAAGGCAAATAAGAACAATATTTCATGAATAAACTGAGTCTTGAAAAAAACATAGGCTTTAACCCCTAGACATGAATGAGGAAGGTCAGGAAAGAAGGCAAGTCCCGGGAATTACAATCTATTTGCAACATGAATCCAAGAGTCCA
>NW_003852536.1:347766-355840 GCF_000181295.1 Otolemur garnettii
GGGAATTACAATCTATTTGCAATATGAATACTTCCAAGAGTCCACATTGGATCTGATCTCCATCAGACAAGGTGACGATCCATTGACAGATCTGGATTCCAAAATCAAACCCTACGCATCATTGACAGATCTGGATTCCAAAATCAAACCTGACACAGACCGTCCTGAGTGGCTTGTGAGTACATCCCAGTTTTAGAAATGCCCTGAATTGTGGACGTCACTAAAAGCCAGGATCAGAGAATCCCACAGCCGGTGCACCTGACAGAGTGGTTACTATGACCATCACGTGATCACTATTTCACTGAACCTTTTCTGGAAGATGTTGACAACCAGTAAACTCCCAGTCAACTTAAAGTCTCCGGCTTTGAAACATGGCTACTACAGTACCTATTTGAGATGAGGAAACTGAGCCTCAGAGAGGTTAAATATGTGGACTGAGTCTGCCAGACTCCAAAGCCTAGATTACACCATGTTATAGCCCATCTGTGAGATGAAATGCTTCTTCCCATTACCATGCTTAAGAATTTACATTAATGGTGACGTACTGGTCTAAATTCATGCCAGAGAACCAACGCAAGGGTATAATAATACATTTCATAGATGTGCTGCTTTATGATTCACAAAGCATTTTTCATTCACTATCATGTTTTATTTATCTTTCAAACAAGTATGCCCAGGCTTGGTGCCTGTAGCTGAGCGGCTAGGGCACCAGCCACATACACCAGAGGTGGCCGGTTTGAATCCAGCTCGGGCCTGCCAAACAATGACAACTACAAAGAAAAAATATCCAGGTGTTGTGGCGGGTGCCTGTAGTCCCAGCTACTTGGGAGGCTGAAGCAAGAGGATCGCTTAAGCCCAAGAGTTTGAGGTTGCTGTGAGCTGTGATGCCACAGCACTCTACCCAGGGCAACATAGTAAGACTCTGTCTCAAAAAAAAACCCCCAAACAAGCATGCCTGGAGGAACCAGAGAAGGGTTCCCATCTCCGTTTTACATATAAAGAAATTAACCTTGGGAAGTGACAAATGCCTATTCTCTGGCCTTTCATCAAAATAAAGGCTAAGGCAGGTGACGGGAGGGTAGAGGAGAACCAGAGAGGAAAGGAGAGAAACAAACAAGGACGCAGTGCCCTGGGGAAGGCAGCTTCACCAGGCGGAGTAGAACGAAATGCATGTGTCGTTGGCGGGAAGCCAATTTGTCTCAGGCATAGAAGCAGGAAAAAACTGTGTAATTCTTAACCATTAAACAACAACCAGCTGTAGATGAGAAAATTAAGTGAGGTCTAGAAGCTGGAGTGCAGTGACTTATTCTTTTAATTCCAAGCTACCTGGAAGTCCTTCATTCTGACGGATGACACGAGAGAGGATGGGAGGTAGATATTCATACACACAGATGAATAAAATAGAAAGATATAAAGGGACAGGAAATTGGGGATGCATTGAGTTTCATCTTAAAAGATTCAGGGTAATTTTAAGATGATGTTTAACCAAGATTAGAATAACTTTTGTTTGATAACTGGGAATTAACTGGAAGATAAAAATATACAGTAGAACCTCCACAGTTGAACCCCTGCCGACATTGACCACCTCCCTTTTTTCCTTTCTTTTTTTTTTTAAGGACCACCTCCTTAACTTGATCTAATTTTCACAGACCAGTACGTGCTGTACGGATCAGTACAGCAGGCCTAGTTCCTTATGCTGGGCACCCCGTATGTTGCCCAGTTTGTTACAGATATTTAGCCAACTTACAGATATTTATATTCTTTTAAAGCTCACTCTAAATAATTTTTCTACATGCACTGTACTGATTGTTATTGTTAATACTAAATGGAGACTTAGGCTTTTTAGATTTATTGTTACGATTGTAGTTTTATAGAAAAACATACCTATTGATCAGCCTAAGTAAATTATGTTCTCTTGGAATCACTCATTTGCAAGACTGTTTTCACTTTCAACTAACGCAGTTGATCCTCAAGTTACAGCTCAGATAGAAGTTCCCTGCAGGACACCGTCCATAAACTCAACATTAGTCCCGTGTTTTTGCTCTGTGCTTCTGCAGCAATATTCTATAGGCATAATAGAATAGGCATAATAGTGATAGATAGGCATAATTCTATCAATCCACTGGTTTTGAATATGCCTCCCACATTGCTCTGCAAGCCCTCTCAAGACAGGGAGTCTGTCTTACTCATCATCCTGGCCCTATCTCCCCCCCCAGAGCCTAGGACAGTGCCAGATCCACAGTAAGTTCAATCAAAGTTTATAAACTGCCCTATCGCTGAGATGCCTTCTGGATTAAACCAGGCACCAGACATCGCCCCAGCCCCAGCATCCACCTGGTGGCAGCAGCCCCACGGTGCAACAAATCAAGAAGGAAGTAAACAGTTTATAGAGCGTCAGAGAGGCCTGAATTTGCAGTCATAGCAAACCTACATATGCCAAATACCTAACTCCATTCAACAAAGCCAGTTCACATAAGGTCCTACTCCGCTTGTCTTTCATTCCTCAGAACCAATCAGAACATCACCTGATGAAAATTAAAAGAAAAAGTTTTATAAATAGGTAAAATAACTCAACAGTGCTGTTAGTTTTTTAAATTTTATTTTGTTTTTTTTTAAGAGATTGGGGAGGAGGAGGTCTCACTCTTGCTCAGGCTGGTCTCAAACTCCTGAGCTCAAGCAATCCACCCGCACTGGTGTCCCAGGATGCTAGGATTACAGGCGTGAGCCACTGTGCTCTGCCCTAGTTTATTTTAAACAGATCCCCCAAATAACTATGTTTTGACATGCCACCTTGGCTACTGATGAAGAAATACTAGTGCAAGAAATTTTATCTCAGAAATATTTTCTTCTTATTGACCCAAACATTAGTCGGCATAGCTAAGTTTGTCACTTATTTAAATATCTTCAGTGCTTTTCCAGTTATCACAGAATATGGTCTTGGATTTATTTTATTTTATTTTTTCAAATGTGGAAGAGAACATGTTAGGTGGGAGGTCCAGAAATTTCTTTTTTTTTTTTTGAGACAGAGCCTCAAGCTGTCCCCCTGGGTAGAGTGCCGTGGCATTACAGCTCACAGCAACCTCCAACTCCTGGGCTCAAGCGAGTCTCCTGCCTCCGCCTCCCAAGTAGCTGGGACCACAGGCGCCCACCACAACGCCCGGCTATTTTTTGGTTGCAGCCGTCATTGTTGTTTGGCGGGTCCGGGCTGGGGATTCGAACCCGCCACCTTAGGTGTACGTGGCTGGCGCCTTAGCCGGTTGAGCTATAGGTGCTGAGCCCAGAAATTTCTTAAGGAATATTTTTATTTGTATCTTATTGAAACCATTATTTATCCATCCACTTCATAAACATCAAAACTGAGGCACCTTAAGAATGGAAGAAAAAGTATCCAATGTGCTCAGCCCTACTATGAAACTAATTTATAGCTTTCATATGAAGGCTATAACCCAATTATAGCCCAAGAATATGAGGAATGGGGAGAAGGAGGGAAGGGGAGGGGGAGGATGGTGGAGGGAGGGTAATTGGTGGGACCACACCTACGGTGCATCTTACAACGGTACATGTGAAACTTACTAAATGTAGAATATAAACGTCTTAACACAATAACTAAGAAAATGGCATGAAGGCTATGTTAACCAGTTTGATGAAAATATTTCAAATTGTATATAAAACCAGCACATTGTATCCTATGACTGCATTAATGTACACAGCTATGATTTAATAATAATTTTAAAAAACACAAAACAAAACAAGGCACCTTCCTAACTGTCCTTCCAGTTTGGTTGTATCTCAAAATATCAGAAAACTGTCCGACCACCCTTGTCCAGAAGAATCTACAACAGTGGAATGAAGGCTCTTGCCAGCGAGCAAATGAATTCTTAGACCAGACACCAGGCTAAAGAATTTCGGGATCAGTAGTGACCAAGGATTGTTTCCAGGGGTGTTGCACTGTTTTGCTCATCTGCGGTGGTAGATAGGACCTTTTCTCTACTCATCAGCTTTCCTCGGTGTCTGTGTATTTAATGTGTGGCCCAAGACAACTCTTCTTCCAATGTGTGGCAGAAAAGAAAAAAGGCTGTAAACACCCCAGCGATAAAGAGAGACACAGGACCTCTATATAGTATTTTATCAGCATAAAAGCTCTTAATATTCTTTCTTTTTTCTTTTTCTTTCTTTTTTTTTTTTTGCAGTTTTTGGCTAGGGCCGGGTTTGAACCCGCCACCTCCGGTATATGGGGCTGGCGCCCTACTCCTGGAGCCACAGGTGCTGCCCAGCATAAAAGGGGGTGAGCAGAGAGAGGAAGAAGGAGGGAGGAGTGGGGAAGGGATTAGCAGAGAGAGGGAAGGAGGGAGGGAGGTAGGGTCTTGGTGTGTGCCACACCTTTTGGGGGCAAGACACAATTGTAAGAGGGACTTTACCTAACAAATGCAATCAGTGAAACCTAGTTTCTTGTACCCTCAATGAATTCCCAACAATAAATTTAAAAAAAAAAAAGCTCTTGATCAGTGCTTTCAGAGGTCTCTAAGTCAGGCTTTGCAGACTACTCAATACTCTACGAAAAGCGATACAGTAAAGTCTTCTATTATTGTACAGACTCTCAATCTAGGCCATTTGGGTTTTAATCATTCCCAGGTTCACTTACATTTTAATAGGCCTATATTTTACAGCATTATTTACCTTGCAGCTCCCGTGCACGCATGCACGCACACACTCGTACCCACTTGCACACACCCTGGGAAATACCGTGAAGAAAGGACAAAGGAACGACTCCCATTTTATTTTGCTCAGATTCTAGTGGCTGCCTATATATCAATCAATTTCTTCTACAAAAAAGAAAACCCTAGAGAAAAGAGAATGATATTTCCCTCTTCCACCCATTGTGACACTAAGGACATAGCATAAAAGAAGTGTCCCTTTGTGCAAACAAAGCCGACAGACAGCCTCCCCATGTGCCATCGTGGAGCTGGCTTAGGCTCTCTGGAGCGAGGCGGAGATTTAATGAGGCTTCCCAGATTGAAGGTCACAAAGGTGTACAGAATAACAGGGTCTCTGCAGACAGCCACACATTGATCCTAAAGAACTACACGTGGCTCTGTAACAGCTGACAATGACCTATGACAGCCATGCAGAAAGCCAGCCACACACCCAGATAACGAAATCTATTTCATGAGATCCTAAGATAACAGGTGTTGTCCAACAGGGAAAGCTCCCAACCACAGGCAGGAAAGTTCTGTATCTATTCTTTTCACAAACATTGTCTTTGGCCTCTGCCTCCAAAAATATTGGCCCTCTTTCATGGTAAATATTAGGGTAGAGGAAGAGAGAAAGAGGAATTCTAGAAAACATCATTTCAGGAACAAAAAAAATTTGTTCTTTTTGAAAATAGACAAACTCAGGTTCCCTGCTCATAGGAGCCCTTGTGCTTTAAAAAAAAAATAAATAAGCACACCTCTTCTCTGCACTCCACACGCCATTCTTTTTTTTTTTTTTGCAGTTTTTGGCCGAGGCCGGGTTTGAACCTACCACCTCCAGTCTATGGGGCCAGTGCCCTACTCCTTTGAGCCACAGGCACTACCCTACACGCCATTCTTTTTATAGGAAAGTCTTTTTCGCAATATGTTCCAACTTAGCCTGAGATATAAATGGGGGCATCTTAGTCTGTTTTGTGCTGTTCTAACAGAATAACTGAGACTGGGTAATTTATAGAAAATAGAAGCCCACCACTTTCTCACGGTCCTGGAGGCTGGGTAGTCCAAGACCAAGGTGTCAGCATCTGGTAAGAATCTTCCTGTTGGTTGCACCCTCCAGAAGGGAGGAACACCATATCCTCACATAACAGAAGGCAAAAGGCAAGACAGAGCTAATTCCCCCCTCAAGCACTTTCATAGTAGCACCTCATCTAATCAGAAGGGCTCTGCCTCACCTCTCAATGCTGTTGCACTGGGGCTTCGGTTTTAAGCTATACATCTTGGAGGGAATACCAACATTCAAACAATAGTAGGAGGGATAAACCAATTATTTTTCATGAGAATACAAAACAAACAACTTTAAGAGAGTCAGCCAACCTCAGACTCTCATCTTGGTTCTCCTAGTTATCCAAACTCTGATCTCGAGCCTCCTTATATTTAAAATAGTAGGGCTGGAACACATCTGGGAACCTAAGATTCCTACCTTGCAGATGAATGAGCTTCAAAAGTTCAAGAACCCAATAAAATTGTATGTAAAAATTTTTTGCATATGAGCATTTGTTCTGGGGCTGGAATCGACTTTCCTCAATGGGCTGAGATCCAAAATTGGTAAGAACCATTGGCTAAGACAATGTCTAAGTGAAAAGTGGCAAATGTTGAGTCTACAATTCTGATTCTTTGGATAATAACAAAGCAAGTAAAATGTTACGTCAACTGGAAGAGAAAAAAAACCTACAAATTTTTATCCTTAGAGAATGGGGAAAATAGAAATACCATTCATCCAACCTTCAACTACTCTTAAGTGATCCTGAAAGAGTTTGAGGTTTCTAAGCAGTTCAAGGACCTGACATGTCCCCTCCAGCCTCAGTTGGAGACTGAGGGTCATGACAAAATGGCCCCGGAAATAATCAATGAGGACAGTTAGGGCCAGATTTTGGTTTCTAAATCCTGGTCTGGGGCGGGGAAGATACAAGGGGAGCCTGGCATGTCTTACTAAACTAAACAGCAAGGCAATGCTCAAAGACAGATGGGATCATCTTAAAAACTGACAGGAAGAAGCTTGAAGGGCCCCACACTAACCACCTTCGGGACAATCTGAGCATCAAAAAAATCATGATAATCATAGATTCTAAACATGTAAAATTTTAAATCCTTGAGTACAAAATAATGAGTGGACGAGAGAGTGTGTAATCAGAGAGTAAATAAAAGGGCAGGGGGAAAACTATGGAAAATTTTTCTTTACAGAAGAATGACAACCAATAATTATAGAAGAAACAATTAAATTAGAAAAGGTTTCCACATATTAACTGATTTAGGCAAGAATCCTCAATGGATGTAAAATAATCCCTGGGTGAAAGTGATTTTTACACAGTCCTTATCACCAAGGCTTCCATTCCCCAAACCTAGATTTTAGAATGAACATAGAATTGCATATTTTAGTTAAACAATGACCTTGTTAATGGAGACTAATTTTACAGAACACCTGTGAACTTACCAATTTTCGAAGAATTAGAACATATCATTAACTATACACTCAGCATCATTTGATAAATATTTGAGGATTCAAAAAGGACTTCTGTATTTTACTAGTTGACTTTATCATGAGTATGAACATAAAAGATAAAAAAGTCTCTGCACAAAAAGAGGTCAGCACACAGAACACTGGGGTTGCCAAGCAGGGCACTGTTCTTCTCTGCTTCCCAGTGGATAGTGGTTCACTTAGGGACATTTTACAGCCCACAATTGCTCTACAATCCTCTCCTAAGCTTTACAGAAATGAAAAGCAACCCAAAGGGCCAGGAGCGGTGGCTCAAGCCTGCAATCCCAGTGCTCTGGGAGGCGGAGGTGGATGGATTGCTGGAGCTCAGGAGTTCCAGACCAGCTTGAGCAAAAACAGACCCCATCTCTACTAAAAATAGAAAAACTAACCAGGCATCATAGCAGGCGCCTGTAGTCCCAGCTACTTGAGAAGCTGAGGCAAGAGGATCGCTTGAGCCTAGGAATTTGAGATTGCTGTGAGCTGTGATGATGCCACAGCATTCTACCCAGGGTGACAGAGTGGAACTGTGTCTCAGAATAAAAAAGAAGAGGGGAGGGGAGGGAAGGAGAAGAAAGAAAACCAAAGGTGAGGAAAGATGACACAGAAAATCCTAAAGGACAAATTGCCATGTTTCTTCAATAAAGGCTAAGAGAAAAAAAGAAGAAATGTTGGCTCAGCACCTGTGGCTCAAGTGGCTAAGGCACCAGCCACATACACCTAAGGTGGCGGGTTCGAATCCAGCCTGGGCTGCCAAACAACAATGACGGCTGCAACCAAAAAATAGCTGGGCGTTGTGGCGGGCGCCTGTGGTCCCAGCTACTTGAGAGGCTGAGGCAGGAGACTTGCT
>NW_003852536.1:355916-357122 GCF_000181295.1 Otolemur garnettii
GCACTCTACCCAGGGGGACAGCTTGAGGCTCTGTCTCAAAAAAAAAAAAAAGAAATGTTTATGGATTAAAAGAGAATTAAGAAACTTATCAACCAAATATGATGTAAGAAAATTACCTGGATCCCCATTTAAACAGAACAATGGTTCAAAAAATTTTTATGAGACAGGAATATTAGACTGTAAAAGACATTTGTGAAATAAGAAAATTGAAATACTTACTAGATATTAGGTATTAAGAAATTATTGTTACTTTTTAGATGTGATAATGCAATTATTACATTTTTATTAGAGTCCTTTCATAATTAGATACCTACCAAAGAATTTACAAATAAAATAGTATGATGTTAGAATTTGCTTTAAAATATTCCCCAGGGTGGCAGTGGAGGAACAGAGATGAACCAAGATCGGTTAAGTGCTGATAACGGCCAAATCTGGGTCACAGATTCACAAAGCTTCATTATACACGTACTAACTTCTCCATTTTTGTTTATAGTTGAAAATTGCCATCATTAAAAAAATTGTTTTAAAGTACAGAGTCCCTATAGGTGACTGGTACAGAAAAAGTCTTGTTAGGATATGTGATTGCTCAGATTCTGAATTTATATATAATTGATTTTATTTCAAAAGCCATTTACTGAACACCTGCTAGGTTCCAGTGCCTCTAGAACTTGTTGATATCCAAGGATCCTTGTAAGTACCATGTAGAGAGTAGTGGTTAATACTGTGGTCTCTGGAGGCAGAATAGAATCCCAGACCTTCTAGCTGAACGATGGGGGAAATGGTTTGACATTTGTACCCTTCTGTTTTCCTCCTCTATAAAATGGGAATATCAAGAGTGCCTATTTGCTATGGACTGAACCGTGTCCCCCTCAAAATTGACAGGCTGAAGCCCTAACCTTCAACTGATGGACTGTATTTGGAGATGGGGCTGTTGGGAGACAATTAGGGTGAGATAAAGTTATGGGGGACTTTATAGTAAGAGGAAGATAGACCATTCTCTCTTAGCCTTGAGAGGACATGGTGAGAAGACAGCCCTTTGCAACCCAGGAAGAGCTCCCTTACCAAATAGGTCAGTACCTTGATCTCAGACACTCCAGCCTCCAGAACAGTAAGAAATAGATGTCTGTTATTGGAGCCAACCAGTCTATGGTATTTTGTTACAGCAGCTGAACTGACTGATACACTTCCTCAACAGATCCACATAAA
>NW_003852536.1:357413-358234 GCF_000181295.1 Otolemur garnettii
AAAAAAAAAAAATTATGATTTATACTCTACTGCCATGGAAATTTCATATAAAAATAGTCTCACTTTGATAATTGTTAAACACTTTAATGCCATCCCAAATTCCCTACAACTTGATGGATGTGGCACTTGGCTGCAAGGCATCTATGCTTCTTAACAGCTTGAAGAAACATTATGTTCCTTCATATTAATTGACAAAAAAGGAGAGCAAGATGCAAAATAGCAAGAAGTCACCCCAGCTGCCCTTTCGTGAACCAGTTCACTTGGAAGTGTGTTTTGTCCTCACGCAGTATCTCCTCTCTGATATTCATCAGTGGATATAAGGTCACACCACAGTAAGCAGGGCTGGGAAATGCAAATCAAGTTGAATGAGTCACTACAAACTGTTTCTACTATTGAAATGTTTCCAGTATATTAAAGCTAAAGCATAAGAAGGAAAACCTCCTGCTCCTTAAAGCGAGGGTTTGGTAAACAATACTGCTGAGAACTGGGAAGTAGGCAGCAGGAGAGGCAGAGGCAGGGGAGTTACTGAACCCATGAACAAGTCAGACCCACCTACAGATGATGCAAAATGCGTATTTACCAATATAAACTGCAATAAGCAGAAATACGAAGGAGAAGTTTAAAAAAAGCAATGACTCAAGAGTCTAATCAATGATGTATCAAGTGCGGGGCAGCAGAATGAAGAAGAAATAAAAGTACTAATGACTCAAGACTTTAAGCGTAGGTCTATCAAGTGCAGGGCAGTGGAAGCATTCCACCGTGGGTATGGCCAATGAGAGGATATGATGTCTACAGAGAATTTAAAATATAAATAAACTGGG
>NW_003852536.1:358689-371518 GCF_000181295.1 Otolemur garnettii
AAAAAAAAAAGCATTAAGATTCCAGGTTTGAGACCAGCCTGAGTAAGAGCGAGAACCTATCTCTACTAAAAATAGAAAAACTAGACAGGTGGTGTGGTGGGCCCATGCAGTCCCCGCTACTGGGGAAGCTGAGGCAGGAGGATCACCTGAGCCCAAGAGTTTAAGGTTGCTGGGAACTATGACACCACAGCACTCTACCAGGGCGACAAGACTGAGATTCTGTCTCAAAAAAAAAAAAAAAAAGAATATACTTACTTGCTTTGAAATTCCTTCAAAATAATTTACTGATCTTTAAATTTTTCAGAGAGTACCTAAGATCCTCTCCCAGCACACCAGCGTGCCACAGCACCCCAGCTGAAAATCACTGGTCTAAGCTCTCAACAATTACTACAGTCATCTGAGACTTAGATGAGATGGTGCATGCCAAGTGTCTGGCACAGGGAAAGCACTCCATAAATGTTAGCTACTCTGTAAATGACAATGACTCCTCCTCCACAAAACTTACTATAATTCTGGCCATATGGCAGAAACTCAAGATGCTGGCTGTGTTTTTCTACATGTTTTTAAAATCAATTCTCATCTCTCAATGGATGGCCCATATAGAGAGCATTTTGTTGATGTGAGTAAAAAGCTTCATGGCATAATAAATAGAAACTGAGCACTTCTCTCTGATTATGTGCAATGCTATGTACATAACTGCCGCTATATAAAAGAACCTGATTAAAATACTATGGCACTGACAGGGAACACCCTTGTTTTCTTTACCCATTGACATTAAGTAACTGTCTGCTGCCTCTGATCCTTTTCCTACTTTTAAACGTTTTAAGTATCCAAGAGCGAAAACAAAACAGACCCTCAGTTTCCTAATCATTCACTACAACAAAGGATGGCAACATTTAGGCAGAGTAACAATGTGTCCTCAAAGCTCTGACAGTTCCCGCCTCTAGGACCCCACTGACTAAACTGTACTGTATGTAACAGCACATGAGCATTGCTGCCCGTAGTAGATGCGTTGGCACCTGAAGTGAAAGGATGTGCCTTTAGGATCCAGCCCCTGTACCTAGCAGCACACAGGAGGGACAGGACTCAGTGAGTGCTCCTAAGTGAAGGAAGCACCAACAAGAGAACCAGAGCGTGTAGGACAGGGAAACGGTTCATTTGAATCACACAAAATAGGGCCAGGGGGCCAGACGATCTCCAGGTCCCTCTGGTCCAGCTGATGATGAGCTTATGGCTAAAGTAACTTCTCTTAACACACAAGACATGTCCTCACAGTCATTCATGAGAAAAGTCTATTGGTTGAATAAAAACGAATGATAGAGGGCGGCACCTGTGACTCAAAGGAGTAGGGCACCGACCCCATATGACGGAGGTGACGGGTTCAAACCCAGCCCTGGTCAAACATGGCAAAAAAAAAAAAAGAATGATAGAGAGGATGAGTTTTGTTGTAGTAGTTTCAATACTCATAATGTATTGCTATCTTTATGGAAAAATAATTTTCTTTTTTAATTTTAGGTTAACTATGAAGGTACAAACTATCAGGTCACTATCTTTGCACTTGTTAGGTAAGATCCCTGTTGTAGTTGTGTCCCAGACCCAAGAGGTGTGCCACCAACCCTCACGCTGTCCCCATTCAGTGGGAGCACACCAACACTCCCGCAAGAAAAACAATATTCCCCATTTTTAGTGTTAAAATACACTTAACATAAAATTTACCATCCTAACCATTTTCAAGTACACAGTTCCGTAGTATTAAATGCATTAATAAAACAGTACAACTATCATCATCACCTACCCCTGTAACTCTTTTCAGCTTGCAAAACTTAACACCCTATGCCCATTAAACAGTAACTCCCCATTTCCACCCTCCCAGCCCCTGGCAACCACCATTCTACTATCTCTCCGATTTTGACCTCTCTAAGTAAGATATAAGTGGAATCATACAGTATTTGTCTTTCTGGGACTGGCTTAATTCACTTAGCATAATATCCTCAAAGTTCATTATGGAAAAAACAATTTGAAAATAAAAAAAATCAGTCCCTTGGACTACGTTGCAGCACATATTTTTTACATGCATAAGGTTACTTACAATAAGGAGGCTAAAAAAAAGATAGGGCGCAGATTTGACAAACTTGTTAGGAGAACTGAAATTGAGGCATCAAAGTCTGTGACCATCCGGTCCTTTTTAGAAATCGACTCTGGAGCCCAGATCCCACTATGATGTCCTATATAATCACCAGGGTGCGGTACCAAGTGGAACTGGAAGGACGTGGGATTGAATTACAGCTCCATTATTTACTGTGACCTTGTAAAATGAACACAGTAACATCTACCTCATAGGAATGAAGATAATAACGCCTGCATGGATTGTGTATAGGGTCGACCCTGTCGTGTCTAGGCTCTGGATAAAATCTGTTCCATTTATTTTTTTTTTCTTACAAATGCTCCTTTTCCCCACTGCCATCCCGAAACGAGACTTCTCTGAGTCAAAGAGCAGAAGTTGTGTCACCCGCAGAACTGGACAAAATAAACTGAAAAACAATCCCGAGAAAGGAGATTTATAATACTTTACGGCCTGGGGCCGCTTCAGTTTATTCTCACCTTCCCGACCACACATAGGAGATGACAAAGCTTGTGAGGTAAAGCAATTATTTAAGAGTCCAGCGGAGGAAGACAAGCAGAGACAAACACCCAACCCTGACTGGCAAGGAGACAGATTAGCTGATCTTTTTGATTCTGAAAATGGGTCACTGTATCCTCAGCAGTAACCTCAGAATTCTAATGACTGTAGGACCCAGTTTGTGACCACAGAATGCTGACCTAACAGAGCAGTGGCGCTACACTACCATCAAAGGATTTGCAAGGTGTGAAATGATTTTGTTTCTAGCAAGAGTAGGAGGTCCTGAAATAGCATTCTCCTGGCTTCTCACCTCCTCATCCCTCTTAAAATTACAAACTAGGGCCCTGGAGGTTGCTCACTCCTGTAATCCTAGCATTCTGCCAGGCTGAGGAGAGTGGATTGCCTGAACTCAGGAGTTCTAGACCAGCCTGAGCAAGAGCAAGACCCCATCTCTACTAAAAATAAAAATAACTAGCCGGGTGTTGTGGCAGGCATCTATAGTACCAGCTACTTGGGAGACTGAGGCAGGAGGATTACCTGAGCCCAAGAGTGTGAGGTTGCTGTCACTAGGCTGATACCACAGCACTCTACCCAGGGTGACAGAGTGAGACTCTTATCTCAAAAAAAAAAAAACTACAAACTAGAGTAGTAAACAGTAGCAAGGGCCTGGGAAGTCAGTGGCCTGGGCGGGTTCCTGGCTTAGGTTTCCTTACTGGAACCTCTTTGAATCTCCATTTCCTCTGTGTACCTGGGATGAAGGTAGAGACATCATCTCTAAAGCAACTTCTAACACTAAGACTATGAGTCTAGGAGCACTTTGCGTTTTCCATGAATTTCATTTGATTTCATCAGCAACACTGATCTCACATTTCTGTATTAGCTGTGCCCTTAGGAGCACATACACGATCCCATTTTTTGCGTTAAGAAAAGGGCAGCAGTTAGTATCTCCATTTTACAATAAAAGGAAACTGAGACCTGGACTTTTTAATTCCAAAGTTATCACGATATCCTGGGATGTAGAAAATGCAGCCATTTTTAGAAGCAAAATTAATAGGTCTAGAGTGAAATATAGGGTGTTGAGACAGAGTCTCACTCTGTGGCCTTGGGTAGAATGCCGTGGTGTCATAGCTCACAGCAATCTCAAACTCTTTCACTCAAGCATCCTTTGGCCTCAGCCTCCCGAGTAGCTAGGACAGGTGCCTGCCAGAACAATGAGGCTATTTTTTCTATTTTCAGTAAAGACAGGGTCTTGCTCTGACTCAAGCTGGTCTTAAACTCCTGAGCTCAAGCAATCCACATACCTCAGCATCCCTGAGTGCTGGGATTACAGGCATGAGCTACTGTGCCTTGCCAAAATACAGGTATTCTTTAAGTTTTATAGTTCTACAACAGTGGTTCTTAACCTGTGGGTTGTGACCCCTTTGGAGTTCTCCTGAATATCAGATATTTACATGACGATTCATAACAGTAGCAAAATTACAGTTATGAAGTAGCAACGAAAATACTTTTATGGTTGGGGGTCACCACAACACGAGGAACTGTGTTAAAGGGTCACGGCACTAGGAAGGTTAAGAACCACTGTTCTACAACAAGCTGGTTGTGAGGTAACTCAGGGCTATGAGATGGGTGCAACAGCTTATTACAGGCAGAACAACATCTTAGTGTCTTCTAGCAACAGACAAAAAAGTAGGACCCTCTGATCCTTTAAGTCTCAGTTTAAATGTTGCTCCAAACTTCCCTCAACCCACCCCCTATTCCCATCGGAATTACTATAAATCAAACTCCACTCACCTTTCACAGTACTTTCTTGGTATCATTTATCGCACATACAGCTTTCTTCCTGGGTTATAAATATTTACATGTTTTATTTCCTCTCTTACATGTTCCCCACCTATCCCCATAATTGTCTAAAATAATAAATAATTGTAGAGCAAATGATTCTCCAGAACAATGGTTTTCACAGCTTTTGACTGTAATGCATAGATGAAAAATATTTTACATTATGATACAGTATACATACACTACATATAAATATAAATATATACATGAAACAAGAGTTGTACAAAATATATGCCTTAGCCAAATGAGATGCACTATGATACAATCTATGCTTTTCTATTTTACCCTACTTCATTCTTTTAATAATGGTAGCAACTGACTAGATTGGTCTCTATGCATCTGTATTGAGTACTCCAGAAGTTATTTTAAAAAGAAAAAAATTAAGAAAAAATCTATTTTCTAACATGTATTTTATAGTTTGTCCACCCAAAAGTCATTCACAAACTAAGTCTACTTAGTTAATGTCTTCCTAGAGATAAATGCTGGAAAGTTTCATCCTTATCTTCCCAGACTCCCTTGCAGCTATGCATAGCCATGACCCATTTCTAGCCAATGAAATGAAAGCAGAAGTCACTGGAGTGTCTTCTAGGTAAGTTTTTTAAAGGGGCCAGATTTTTCTGGCATACCCCTTCAGCCTTTTGCCTTTCTTCCCCTTCTTCTTGCTTGAAATGTGGAGACAATCCCTAGAAATATAATAGGCACCTACTGACAAGCATGACAACCAGGACTACAAGATGGAATGAAGGAACAGAAAGGGCCTAAGTCCATGATGATATCACTGGGCCACTAGATCAGCTATGGGCTGAACACCTTAGACATTTTATGTGTGAAAAAAACAAGTCCTTACTGCTTAAGCCACTGCTGAGTTTTTAGTTATGTACAATAAGCATATTCCAAATTGGTCCTACACAAAATATATGTCTTTTTTTTTGAGACAGAGTCTCACTAAGTCACCCTTGGTAGAGTGCCATAGCATCACAGCTCACAGCAAATTCTTGGGCTTAAGCAATTCTCTCATGTCAGCCTCCCAAGTAGCTTGGACTACAGGCACCTGCAACAACGCCCAGCTATTTTTTTTATTGCAGTTGTCATTGTTGGTTAGCTGGCCTGGGCTGATTTTGAACCCACCAGCCCCAGTGCACGTGGCTGGCACCATAACCACTGTGCTACAGGCACCAAGAGCCCAAAATTAATATTTTTAATCTCAATGATATAATCCTCCGTGGGAAGTAAATTTTTAAAAAAGGAAGAAGTATCTTTTCTGAAATCAATTTTGGAGGGCCTCAAATGCTTTTATTTATACAAGAAAGGCTTTGGAGATCTCCAAAATGGAGAATGCCCCTTAGTGATGAGTCACGGAACAGAATCTTTTTTGCAAAACTTCTAATCATGTATTCATTTAATTTCATCTCTGGGCACATTGCTAGTCATATACCACACAAAGTATACAAGCCAACAGTTACCTCTGAGAGGCTTACAATACGGTGGGAGAAACAAAAACAATCCGACAGCAAGTGTGTCCAGTACTATGAGATAAATTCCATGACAGGGCACTCTCAGGCCACCGAGATGGAAGGGACACATACGTCTTTCAAAATGTCACAGGCAACAAAAACTAGCAAACCATACTTAATCATCTTTGCTCATTCATTTCCTCTCTAAAAATGCATTAAAAAGATTATTTTAAAATGGAACACTGTGGGAATATCTTCCCATGAAACCCTTCTATGATTGTTAAAAATGGCCCCATGGGAAAAAACCTTGTATTTTTTTTTTCAATTAAATCCCCAAATAGTTTTGTGTGAACTCAGGAAAAGACTTATCACTGCCTGTCATCTCACATGACATTTGTTTTGCATTTGTTGGTAGAACTGGTACAATTGCAGGTGTTATATTTTAGCACTTTGAAAAGCTCAGCAACCCAAGATAACAGATCTCATTTGGTCATCAACATATAGTAGAATAATAAATAGTAGAAAAGAACAGGAAGACAGTGAATTTTGTCAAATAAAAAAGATAAAGACAGACTTTAAAACATACTAGAAACAGGAATTTTTGTTAACACAGTGACTAAGACAATGAAATTAACTATTAGAGTCCACATTCACTGACCTCAATACAGTGGTTTAACATTACAGCCAGACTCCTGAATGCTAGACAGAGGGGCCTACTTTAGTCTATTGGGGGGGGGGGTGTGGTCTTAGATGCAACACATTTACTTATAGTAACCATATTTTCCAGTTGAAAATTAATGGAGCCTAATTGTTGAAATTGAAACTAACCTTAAAAACCAATAATCTAATACAAATAACCACCATGACTGACACCCACCTAGCCAGAAGAAACAGGGTGAGAAAGATTAAAGGACTGTATTAAAGACAAAGATTTCAAGTAATAAAGTTTAGTTGCAATTTGGGCTTTATCCCATGAGTATCTTTTATCTCAAAGAAAAAAGGCTTTTAAGAAGGTCTGATCGCCAGGGGAGTTGGCAAAATTTAATGTGTGCAGAGTTGTGCTTCCTCTATAAACCTTCCATCATTTTTTTCCCCAATCTCCGTTCTCAGGGTTACCATGTAGGGACCACAAATAATTCACATCTTGGGGTGAACTAAGTATTTCAAACTTTTCAAATGACTTGCATTTGGGGAGTTACTTTTCACCGTTACTTACTTACTTTCCTGTTCCATATGTGTATTTCCTTAAACACCGAAGTTACATATTGGCATAGATGAAAGAATCAAATAGTTCTACATGACTCATGAGCAAAACAGCAGTGTCCTCTCCGTCCCCATTTTTCCCAGATGTTTCTTTTTGGCTGCTACCTCTATCTCTCCACCCCTTCAAGTGCAATGTTACACAGCTGCTCTTGACTTTTTAATCACAAAGATTTGTTACCTTTTGACCTCCCAGTCCAGAAATTACCCCCTTAACCCACACCCACACTTCCCAGCCTCCCACTAGCAATACCATCATTTTATATGGATCTGCACCCAATGTTACACCATTACTATGGACATGCTATTCACAGCTGAGCCCTGTGGATCACTAGCGATCATTTTTCTTTTCTTAACTCCTCTTCCCACTCCAGCCCCACCCTCAGAGACTAATGTTGTAGTCTGGGGTATCTTATAATATCCAACACCAATTATTTTCAGAACTCTCCTAAATAAATAGATAAATTAGATCGAAAAAAATTAAAAAAAAATACTCTCCACAAATTGTTTAGATCTTCACTTAGTGAATTAAATCAAGAATTCTGTCAATTTCATCTTCTTGGCTGTGTTGCCCCTGAAGACTCCTGATATGTCCAACCCGGTCCATTTAGCTCTAGTCTAAGCCTCCTGCAAAGCTGCCGCCTTGAGATTTTTTTTCACTGTCATCCTGGAGATTATTCCCTTTGTCTCCCTGGTGTGTTGAATCTACCATTTGGGGGTTTCCATGTTTTTTGTCTCTCTTTTTTAAACATCCTTACTTTGACAAGACATATCTTGTAGTAACCTCCTGGGAAGTCAAATTTTTGAGACCTTTAATGTCTGAAAATGTATTTATTCCACTCTCACAGGCTCTTTGACTAAAGACAGAATTTCCGATTGAAGATGCTTCCCTCGGAATTTTGAAGGCATTGCCCCATTTTCATCCTGTGTTCCTCCCAAGGCCTGCCTGCATCTCTGTGGGTCAACAGTGTTGCTGAGAAGTTGATGCCATTTTCATTCTTAACGTTGGGTGTGTCATCTGTTTTGCCCCCTTTTCTCTGAAACCTTTACAGATCTCCTATTTTTCCCAAATATTTTGCAATGTCTCACCAGAAAGCTTCATTATGGGTCCTTTTGTATCTACTGTGCTGAGTCTTCAATGGGCCCTTTCATTATGGAAACACATGTCCTCCAGTTATGTGAAATTTTCTTGTTTTTGTTGTGCTTGTTTAATTTTTAGAGACAGGGTCTTACTCTGTCATCTAGGGTTCAGTGAATAGCTCACTGTAACCTCAAAGTCCTGGGCTCACACAATCCTCCTACTGCAGGCTCCCAAGTACCTGTGAGGACAGGCAGTTACACCATACCCAGTTAATTAAAAAAAATTTTTTTTAATTTTTGGTAGAGATGGGGTCTCACTATGTGGTCCAGGCTGACTTTAAGTGATCCTCCCGTCTCTGCCTCGGCAAGTGCTTGTATTACCGGCATGACCCACTGAGCCCAGCCTGAATTATTTCTTTCGTGACTGACTCTCTTCCACTTCTCCCTCCTTATGACTTGGATGTTGGGCCTCCTGGGCTGATATTCTACTTTTCTTATGTTTTTATTGTTATTTTCCATCTTTTGTCTTTCTTCTCTAATTTCTGAGTTTTCCTCAACTTTATCTTTCAAACTATTACATTTGGTTCATTTACCTAAGGTATTTTTTCTTATATTTAATTTTCTAATAATTTTAACTTTACGAAAAATTTGCAAACATTTTAGAGTTCGTATATTCCTTCCACTCAGCTATCCCTAATGTTAGCAACCTATATAACCATAGTACAATTATTGAAAGCAAAAATTAACATTCGTTACAATACTATTAACTATACATTACAGCCCTTATTCAATTTCACTGATTTTTTCCTAAGTAACCCTTTTCTGTTCCAGGATCCAATTCAGTATCCCACACTGCATTTAGTTGTGGTCACCTCAACTATGACACCTCAGACCTATGACAGGTGCTCCGGCATGCCTTATCTTTATGACCTTGACACGTTGAATAAGTACCAGCCAATTATTTGTATTTTGTGTATTCCCAATTCAAATTTCTCTGGTATTTTCTCATACTTAAACTGAGCTTATGCATTTTGACAAAAATAGCAAAAAAGGGAGGTGTGCCCCTCACAGTATATCAATCATACCAGGAGTAGTCACATACAGGATTGTGTTAACACCATTTCTCAACTGTAAAAATAGTATCTTTTCCCCTTGAAAAAAGGCAGCAGGCAGGCAGCTAACTTACTAGTTAGTTTGACCAAAAGTAACTGCTCTGGGTTAATTAGATATTGAATTAATTAGTTACCCCATCTAAAACAAATATGTCAAAAGGACTTTTCCCTCTGAAATCTTCAAAAATCAGGTTCTCCAGGGCAAAAGGATGCCCTCAGACTCTCAGATCTAGCAAAGTCTAGGAAGTACAAACAAAGTGTTGATGTGCACAGTCAATTTTGTTCAATAGCACTGAAAATATTGTACACAGCTGGCAAGGGCCTAATGTGGGACACCCAACTTAGACATACATGCAGGTACCTGTCTGTGCACAAAAGGATTCACACACAGCCCTGCAACCTACAACATCTTTTCATTTGAGTCAAAACATTCTCTTCCTCGGGTGGCACTTATGGCTCAAAGGGGTAGGGTGCGGGCGCTGGCGCTGCCAGAGGTGGTGGGTTCAAACCTGGTCCTGGTGAAAAAAAAACCCCAACAGTTTCTTCCTGCCTCCCAGCAGTAAATCCCCCTCTCAGCTAGGTCAACAAGTGTGTCCACATTCCCTAAGGGAAATAAACACCTGTGTTTAGTAATCTGATGAGAAGTCTTTTACTTCGAAACTCTGAAAGAAGGACACCTCACTTCCACTCAAGCATGAGCCCTAAAAAGACCAATGGCACTGCCAGGGCTAGCGGGGCACTGAGAGGTCCAAAAGCTAAAGAAACGTTAAGAGAGAAGACTGGCCGAGAGGTGGCTCATGCCCGTAATTCTAGCACTGTGGGAGGCCAAGGCAGGAGGATCATTTGAATTCAGGAGATCAAGACCAGCTTGATCAAACTCGAGACTCCCTCTCTACTAAAAATAGAAAACTTAGCCAGGCATGGTAGCACTTGCCTGTAGTCCCAGCTACTCAGGAGGCTAAGGCAGGAGGATCATTTAAGCCCAGGAGTTTGAGGTTGCTGTAAGCTAAAACGAAGCCACAGCACTCTAACCAGGGTGAGAGTGAGACTCTGTATTAAAAAAAGAGAGAGAGAGAGAAAACTGAAAATATGGAATAGAGAATAATCATAGCTAAAATCTACTAAGCATGTATGTGCCAAACACTGTTCTCAGTGCAACATAAACACAACATCCCTTTAACACAGGTAGTATCACTGCCCCCATTATACAGAGGAGGAAAATGGAGGCACTCAGGGGGCAAATAACCTATTCAAGGTCACAGAGAAAGTGGCTGGCCGAAGATGCAATCCTAGGCAGTGTGACTGCGACACAGACACCAAAGCTCTCCAGATATTGTATCTATGGCCTCTGGGAAATGGTGTGTGCACAGCCGGCCAGTCAGTGCCTCCTAAGGCACTAGTATCAGAAGCTGCACGCTTTAGCATGAAAACGGAGAGCCCGGAGCTATGCCTTGTGCTGTCCTAGTAAATATATTTGTGCTTTTCCACCCCAATTATCCCAGCTCAGTGGGGTTCATTAAGTAGTCTCATGTTCTTGTATAACCCAAATGAGATCTGATTATGAAAAGCCAAACTATTACAGAGGAACCAAGAAAAAAGAAAAAAAAAAGAATAATGATTTCCCTCACAGCGCTCAGATAAGCCAGCGAGCTATTTGCTGTAGGGAGCTGTGTGACCTGCTCTGACTATCAAACAGCTTCTTATGGCTGCTGAGAAAACTTCCACACAGCTAACACGAATGGGATTGCAGATAGGAATACATCAGTCCTGCCAGCCTTGGAACTTTCCAAATATTACTTGGATCGGCAGTGGGAGTAGGCCAAGAAAAGTAAAAATCTCCTTCATTAAGGATGAGTGTTTTAAACACTAGTGGTCTCTAGAGTTTTGTTTTATAACTCTTTGGAGTAGGATCCACTCTTGAGACTTGAACTTCATGTCTCCTCTTAACTGTGCTCTTTCCGTGTTTACGGTTTGTAATTCAGAGGATCCCTAGGGCCTCTACCAACTCATGCAGGAGCCTAAAGGGGCAGAGAGGACTTAGCTTGAAATGTGTGGTCCAGGAACAAATAAGATTATAAAGAGTTTTAAAAAGACTAGGGACTTCCAAGTGCAGTTTCCCTCATCTGGGGTGCTGACTGGGAACCAGGGAAGGATACTGCCCGGAAAAATGCTATATGTGCCTTTCATCTGGGTCTGAAAGTCCCCACACAGGAGATTAAGATGTAACACCGTCACTTTAACACACCTCCAGCCACTTTCCAGAACGCAGGTTTCAAGAGGAATAGGATTTTGAGCCTGGAACTGAAGGAAGTAGGAGATCACAAAAAGAATTAGAGGCACAAGGAAAAAGCCATCTATTTCACAACTTTGCCAAAGGCCAGCTATCCAACCGAGAGCTCAGAAAGTGGCAATTAAATTTTACAAGAAGGGATTTGCAGAGCAGCAAGAAGGAAGTGGGGCGATGGATAAATACCCCCACAAACATCATAGACATTCCGCAGATTGGAACTAATCAGATTCCAGTTAGTCAGGTTCCAGCTCATCTGTGAACTCCGAATTTCGATGGAAAACAAGCTGTTAGAGGCTGGGAAAAAACGTTGTCTCTACCTGGAAAAAGACAGCCTGGCTTTGCTACATTGAAAGGCATCAGATACTAATAGCAGTAACGTAAATAATAACAGGCAACATTAACTGTGTAAGAGGCAAGTTCTAAACCTGTAACCTCAATCATAAAACCTCCTCTAGCCTTCATGCAACCATATGATAGGTCCTCTAATTATAGATTAGCCCATATTATTTCTTTAAAAATGAGAACAGATTTGAATTTGTGCTTTGCAGATCAAACAACTCAGCCTCATTGAGTCACAGTTATTTTTACTGAAAAATGGAGATAACTGGATGCTCTTCATTACCATACAGAGTCACTTGAAAGTTTAATAATATGCTGTAGGCAAATGTCTTGTATTTTACAGCAGAAGAATTTTACTTATTTGGGGGCAGGCGGTTTTATTTAATTAGCTTTAACATGCCTGTTCAACATTCTTGCAACGTCACAGTTGCTCTTTGCTTTCAGGGAAGGCAGAGGTCATGAAGCATGACCCCACTGAGAACCTACAGTGCCCAGGGCAAAGCGACAACTTGCAGAAGAAATTCTGAACTCCCTACCTAAGATAAAGACGCCAAAGCTGAACAGAAAATGTGACAATTCATTATCAACCCTCTTGAAAACACATTTGCTATCTACTGTTAAGTGGGCAGTCCAAAGATAATTATTTCTTTTGGTAACCAAAAAATAACATAAAAGAACTGTGGCTATGTAATGTTTTAAGTATTATGGATACGCCCATAAAAAAGGTTTAAAAACAAACAAACAAACAAAAAAAGCCTCTGGGCAGTGCCTGTGGCTCAAAGGAGTAAGGCGCCAGCCCCATATGCCAGAGGTGGCGGATTCAAACCCAGCCACT
>NW_003852536.1:371598-373975 GCF_000181295.1 Otolemur garnettii
CTGTGCCGGAAATTCCATTATCTTTATGGATTGATGTAATCAAAAGATTTGCATAGACAGATCCCACATTCGTAGCTAGGCACGGTGGCTCATACCAATTGCTTGAGCTCAGGAGTTCCAGACCAGCCTGAACAAGAGCAAGACCCCGTTTCTACTAAAAACAGAAAAATTTGCCAGGCATGGTGGCAGGCACCTATAGTTGCAGCTACTTGGGAGGCTGAGGCAGGAGGATCATCTGAGCACGGAATTTGAGGGTTGCAATGAGCTAAGATGAGGCCACGACACTCTATACAGGTAACAGAGTGAGACTCTATCTCAAAAAAAAAAAAAAAAAAAAAAAACCCACATTTGTCTCGGGAAAGTAAAAGTAATCATTTCAACAAAAACTGTTTCTTATTCTCAGGCTGTGCCCTCACTTTGAGTTCTGCAAACCTGAATCTAAAAAGGAAAGGCCTAGCTAAAATGTATTCAGAGGATTTCCTCTCTCATTTAATAATCCCTGCTGCTAGGCTAGAAGTGGCCCATCCTACCACAGGCCAGATCTTAGATGCAGAGTACATCCACCCAGCTGGCTATACTGGAAACCTCAGAGCGAATCCAAATGACCCATTCTGGGGCTGTCTGCTTAGGAGGCATTGATGTACTCCTCCCAGTGTATAACCTTCTTCTGTTCTCTCCTCTCCTACCCATCCCTTTGCCATATCCGTGAGCCATGACTGTAAGTCTTTAACACAGGCTACGTGGTATCATCCTTTTCCTGAACAACACGCACAGTGCGAGGCTGAACAGGAAACAGGCAAGTCCAATTGGGCAGAGACATCCTGCCTCCAGGGAATTAGGTAAATTGGACTTTGTAAAGCCTGACCATTTATTCATGTATTCATTCACACCTCCCACAACTATCTACTGAGTTCAGGTGCCCTTAAAAGCTAGAGATAGGATGGTGAGCAAAATAGCCTTGGTCCCTGACTTCCTAGGGCTTACAGGCTAGTAGGAAGAGAGACCTCAACAAATGATCTTACACGAAAGTCTGCAGCTGTGATGAGTGCAAGGCAGGGAAGGCCCAAGCATAAAGTCGGACAGGTCTACAGGGGAGTCCGGGAGGGCCTCCCTGAGCACCTGGCAGTGGCCTAGAGCTGCAGACAGAGGACACCAGGGCCTGCTGAGAAGGGAGGAGCTGGAAGGGAGCCCCAAGGCTGGAGGAGCCTAAAGAGGCAGGAAGGGTGGAATCCTGCAGACAGAGCCAGGTGGCTTTCACTTTCCAGTGGGCGCTGGGAAACCCAGGGAGGAGGGTTTTAAACAAGGAAGTGATGACTTGGGTTTTCAGAAAGTTCAGGTATCAGGAGACACCATCTTCCAGTAATTCACCAAAATGACGAAAGCAAAGGGAGACATGCTCTCCTGGACATGCTCTCCAGGCCTTTTAGAGAACATGAGTTGTGCCTTTGGCCACATACATGCGAATCTACAAGGTGATACTGTAGACATCAAGGGAATGGGCACTGCTCAAAAAGGCATGCCACACAGATGTCACCAAGGTAAAACTGGAAGAGTCTACAGTGTTACCCAGCATGCTATTGGCACTGCTGTAAACAAACAAGTTCAGGGCAAGACTCTCGCCAAGAGGACTAATGTTCAAATTTGAGCATATTAAGCACTCTAAGAGTCAAGATAGCTTTCTGAAATGGGGGAAGGAAAATGATCAGAAAAAGAAGGAACCCAAAGAGAAAGGTACCTGGATCCAACCGAAGCCTGCTCCACCCAGAGAAGCCCACTTTGTGAGAACTCAGAAAAGAGCCTGAGCTGCTGGAACCTATTCCCTATGAGTCCATGGCATAATAAGTGCACAGCGTCGCACACGGGAGAACCAAGGGAACAGGAGCATAAAGTGCCGGAAACTATTCCCCATGAATTCATGGCATAACAGGCATTAACAAGAAAAGGCTACCATAAAAAAAGAAAGGGAGGAAGGGAGGCAGGGAAGGAAGAAAGGAAGGAAGGAGAGGGAGAGAGAAGGAAGAAAGGAAGAGGAGAGAGAGAGAGGAAGGAAGGAGAGAGAGAGAGGGAGGAAGGAAGGAAGGAGAGAGAGAGAGAGAGAGAGAGAGAGAAAGGAAGGGGGGAGGGAAGGAGGGAGGGACAGAGGGAGGGAGGGAGACAGAAAGATCGTTCAGATATCACCAAAGCACACAGGGAGTCTGAATGCATCCACTAATTAAACTCTTCTGGCCAGTCAGCTGAGCCCTGGACTCTGTTCTTAACCCAACCAAAAAGGCAATTTATTCGAATGGATATTTTAACTATAGCAGAACCTCCATAGCTGACCGCCTGCCTACACTGACCACCTCCTTAATCTGACTTAGTTTTCATAGACTGGACA
>NW_003852536.1:374526-377365 GCF_000181295.1 Otolemur garnettii
GCATAAGGAAACATCCGTAGGAATATTCATAGCTGCGTCAGTTTTTAGTAGAATAAGCTAGAAACAGCCTCACTATCGGCAAGAGATTGAATAAATCTAGCACATTCGTAAAATGAAAAACTATATAGCAGTCGAAAGAGTACAATATATTTAGCAACAAGGATAAATCTCATAAACAAGTCAGTGAAATAAAAAGCTGAGATGGATACATTTGACACAGTACATTTTATAAAAGATTTAATATATGCACAATTATACATTACTCTGCTTAGTAATACATTCTTTTTTTTTTTTGGCCGGGGCTGGGTTTGAACCTGCCACCTCCAGCATCTGGGGCTGGTGCCCTACTCCTTTGAGTCACAGGCATGGCCAATACATTCGTTTCTAAGCAAAGTACAAAGAAGTATGTGGGAGCCTACCTGCCATATTCAAAACAGTAGTCACCTCTAGGGAAAGGGAGAGAAATGTGACCAAGGAAGGCATTGAACTTGATTTATAATATTTTATAACTTAAAACCAGTGATGGGTACACAGGTAATTATTATATTACTCATTGTAGCTTTCTGTATCGGGAAAATAGTCATACCAACAACAAGAGGGAGGGAGGAAAAAAGACAGGTTGTTTTTCTAAACCAAGTTAGCCAAAAACAGTAGGACCTGACTATATATAAATGTCGTCTTGAGGGTTGGACCCTGCCTTGAACCACAAAGGCTCTGGGAGTGAAACTAATGTGACTAACCTCCTGACCCTTGATGAATCATCTAAGCAAAGACATGCCATCTAAGGTCCTTTCCAGGCCTAACATCTCCCAGTTTCCCGCTGTACTCCCCTCTGCCCTCCTATCAACTGGGGCTCTGGCATGGGCAACACAGGGGCTAAGCCTGGATTTCCCCGTGCAGATCATATTTAATCCAAATTGAGGTTTTAAGATTTGCATTTACTTACTTACCTAAAACGCTCATGTTTTTAGTTCTCTTGTTCACACTTGATTCATTTGCCAGGGCTTCTGTGACTAAGAACCACAGGCTGGGCACCTTGCACCATTCACTTCCTCACAGCTCTGGGAACCACAAGTCCAAGATCAAGGTGTCGGCAGAGCTGGTTTCTTCTGAGGCCTCTCTCGTTGGGCTGCAGAAGGCCATCCTCTCCCTAAGTCTTCACTCTGTATGTCTGTGTCCAAATTTCATCCTCTTGTAAAGGCACCAGTCACACTGGATTAGGACTCCACCCTAATAATCCCACTTAATTACCTCTGCAAAGACCTTATCTACAAATACAGTCAAGATTCAGAGGTTCTGGAGTTTAAAATTTCAACACATGAATTTTGGCAGAGAATGCTTTTCAGCCTGTAACATTAGGAGAGCCATAAATCTCTCTACTGACAAGTTTATGGAATGAGGTAATAAAATTATTGATTTACTACGATAATAGGAAATTGTTAACTATTCTAATTCTATCATTGTTTACTTATTGTCATTAAAATGTCAAACTTTTTTGTTAACCTAGACACAGTGAATATATAGAGCTGCTGAAATGGAGTAAATCAAATATTAAATTTAGCCACATATACTATTCAAGTAAGTTTCATTCCGATGTTCAAATTAATTTTCAACACTTTTTTTTTTTTGAGAGAGTCTTACTTTGTCTCTGTGGCTGGAGTGGTGTGGCGTCATACTTCACAGCAACCTCAAATTGTTGGGTTCAAGCAATCCTCTTGGCCTCAGCCTTTCCAAGCAGCTGGGACTATAGGTATCTGCCACAATGCTTGGCTTTTTTTTTTTTTTTTTTGAGACAGAGCCTAAAGCTATCACTCTGGGTAGAGTGCCATGGCATCACAGCTCACAGCAACCTCCAACGCCTCGGCTCAAGTGATTCTCCTGCCTCCGCCTCCCAAGTAGCTGGGACTACAGGTGCCCACCTGACTATTTTTTGGTTGCAGCCATCATTGTTGTTTGGCAGGCCCAGGCTGGATTCAAACCTGCCAGGTCAGGTATATGTGGCTGGCACCTTAGGTTGCTTGAGCCACAGGTGCCGAGCCAATGCTTGCCTATTTCTGAAGACGGAGCTCCCTCTTGCTCAGGTTGGTCTCAAACTCCTAAACTCAAGCAATAATTACAGAGTGCTAGAATTACAATAATTTTCAACATCTTTCAACATAAATTCATCCATGTTCTAGGAATAATCTGGTTGGGAAAACCAGTATCTAGTGCCAAAAAAGACATACATATGAGTCCTCTGGAGTATTATTTCAATAGTCTCTGCCTATCAGAAACTTCACAGTTTCAGAGTTAGTCCATAACAACACACAGCACTGTGCAATGTACAGTTGGCCAGTCTGTCCCACTTCCAAGGTGGTGCTCACTTAATTTAGCCCAGTGAGTGACAAATTTAACTCTTGGCTTGGCCCACAGAAGTCTCAATGTCTACTAACCCACACAAGACCTCCTTTCTGTAAGTCATGGAGAAGAGAGCCAGGTCTCATTAGGGCAAAACTATCAAAGGACACTGGGAATCATGGAAACTGGCCATTTCAGAACCATCAATGTGCCAAGAGCTTAAAATGCCCCAGTGTGAGCGGCTGAAGGACACTGTTCCCATAAGCCATAGTCACGTCTATTTTTAACTTTGGGAAGTTGTGGTTTTGGCCAAGTCAGACCTTTTATGCCAAAGGCAGGTAAGTACATTATCAAAGCATATCCTAAAAGAACAAATATTTATTAGATCCACCTTCCTGTGAAAAAATAAAGGAGCCAGAGGCAACATCAAGTATTAAGATCAGATTCTGGTCCCCCAACATGCTACTGGAATAAGGTAGTCTCTAGCGGGCAGATGAAAGTC
>NW_003852536.1:378612-380724 GCF_000181295.1 Otolemur garnettii
TATGCTTTAGGCACCTGCTAATTTGGTTTCAATTTCAAACTAACTTTACCAAGCTCTCTCCTTGTGCTGCACTAAAACGTTTGTCCAGTCCAGGTGCTTAAAGCACTAGAACTTCAAATTAGAAAATTTAAGTTCATTGGAATTGCCAAAGAGCATTTAGAAAAATATTTGAAAGGACCAGCAAAACTCAGCAAAGTATTTATTGTTTGAAAAACAACTTTTGTTTTTGGAAAACTAGACATAAATACCAAAATGTTTTTTCCATTCTAGGATTCCTCTACAGAAATCTAAGTGTTGATTTATGGACCATTAACAAGAGGGGAGGGACAGGCCAGAAAGATGATTCTTTCAAAGATTTGCCAAATGATCAATAGCAACCCTTCCCTCCTGTTCTCTGCCTTCCCTTTCTTCCCTCCAAGATCTCCGTCTAACAATTCCTTGATCCCACCAGACCTATAAGCTATTGACTCCCATCCCTTTTCACCATCATTCACTATTTTTTGGTCTTCAAATTTGTTCTGGGCCAGCTTAGATCCAGGGCCCATCATCATAATCAATTCCCTGCACACACCTTCACCTCCCTAGCCTCTCTTTGCATTCACCTAGTCAACCACCAAAACAGTAAGCCTAGCTAACCCTGATCCTCACCTTGTACATGACTGTACCAGGGCTTTTGAACATGGCTAGATAAACACACTTGACTGGCAGGTTCCACTTCAATCCACGGTCACTAAACTCGGGCAGCAGGGCCCTTGCTGGGTGAGGACAATCCTAAAAAACTCCCACACCGTCTAGTCTTCCACTGCCCAAGACACGGATTTGATTCCTCACCCTCTTGTTCCAAACCTCCTACAGGGCCTCCCCCAATCTCACTCTCAGCTGATGAAAGGCAGGAACTCAGAAGAGAACTTGCACAAGTTTTTGCCGCTGCTCCTACCTACCTGGCACTAGGCCCATGCACCATCTACCAGCAGCCTTCCCTCCTGTTACTATGGATGGCAGGTGTCTTTCCTTGTTCATGGTGAGCCCCCAACTTGTACCCCAGGCCCCATCCTCTCTTATCCACTCAAGGCAAGGCTCCAGCAACTCCTGTCCCCTGCATCAAGCAGCCCTACTCAAGCATCCGTCCATATATATATATATTTTTTTTTTAATATTTTTTTTGGCCGGGGCTGTGTTTAAACCTGCCGCCTCCTTTGAGCCACAGGTGCCATCCTCACATTCCCCATCTTTAAAAGAACACTTGACTCTGTTTCCCTTCTATAGTTTCTGTCCCATTTCTCTGTTCCATATTACAGCAAAACTCAAGAAAAGTTGTCCCTACTTGACTCCAATTCTATTCTTCCTCTATTCCAATCTGTCTTTGGCCCCCATCTTCCCATTGAACTGTTCTTGTCAATGTTACCAATGACCTTCACGCCGAAGGTCAATTCTCAGTCCACATCATGCTTGATCTCTCAGCAGCATCTGAAGAGGGAGTCTTTTCCTCTGTTCTTGAAATACTTCTATCTTTTGGCTCCAGAACTTCATCCCCACTACTTCAGCAGGCTTTTTCCTCCATCCAGGCTGAGTCCCGTTCATGTCCCAAGCCTCTAAACCAGGGGCGTCCAGCCTGCAGCCTGAGGGCCGAATGCTGATTTTGTGAGGATTTTTTTTGGCTTATCTGTGGTGTCATATATCACGAAAAACATGCATGGGCCTTTTTTTTTCCTAATCAGTTTTTGTTAGTATTTGTGCATTTAATGTGTAGCCCAAGACAACTCTTATGTTTTCTATGTGAGGCAGAGAAAAATAAAAAGTTGGACACTCTGCTGAGTTGAAACAGTTGAAGCTCTCCAGGGCTTAGTCCTATAGTCAGAGAAATTCATTCTCTGGGTACCATCCTCCAGTCTCACATCTTTAAGTGCCAACTGCATGCTGGTGCCTCCCAAATATATATTTCCAGCCCAGATCTTTCCCTTTAACTTCAGCCTTATAGATTCCTCTGACATCTCTCCTCAAATGTCTGAAAGACATTTCACTCATACTATGCCCATAACATCACCTTCAATCTTCCCCTCCAAACCTGCTCCTTCCGCAATCTCCCTCACCTCAACAAACAGCAACTCTATC
>NW_003852536.1:380744-380946 GCF_000181295.1 Otolemur garnettii
CTCTTTTCTCTCCCCTTTCACATCCAATCCATCATCAAACCCTGTTGGTTCTATCTCTGAAAACGATAAAACATAGAAAACATATTTAACATGTAACCACTTCTCAGGCGGCGCCTGTGGCTCAGTGGGTAGGGCACTTCTGATCGCAAACTTCCTTTCCAGAGTCTGGTGTGAGAAATTGCTCAGGACTTTAAGACAGATC
>NW_003852536.1:381390-383142 GCF_000181295.1 Otolemur garnettii
GGCACTCTGCCCAGGGGGATAGCTTGAGGCTCCGTCTAAAAAAGAGTCTACTATGATGGAAAACATTTCATTATCAAAAAAAAATATTCTCTTCTTCCTGTTATTGGTAGTTCTGAACATTAGATTTTTTTTCCCCCATGGGGTCAAAAGATACTTAAGTACATGATTGCGACTGGAAAAATAGGGGACAGAAATCAGGTATTGGCAGTTTTTCCATTTTCATTTGTGTGTGAATTTTTAATATAAAATGCAGGGACGTGCAGCATTAAAGCAAGTCAAAGTGTTTCAGTGAACAAGTTTCAGCAGTTCAACTTTATAACAATTATAAATAAACCTGTTGAATTTTTCTGGACAGTATCAGCATTTGGATTTTTTTTTAAAACAAGTAAATTTCATATTGACGGCAACTAAATGGTGTTTGTAGCATTTTTATCATACTGTAGATTCATCCATTCACTATACTTTTCTGAGTTGTCCTACGTGCAAGGACACGTTTTTAATGTTGTCTGTCTTCTGTGCTGTTCCTGTAAGTTTGCTAGTAAGATACATTAAACTGTAAAAAAAAAAAAAAAGAAAAGAAAAGAAAAGAAAAGAAATTGGAAAGAAAAAGACAAAACAACACAACGGAGAACTGGGCAATGATGATGACTCGGCGTTTCACAATGAAATACCATTTTATTTTTTTAAAGTTTTTCCAATATATTTGAACATCATAAAAATCCAAATTCTCTTTTTTGGTTTATGCAAGGAAAGTCAAATTTGAATCATCACCCAAATGAGACAGGCCAAATAAACACCCAGAACCCCCATCGTCTTTGAAACTATTCACAAACCATGGGCCATTCCCTACCAGCTAGGGGCTACCACCAGACTTTGGTATAGAATAGATCAACATTTTAAAATTCAATTATTAGAATTTAGTAGTAAACATGATCTAAATAACTTTTACAACACCCACGCCTTCTGAAAATAGACCAGTTCTGTTGTTACAGGAGAGAATAGAGGCCAAATAGCTTGATAATAACACCCATTTCAACAGGTTTTCCTCAAGTGCATCTATTTTTTTTTTTTGCAGTTTTTGGCCAGGGCTGGGTTTGAACCCTCCATCCCCGGCATATGGGGCCAGCGCCCTACTCCTTTGAGCCACAGCACCACCCCACCATTGTTTTTCGGTACAGCATACGGTAAGAATTAATGCCTTCTGTTTGGGGGGAAGAAATTTTACTAAAGGCAATGTAGCCCACACTTCTTTAAAATGCCCTTTTCCTTCATGATATTGGCAAAAATTGAGAAATCTGCCAACAGTAAGTGAAGATGTAAATAAACTGTAACCCTCCTACTTTTCCGGTACATGAGTAAATTGGAACAACTACTTTACAGAACAATTTGACCACGACCAAACTCTCACACATATATAAGATGCAGAAGGATATACAGAGTGTGATACTATTCACATAATTCTTTAACTGCACGTTATACTTTATGATTACATACATGTAAAGTATTTTAAAAATAAACGAAAAGGATAAACCTTTAACATAGTAGTTACTGCAAGAAAGAAAGGGATTGGAATGCACTGTAGAGAAATACCAAAGGGACTTTACATCTGAAATGATCTACTCTTTATACTTAAAAGAAATTTCTGATGCAAGTATCACAAAGTGTTAATAATTTTTAAATTTAGGTGGTGAGTTTCATAGGTAACAATGTCACTATAAATCTGAAAATATTTTACAATTTTTTTAAAACAAG
>NW_003852536.1:383764-398624 GCF_000181295.1 Otolemur garnettii
CAGGCACCTGTAGTCCCAGCTACTTGGGAGGCTGAGGCAAGAGAATCACTTAAGCCCAAGAGATTGAGGTTACTGTGAGCTGTGATGCCACGGTACTTTACCAAGGGTGACATAGTGAAACTCTGTCTCAAATAAATAAATAAATAAAATAAAATGAGGCTTGGCACCCATAGCTTACTGGTTAGGGCACCAGCCACATACACTGGGGCTAGTGGGTTTGAACCTGACCCAGGCGTGCTAAACAACAATGACAACAACAACAAAAAAAAGAGGCAGGAACCTGTCGTCCCAGCTACTTGGAAGACTGAGACAAGAGAATTGCTTAAGCCCAATTGTTTGAGGTTGCTGTGAGCTGTGACACCATAGCACTCTACAGAGGGCAACATAATGAGACTTTGTCTCAAAAATAAATAAAATAAAATAAAATAAAAATAAAACTACTCTAAAATTTAAAAAAGATTTCTGATAGATAATTCTTTTAAATGTATAAAATGAATATTCATGAAATTGCATAATGCATATATGAATATATACAAATCATTTTAGAAAATTCCTTCCATATTTTCCTGTGTCTGCATTTCCAACCAAAAATCTAGGAAGCGGAAAGTACAAACATCACCCTGACTTATTAGGGGCAGTAGCTAAGCTTCTTGTGATAGCAAAGATTCAAAAGAAACAATGATTGGGAGAAAAGGTACAGGTAAACCAATCCAGGTTTCCATTGTACTTTGAATAGTTTTCTTTCAAATACAATTTTTAAATCCCTTGGCTATTTAATAAAGCAAAATCATTTTCTATAACCTTGGACTCAAATAAATGTTACTTGAAATACACTGAAGAGAACCCTTCCATCCTATGCAATCTCTGGTGTCTGTCCTAACCAGAAGCCACATTCAGTCCTCCAAGTAATATCAGTTTAAAGTTCCTTATTCAAGCCAAATTATCAAGACTGCCACTGTCCCAGTTTGAAGTCCAGGAACTGCCAGCCTCGGTGCATAAATTACTGACAGGGAAACAAAGGCCACCTGGGCAGGGAAGGCCTTTGTGTTTCTGCCAAAATAAAAGGCTTCAGCATTTTCTTCTAACCAATCACTATCTAAAATGGCCTCGTGCCAGCAGCCAGTTACATAATCTCTTGAAGCATAAACAAGGTCTTAAGGATTCTTAGGGATTCTGACATCGCCACTTTTGCAAAACAAGAGTTTCAAAAACATTCAGAAGATAAGGCATCACTTTGGCACTGTAGATCTCAAATGGAACCTGTCCCCAGAATTCCCATTTAAGCTTCTATTGGAAGGACTTCCCTGCCTTGTGGAGGAAGATGACAGCATTTAGGGGAAGGGAAGACAGCTGGGATGCGGGAAACATGAGGCCAAGCTCCCTGTGCCCAGGGAACGCCAAAGGGACGCTCAGTCTAATGTAACCTCTTCATTTGTAAAATGGGAATAATCATTGTCATCATCTAATAAAGGCCTCAGAACACTGTATGTGAAAATCGAAAATGAACCTGCCACAGTAATTCTTCAACACGGCTCCTCTCTGAGTTCCAAACGCATTCCCAAGTTCGCACAGCAGGCAGGACCAACCAATGTCATTATCAAGAAGCAGGGAAAGGGAGCCGCCATTTGTTAATTACAAACTAGCACAATTCTCCAGTGCCTGGCACACAGCGGGCACTCAACCACCTCTCACTGAATCCTCACAACAACGCTACCAGGTTGTATTAGCCCCATTTGGTCAATGAGAAAGGAATAAGGAAAACCAAATAAACTGCCCCAAGAAAAACAAGCACAGAATCTACAACAAAAATCCAACACGTAGCAGACCTAACACAGAAACCCACATCAGTAAAATGTCAAAGAACCTGGAAACTTACCTCTATCAGTGCTGTCTAGTCTGATAGAAACACAGCCCATGGAAGTCATTTTAATTTTCTAGTAGTCACATGACAAAGGTTAAAGAAACCAGTAAAATTTATTTTTGTAACACATTTTTTATAACCGATGTATTCAAAATATTAATTAATAAGTAATAATTATTGGTGTTAATTATTAAGTCATCGTGTAATTAATACAAAAAATATTGAGAATTTTAAAATTCTTTTTTGAAATCCATCATATATTTTACACTTACAAACTGTTCAGTTTGGACCAGCCACTTTTAGAGCTCAAGAGTCACTTGTAGCTAATGGCCACTGTACGGGGACAGTGTATGTCTCTGCCACACTGACTTCCATAAGCAAAGAGATTATTCCTCAGGGCCCAAGACCAATAGGTATCCTGTACCTCAGAGCTGGTGGTAGGGAGACACATGTTCCCTGGGTGGGGTGCATGTTAGCTGAAAAGTTCCCTCCTCGGTGACACCTCCCCTGACCCCTGGTCCCTCTTCCCTCCCACCTGTCACTCTCCTCCCCTGTCCTTTTCCCCACGGCACTTATCACCTACTAAACTTGTTCATTTGTTAGTTACTATTTTTTACTCATCTTTCTCTCTCCCCAGTAATATTTCAGCTTCGTGACAGCAGAGCCCTTCTGCTGTCTTTCTTTCCAAAGCTTGGGGCAGTTTCTGATACATAAAAGGCATTCAAGAAATATTGGTTGCATTGAGGAACTATTATAGCCAAAGGACATGAATTCTTCCTACAAATTAGGATATGCATTTATAATAGAACAGTGTCATTCAGATGGACATTAGTTCCCCAGAGTAGCCCACCAAAGTCTACTCAACCTTAATGTAACCAAAACCTAGAAAGAAACAAATGAGTCCATGGCGACATCAGCAAAAGGTCCCAAAGGCCCAGCGTGTGATAACCGCTTTCACCTTCCCAGAGCCTCTCATAACCCCTCCCACGTAGCAGGCCATGGGTATGAATGAATGAATCCCTTCTAAGAAGCAACCGCGATCAATTCCAGTGACAGCAGGGGTGACATGGTCATTTATGGGCTATCCTGGGACTCTAACCAACAATTCTAACACCACATAAAAGTACATTGCAAGTGGATACTCTGATCCCTTAATTTAGGTTTAGTCCCCACCTTATGTGTGTATATTAGACAAGACTACGCCTGTGTGAAGTAACGCAAATTCAACCCAAATGAGCTTAAACAAAAAAAGGGAAATTTATTGTAAAGATTCTGGATGCCACAGCTGGATCTCAGAACTCTAACAGGAAATGCAATCACTGCCAGAACTTTCCTCCCTCTCCAGTACCCAACCCTCTGAGTACTGGAGGAGTTGTCCCCCCCCATTCCTCTTCTGTGGCTTCCTCTGCCGTTGCCTCAGCCTTCCGGGGCCTATCATGAACTATCCCACACTTTCACATTCATGTTTAGACACCCAGCAATGCTTTGGCCTTCCTGCCTCTGTTTCATTTCAAAAATTCCTGGGGAAGGACAGTTATTGGGCCAGCTGGGCAGGTGCTCATCCTGGGACCCAGCCTCACATCCAGCTGGACTAACAGCCCCCATGTGGGTGACTAAGTGTAAGCTGATTCCTAGACAAGGCAGACAACCCCGCCGCAATCCATTCCAGCTCCCCTAAGCCCTGCACGTTCCATTCATGACCTTCACACATGAGCTTAACTACCTGTGCAAAGCTTACCTTACCTACCTGGTTGATCCTAACAGTAAAAAAAGAGAGAACATTTACCTTTCATATAGAGCCATATGATTAAGACAGGCAGGATACGTTTTGCTTCTCACGTTGTCCCCTCTATCCCCTAACCAGGAGCAGTTTCTGACCCACAGAAGCCCCTCAATACATTTCTGTTAAGCAAACAAAACCATTTATATATATATATATATATTTTTTTTTTTTTTTTTTGAGACAGAGTCTCACTATCTTGCTCTCAGTAGAGTGCTGTGGCATCACAGCTCACCGCAACCTCTAACTCTTGGGCTTAAGCAATTCTCTGGCCCCAGCCTCCCAAGTAGTTGGGACTACAGGCGCCCACCACAAGGCCCAGCTATTTTTTCGTTCTAGTTGTCATTGTTGTTTAGCTGGCCTGGGCCGGGTTTGAATCTGCCTACCTCAGTGTATGTGGCCAGTGCCCTAACCACTGAGCGATGGGTGCTGAGCCCCATATTTGGGGGGTGGGTACAGAGTCTTGCTCTGTTGCCCAGGATGACGTGCAGTGGTATGACCATAGCTCACTGTAGCCTCAAACCCCTGGGCTCAATCAATCCTCTCACCTCTGTCTCTCAAGTGGCCAGTGCTATAGGCTTGTGCCACTGTGCCCAGCTAAGTATTTCGGGTTTTTTTTTTTTTAGAGATGGGATCTGGCTGTGTTGCCCAGGCTGATCTCCAACCCCAGGTCTCAAGTCATTCTCCCACCTCAGCCTCCCAGAGTGCTGGGATTATAGGAGTGAGCCACCATACCTGGCCTTAAGCTATTTTAACCTGCAAATTTAAGGTGAAGATATGTAGTCAGTGTAATACTCCTCATTAAGAACTTTCTAGACAGACTTATGATAGATTAAACGTGCTGACTGCCACGCTAGAAAAAATATTTTTTCCTTGGAGCCACAGTGTTTTATCAGGTCAAGACAGGTTAAGACACATGTGAGTTATATATGCTTCATGAGGCCCCTGGCTCAAAACTAGTGTAAGTTAAGCTAAATACAACTCACATAGGAGTTAATGTGGTAAAGCTAAAAACTCGACCAATCCATGAACTAAAGCCTCCTCTTTCCTGGTAGGAAACAATTCAGCTGGGAACTCTGTACTGCAGACCATGAAAACCCCATGATACCTTGACCAACACTACTTTGTCCAAATGATTCCTGCACACACACTAGCCAGGTTCCCCACAGGAAGCAATGCCACAGGCGGCCGCTGAGCACCAGACATTCTATCATGAAAAGTGATAGGGCTCAGAAAAACAAATCTGCAAGGTGAACCCGCAGGTAACAAAAGCAGCATAGGAGCAGCGAGGGCAGAGGACAGCATCGCGAGGACAGCCCAACAGAAGCACAGGAGTCCTGGGACTGCAGCGGAACAAGTCCTTTCACTTAGAAAGTGACCCAGTTTGCCTGGTGCGTGAAGTTCTCATTCACGTTCAGGTCGGACCTTGACGAGGCGTGTAAGTTTGTTCTGCAGACGCTCAGAGAGCACTGGGCATGCTGCACACTTGACTGATGACATTAAACAATTCATTTACTCCTCAAACCTAAAGCAAAATATCTCTAATTTGTTAGTGAAGTAAATGAGGTACGATACTGGGAAAAAAAAAAATAAAAGAACGTGCCAGAATCTGGTCTCTGAGGTGTGTCCACATAGGTAAACTCAAATGAAAAACTAAGTAGTAAGTCATAACTGGATAGCCCTTACAAGGCACTTTGATATGCAATGGATGGTTTATTCAATTATTGTTATTATTATTATATTTTTATTAATATTCTAATATAAAAGTATTTAATGTTACATTTTTATAATAAAATAAAATTTATATTTATAATATTTATATAAATTATATTATTTAAATATAATATTATTAATATATTAATGACTATTATTAATAATTATCATATTATTTCATTTTGTCACCCTTGGTAGAGTGCCATGGCGTCACAGATCACAGCAACCTCAAACTCCTGGGCTCAAGTGATCCTCCTGCCTCAGCTTCCTGAGTAGCTGGGACCATAGGTGCCCACCACAATGCCCAGCTAGGATTATTATTATTATTATTATTGTGTCCATTTTTAAAGAAGGGAAAGGCTCAGAGGCGTAAGAACCTTAGCATGAATCGGCTTAGCCAGAACGACTAAGACAATGCTTTAACTCATCTTTGATACTAAATCCATCGTTCTTTCTACTGCCTCTAAAAGCACATGATAATCTTGGGAAGAGGGAGTATTTCTTTGATTTATAATCACTGCAAGTTCATGTTGCGTTCTGGATGTAATGCCAGAGTGTGTGAATACTGACAAAATCCCTACTTTACTAGCTGTGGGATAGTGAGCAAGATGTTTAGCTTCTTTAAGTTTTATTTTCTTTATGCAGAGAATGGGTACAGGGTTGGCAGGGTTAAAGGAGGGGCAAGCTTTGGGGTTCACAAGGAACAAACAACATTCCTCTGTCTTGACGGAGTGCAAGGTCCATGAGGGAGACAAAGACACAGGAAGTAAACGACTTCAGTACAAGGAGGCAGAGAGGAACGCACCGTGCATGGGAACAAATCTGAGCTGAGTTTTGAAGTCCACATGGATTGGCCAGGACAGAAGGAACAGCGTGAGGGAAGGCATGGTGACCAGGGAAAGCACGGGCTGTTCCAGAACTCCAAGAACGTGGAGCAGAGAGTGGACAAAGAATGTCGAGAAAGGGTCTGGACAGGTGCAGTAGCCAGGTCATGAGCCACACAGAGGAGTCTGGACTTCATTCTGGAAGGGTTGGGTGGCTATCAAAGAATTTAAAGAGTGTGAGATGGTAACAGGTTTGAATTCTAGATATGGCAGAAGGAAAGAGACCATAAGGAGGACAAAACTGGAAAAGGACATAGTGGAGAGGGGAGATAGCGGCCTGAACTAGTGATGTGGTGGCAGACAGGAGAAGGATGGATACAGAGGAGAAAGTTATAATATGTCTAGTCTGGTTTATGGCTTCGGTGACTTGGGTAACTGTGATGAAGAACAAATGAGGAGCTTCAGGTTTTAGGGAGCAGGGACTGAGGCCAGTTTCGTGTGCAGTGAACTTGGTGTTGTCCGTGGGGCATCCAACTGTTATGGACAGACGGCGTCTGGAGGAAGCAGTGCGACGTACAGGATGAGACACTGGGATGAAGCACGTCTGGCAGCCAGCGCATAAAGGTGACAGTTAACACCTCGGGAATGAATGAACCCATTAAAGAGAGCATATGGAAAAGGAGGGCTTTGGAGAGAATCCAGGGAAATGGCAACGCTAAAGAGGAAGGCAGAGAGCCAGCCATGGAGGCGATCCCACAGAAGGGGCCCAGGGACACATGAGAAGGGTCCAAGAAACCACGGGATGAAGCATGTCAATGTGTCAACGGCCAACAGCCACTCTACCACAAAGCCATTCAGTTAGGAAAGGACTCAAAAATACTGTCCTATTTTTCAATGCCAAAATCACTAGCACTCCTTCGGAAAGAGAAAGGTGGGAGGAAGAGCATTTTTGAGACATGGTGAGGATAGTACCATGTAATTGTGCTAGAGAAGTAAATAGGTGACAAAGCACAGCTGTGGGAGCAGGTTTCTTTTTTGAAAGTGCCTGCTTGAGCATAGAGGGCAGTGGCTCCTAATGGTCCTGGATGCAAGCTCCCAAATCAATCATAATGCCACAGGGCATTGGTGGGAGCCAGACTCATTCACCACCTGCTCCAGGCCACAGCCAAAGGGAGAAAAGGTGACAGGAAGCTCACTGGGCAGTGCTAGGAAAGGGATGCAGCCGGACAGTCCCTGGCCACCCGCGCCATTGTGTAGGAGACCAGGGAAAAGGAGAAAAAGAGGTCCTGAGTGGACTGGGGAGAGGGAATTGGTGGGGGGAAGAGGGCCAGTCTGGGGTGCTCATGCCATAGCGCCCTCTTCTGGGCCTCATCCTCCAGAAAACCAAAATGTCACCACGGTCCAAGATGGGCTCAGGGAACTAACTCTTCAGCTAGTGCAAGGGAACAAGATCCAGCACCATCAGAAGGGAGGGATGTGGGTCTCTATATCCCACCACCTTCCCAAGCCCAAGGTGGCTCCTGTCTGTACAGGGTTAGGGCAGGGGGAGGAATCTCCAAAGGCAACAAAATGGCCAGTTCCCTTTCAAAGGTCACAGCTGCAACTGCCCAGAGAGCCATTCCTCTGATCTGTTTGCTTCTCCAGGAATAAGAAATCCAGGGAGTGCTGCGAATGGTGCACAGTAACATGCACAGAGAACCGAAGAGGAGGAGATAGGAGCAAAGCAAATTTAACACTGACGAAAATTAATATGTTATGAGACTATATTATGAGTAAATGCACAATATTAAAAATAAATGAAAAAAAAAAACAAGCAGAAAAACCTTGATGCCAAAATCTATTATTTAGCCTAATGTTTTTCAGAAAATATATCAGAGTCCTATATCATCTAAAAACTGTCAGTTGAAACTCTTTATTTTTATTTTTTCCCCTCCCTTTTCTATCATGTGTGCCGACTGGCAATCAGCAAAGGAAGGCAAGGGTGCAAGTTCAACCCACAACTTGCTCTTGTATGGCCCACCAGCTTTACAACTTTAAAAAATTAAAACAAACAAAACTGAGCCTATAGCTCAGCGGCTAGAGTGCCAGCCACATACACAGGGGCTGGTGGGTACAAACCCACCCGGACCTGCCAAACAACAATGACAACTACAACAAAAAAACAGCCAGGTCTTGTGGCAGGGATCTGTAGCTACTTGGGAGGCTGAGGCAAGAGAACTGGTTAAGCCCAAGAGTTTGAGGTTACTGTGAGCTGTGATGCCACAGCACTCTACTGAGGGCGATATAGTAAGACTGTCTCAAAAATAAAACAAACAAAATTAAAGTAGAATATTCAAGAGAGATTTGTATGTGGCCTGGGAAGCCTAAATTATTTACTCTCTGGCCCACTGCAGGAAAATTTTGGCAACCTCTAACCTAGAGGAAGACCCTGATGTGGCCTCAAAACTCCCTGGTAGAGGGGCTTGGAGGCCACACAGCTACTCAGCAGCACAGCTTGGACGAGAACCCGTTTCTCTTGGCTCTAAGTCCAGGGCACTTTCCCAACCACCACACCAAACACGGATGTGAAATAATTTCCACTTCAAAATAAAAAAGCGGGGGGAGTTTGGGGGAGCCTTTAGGGCTTCCGTAGGACACACATAAATAAACTTTAAAATAAATATTCTACTATTTTTTTTTTTTTTTAGGACTCCTAGTGGAGTAATATCCAACAGAAGGGAAATACTTAGTAACATGCAAAGCACACCTCTCAGACTGTCCCCGTCACTTCTCACCTTTTATTACTCTTAAGGAGCCTCCTGAATTTTAGTCTCGTCTTTGTCACCTAGAAAGGAATGTTTGTGGACAAGAGACCAAAAGTATAACTTGTTCACTCCCAAGCACCCACACTCGACTGGACCCAGATCACCCACACTCACACACGTGACACCAAACTGTGGAGTCACATGGCAGCACGCAGACACCTCAATCACACCCCACCTACAATTAAGACTATACCCAAAATGGTTTAAAGGTTAATCCAGGCCAAAATATCTCCCTTTGAATACTTAAGGCAGTTTTATATGCAATCTGTTCACCTAACCTTTGATCAGTTTATTCATCATAACCAAAACTCACCTTGACACTTCCAGGGAGAATCCAAATGATAATAACCCCCCCACCCACAACTTAAAGTACTAATCAGACTATTCTCCTGTGAGGTCTCTACCCTGAATGAGCATTCATAAAAATAAAAAAATAATAATTAATTAAATTTGTAAAAACTCCTCTGTGCCAGATATTTAGCATCTTTCACCAAGAACGGGCAGTGATAATTTATCTGTCTTTATAAATCACAACACATGCCCCATCATCTATGAGACAGCCTTTTTCTGTCTCCAAGCTGGCTGGAACTGACCCCAACTGTAACACTATTCTTAACAACATCATTAATATCCTTAAAGGCAAGCAGCCAAAATAAGAAGATAAATGTAAATTTTACCGTAAGTATTATTATAGAATGTTAAAATAGATTGTAGAAATCTAGCCCAGTTTTTTCACAGAAATACAAGGACATAATCTTAAATAACAGAACCCAGGTATAATGTCTTAATTACCTGTTCTTTCCATGTCCTCTTACAGGAAAATCATGTTAAGAATTCAAAAAAAAATGAAGAGAAAGGGAGAGAGGAAGAGATTGAGGAAGAAAAGAAAAGAGGTGAAACAAAAACAAAGATCCTCAGCTAAATGTGGTTCTTGACTCTTCAACCCAATTTCATCCCATAACTTGTGAATGGCATATGGATGGCTTGTGTTTTTTTATTCAATCAGACAGCCTATGCCTCTTCAGTGATGAATTTGGTCCACTAACATTTATTCAGAGAATCGATAAGTGTGGTGGTAGAGTTCTATTCATCTTATTTTGTGAAAATCTGTTGTATAGTTTTCTCTGTTGCGCCATTGTGGAAGCTCACTTTTGACCTTTTGCTTCTGGGTGTTTACTTTGCTGATGGCCCATTGTGCTGGTCAGTGTTGAGAATGGGCCTAAGTATTTCCTGTAGAGCTGGTCTTGTTGTGGCGAATTTCCTCAGTGTTTGTATATATATGCAAAAAAATTCATTTCTCCATCAATTTTGAAGCTTAGTTTAGCAGGATACAGAATTCCCAGCTGAAAATTGTTTTGTTTAAGAATGTTAAAGGTGGATGACCATTCTCTTCAGTTTTGGAAAGTTTTAGCTGAAAAGTCTGCTGTCATCCTAATGGCTCTGCCTCTATAGCTCAGTTGGTGCTTACTCCTGGCTGCTTGCAGAATTTTTTCTTTCATCTTGATTTTGGACAGGTTCATTATAATGTGTCTTGGAGAGGTTCTGTTTGAGTTGAGATGTTCTGGGGTTTGGTATCCATCAGAAAGGAGTGTGTCAGGGTCTTTAGTAAAACCTGGGAAGTTTTCCTCTATGATAGTCTCCAGTAAGGCTTCCATTCCTTTGGGGAAATCTTCTTCCCCTTCAGGAATCCTTATTATTTGTATGTTTGAATGCTTCATGGAGTCTCATAGTTCTCTAAGCACCTGTTCTGATTTCTCTCTCTTCTTTTCTGCCTCTTTAACTACCTGGGTTAATTAGAAAACTTAATCCACTACCTCTGAGAGTCTTTCTTCTCCACTGTCTAACCTATTCTTGATTCTTTCTATTCATCTTTACATTCCCTGATTGTCTCCTTCATTTTCTAAAGCTCTGTCATATCCTTTGTATATTCTACATATCTCTTGTCTGACTTTTGGTTCTGTCTTTCCATTTCACGTCCATTCCTTTTATTGCCTTTATCATCCACATTTTAAAATCCCTTTCCATCAAGTCCATTACTTCTTTATAGGTGGAGTCTTCTGCAACAGCTGCCTCATGGTCCCTTGAGGGAATTCCTCTATTTTTGTTTTACATGTTGCCCTGAATTTTTCTGTTGGTTCCTCCTCATGTGTTCTTTCTTCTTGTTCACCTCCTTGTTCTCCTTTTTCCTTCTCACTGCCTCCTTTGTTTCAAACAGAGCCCTTGCTCTTGATGACAGTATATTGCAATGTGTCACCAGGGCACCAGGTGGCGCTGTCATTTTTGAGGAGACAACACACCCAGTAACCTATATAGTCCTTATTCCAAACTTAGTTGCCTTTGGTGATCACTTGATTGTTTCCTCAGGATTCAGACCCTGCCAGGTTGGGATTTTAAAGCTCACAAGAATCCTTCTGGGGCAGGTCTCACATTGCCCCCTGACTCCAGTTCCCATGGGGTGCAGGAGTCCCTCGGCCTGCCGTAAGAGTGGAGTTCTGGTCCTCCTAACCCTCTAACAATGGCAGCCAACTAGCCCCTGAGACTTTCTCAGTATGGCTGCCTCACCAGCCACCAAACCTGTGGCAAATACACTCCAACTGGCATTCAAATCTGGTTGTTGTATACTGTTCAAGTCCAACCACTCTTCCAAGTTTTCCACTCAACACACAGCTTCCCCCAACAACTGAAAACTCTGGAAAGGCTTCCTCTTGTCCCAGGATTCTGTGGGTGGCCAGACGATCCCAGCCAGTCACACTCACTTGCCTAATTCATCATATTTCCACCACTCTGGGTCATACGCTGTATCCAGTTCACCACCTTCTCACTGTGCTCCCTGAGCTATGACTCTGGGTAAGGTCCCCACGCCAGGTATGGCTGGGTTCTCTCTTTTTTCTCCCAGTCATTCTAGGAGAGCTCAGCTGAATGATCTTTCTGGACCACCATCTTGTCTGCCCCCAACCCCTCTCATCTTCCTGATCTCACCTTTTTGTTCCTTGACCTGTTAAGCTCCTCTCACCCGGAACTGTCCAGATCATTGCACAGCTGCCTCCTTCTTATTGTTCAGATCTTGGCTTAATATTCACCTCTTCAAAGCAGCCTTCAGTGACTAACAAAATATCCTCCCAAGGCATTCACATAGCAGCCTATATTAATGCTCTGCAGGCATATTATCAGGTATTTCTTGTTAAATGGATTTTTTGTTTGTATCATTTTGTTCTCCCTGTAGAATGTAAGCACTTTGAGAGCAGAGACCTGGCCTGTCTTCTGCACTGCCCTGTGCCCAATACCCACAGAGGTTCCAAAAACTTAGCTCTCAACAGACATTTGATAAAGGAATGAATGAATCCCACAGTCTTCCTGAAGCCTTCCCTTACCAATCTAGCCTACAATGACATTTTTGCTTTATAACTCTGCAGCATTAACTTTACTTGTAGACTCCTGCAACATCTCTTATACCGCTGCTTTAATCTATTGTTTAACTTTTCATGAGGTCATCATTATCAACCACAAACATTAAATATGTCCCTCCTAGAGGTGAATGAATAAAGCGAATAAAGAATGCTTTTAAGAGAAAAGCCCTTTTTCCTAAGTGTTCTACCTCAAGAGATCTGTGCCTTTCTGGGCGTTATGCAATACGGCTCCCCAGATTGTTAAAAATAAAACTATTTGTGACACATTCTCCACAGAACATCCAGGTGGGTCTTAAGCAAGGTAGTAAGTACTACCTGCAAAGTGTTGCTGATATGACAGGGTTTAATCTCAAGACAGTCATACAGATGCTTCATTTGAGCCAAGGTTACAAATGGGGTAAGAGAGAAAATGAGTGAACACATCCTCTAGAACTTGAGAAATGTCACATTTTAGGAATTTTGTTTTTAAGAGAAAAAGGAGTTATTTCTCTAAACAGGTAAGTTACCTTCCTTAGTAAGGGTCTGGTATTCTGGCTGCTGGTCACAAAAAGGTGGGTGTCTTTAAAAGTAATAAACATTTTAGGTTTTGTCACCTTGACTTTGCCACGAAAACCATGTGTTGATGGGAGAGGGGCCTTTATTTTGCAACTCTATCTTCTAGAAACCTGACCTTCCTAATGAGTTGGCAAGCTACTACAATTTACTACAGCCTACTCCAGTTCAAATAGGTCCCATAAAAAAGGGAGCCATTCTTGGGGTTGTAATCAGAAACTATCTGACAAACAAAACAAGAATTCTTAATCACCTACACAGCACTGTGTATACGCTTAACAGCACTGTAAAAAAATTAAAAAATTATGTAGAACTTCCTGGCACAGTAACAGCTGATCTTTGGACTAATGCCCTAAGACACCCTTAAGACAAGTAAAAATCAACTGCAATTTAATATCTAAGCTGTGAACTTGGGTGCCTACCAATACTGTAAGATGATTTATAGACATCAAATTTAGAATTGTTTAAACGATCTCTGGGGGGAAATAATAGCATTTTATGAGCCAGAACTGCATGATTATATTTCCAGAGGCAAGTAAATGCCACCATTTTGAATAATATGTTCCTGTCATTTACTACCATTTCTTTTAACCTTGTTCTGAAAGGTATTTAAATATAGAAAATGCTCAGCTAATAACATAAATTGTAAGCTACCAAATTTGTAGCTTATGGATATAAGCTTAGCACCGTCACTCTAAGTTAATATTTGTCCTCTATGCTCCCCTCAAGGGCTCACACTTTTCTGATTATGCCGATTATGACACTGGACAAGTGGTAAACCTACACTGGTCTTTCCTTGTTGGGAAAAAGACAAGCCTGCTATTGCATAGTTTACACTGAAGTTTTTACATTTTCAGAAAAGAGAAAGAGGATTAAAAGAAAAAATGATTGGGAGCGGTGTTAGAAATAAATCTGGGTTTTGATCCAGGTGAAATAAACAAAAAATATAGAGAAAAACATTCTTTGGAGGGAAAACATACAGCATGATGATTCAAACAGGAAATAAATCTTTCCAGAAATAAAGTCACAGGGCAAACATCTTCACACGTATACCTTTAGAGTCAGGCAGGACCTCCAGTATATACAGAGAACTGAAAAGCCTATTCAGCCTCACTCTGAAGTTGTTTTGGGAAAACCTCCAGAGCCTGGTGTCTGGGCCAGCATGGTGCCTTTAAATGGTCTCCCATACCCTGGCAAGAAACAGGACGCCACATGAGGCACCTTCTACTGTGAGCCGAGCGTCTGCAGGCTTCATTTCCTGAATAGCCTAACATCCTGTGCTGGGTGTTTCTTGCTCCATACTCTGAATGTGCAGCGCCCTCTGGGAGTTCCCTCATAACTCCAGTTTGATAAATAATCCAGGCTCTCCCGGCCCCTCCCAGCCACCCTCTGGTGCTGCGTCCTTGGCTGAGTGCACGCCACTAACTTCATATGAGGTAAAATCCGTCTGCTCAACTGGGCTAAATGACACCCTTCTCCATATACTTCAGCAAAGAGTAACCCCTCCCAGAGGAAAGGCTGAGTTGATGAAAACTCAAGTGAAAAGGGAAACCTGGGGTCTGTTTATGAAAAAAAGGACCGAATATTTATAAAAAGGGACTGTTCTGCACCTTTTCCTAAAAACCTGGTAACAATTTAATAAACTGGTCAATAGTGTTTTAATCTGGACGTTAAATTAACTACAAATACAGGGAATAAAAAATAAATTAATTCACTTTAAAGCTAGGATTCAACAGTCACAATTATTGAGTTATGAAACCAACAAGGCAACAATATAAAGGAAATGCTAAGGCTCGGCACCTGTAGCACAGTGGTTACGGTGCCAGCCACATACATAGAGGGTAGTGGGTTCAAACCCAGCCAGGGCCTGCTAAACAACAAAGACAACTGCAACCAAAAAATACCGAGGCGTGGTGCAT
>NW_003852536.1:399191-401145 GCF_000181295.1 Otolemur garnettii
GCCACAATGCTCAGCTATTTTTTTATTGTTGCAGTTATCATTGTTGCTTAGCAGGTGTGGGCTGGATTCAAACCCACCAGCCACGGTGTATGTGGCTGGTGCCCTAACCACTGAGCTACAGGCACCGAGCCAGAGACCAGATCTTTTCATGGTTTGAGGCCTTTGTTTATTCCTCTCCCACTTTTCATCTGATAAATCCCTGCTCTCTTTTAAAACCAAGCTTAAATATGATGCCTTCCCCAAATCCCTGCAGGCAGAGCACCTGCTGAGCTCTTAAGGTCTCACAGCAGTCTGTACTCTAGCACAGCAGTAAGCTGGCTGTAACAGAATTTACCTGTTTCCATGACTATTCTCTGGTAAACTGTATGCTCCATAAGAGCAGAAGCCTTTCTTATTCACCTTCATATCCCCAGGACCTAATACCTAATACCCAAGTCTATTTGGTTTTTTTTGTTTGTTTGTTTCCAAGTCTGTTTGAAAAGAAGGAATAAAACAATTATGATCAGGGTACACACATTATCTGCATTCAGCTGTTGAGTTCATATAATATCATAAACATTGTCTAATCCCATGGTAGAGGTGACTCTCACAGGGCACTGATGGTCCAGAGCACAGGGCAAAAAACACTCAGCACAGGAAACAGGTGGGCTGTTTGAGAAACAAAGTCTGCTCAGGAAACAAAGTCTTCTTCCAGAAAGAAGAAGAAATCTATTTGTATCACAATCTCTAATAAGAAGTTTCTGAGATATAAAAGGCTTTTTCAAGGTAGAAAGTAGCATTAAATCCTTTGAGGAACAAGTCAAGATGTGAGTCCATTACACACACTCACATACACACACACACACATTAGTGTATGCATATATATCACATTGTCTAAAAGTGAAGGGGGCCTCTATAGCACAATGCAGGGAGCAGATCCCACCAGCATGCTCTTGCACTTAGAGATAATATCCATTACAACAGATAATACAGATTAGTGCAACTGAATTATTAAGAAGTAGCATGATAACTTCAGGTGGGATTGCAAACTAATACAACCTCTATAGAAAGAAGTATAGAGAATCCTCAAAGAACTAAAAGTAGACCTTCCATTTGATCCTGCAATCCCATTACTAGTTATCTACCCAGAAGGAAAAAAAAAAAACATTTGCACTAGAATGTTTATTGCAGCTCAGTTCACAATTGCCAAGATGTGAAAGCAACACAAGTTCCCATCAACCCATGAATGGATTAACAAACTCTGGCACGTGTATACCATGGAGTACTATTCAGCCATAAGAAAAGGTGGAGACTTTACATCTTTTGTGTTTACCTGGATGGAGCTAAAACACATTCTTCTCAGTCAAGTATTGCAAGAATGGAAAAACAAGCATTCAATGTACTCAACACTAATATGAAACCAATATGTAAACAACTACCTGTGTTTCCCCGAAAATAAGACACTGTCTTATAGTTATTTTTCCTCAAGAAGACACACTAGGGCTTATTTTCAGGGGATGTCTCAGTGCTGAAATGCAGGGGGTGGCTATGCAAATATACTGCATAGCCACGCCTATCACTAGGTCTTATTATCGGGGTAAGGCTTATATTTAACAAATGCATAGAAATCCTGCTAGGGCTTATTTTGGGGGTAGGTCTTATTTTCAGGGAAACACAAGTGTAAGCTAGTGAGGGGGAGAGAGAGGAGATAGAGGGAAGGTGGGAGGAGAGAGTGTGATTGGCCAGATCTCACCTGTGCACAAGGTGAGGGTGTTTAGCAGGCTCCTTGGGTATAGGGCTCAACTGCAACTTGAACTTTAGTTCAGAAATGAAAAAAAAAAACAATGTAACCTAAACTTTTGAACCCTTATATTAATCTGAAATGGTAAAAAAATAAGTAGCGTGATAAAGGCAAGAAACGACTAAATTTAAATGTTGAAAAGCCTAAGTTCAAGGGTGGCGCCTGTGGCTCAAA
>NW_003852536.1:401293-404598 GCF_000181295.1 Otolemur garnettii
GGAGGTAGTGGGTTCTAACCCAGTCCCAGCCAAAAAATAAAAACCCTAAGTTCAAGTTATTAGCTGTATAATCTTATTCATCCATCAAGCAAATATCCTTACCCAGGCTGGATGCAGACGTCTGCTTCCAGGACGGCTAGTCTGGCAAGGGAAACTCCACACAGACGCAACCTCAGCGCAGTATGGCTGGCACGGAGCTGGGGAGAGCCTGGGTGCTAAGGACGCAACTGGTGGGGTGGGGAAGCAGGCCAGGTAACTGCCCCACAAAGTACTGAAGGAATTTAGAGAAGAAAAGGAGGCAGCATGCAGAGAGACAGAGAGGATTTACATAAAGGCCCAGCAGCACCTATAAAATAGGAATCTTAATACCTCATCACATCACAGCAATTTTGAGGTTCAACGTGGATATTGACGTGGCAGGGTAAACTCATTTGCAAATGGTCCTTATTAAGATCTTAACCCTGAAAACCAATTTTGCAATTCTGTAATGATACAGTGGAACCAGAAGGAAAGAGAGACCTGAGTGAGGAGAACAGAGGGCTGAATTATCCCACGTGGGTGTGCCTCGGCCTTTTGTCCACTAACGGCCCTGTATGAGTTAATGAGAGCTGCAGGAACAGAGTCCCACAGGCTGTGTGGCTTCAACAACAAAAATGAGTGGCCTCCCAGTTCTGGAGGCTGGAAGTCTGAGGTCAAGGCATGGGCAGCTTTGGGGTTTTCAGAGGCCTCTCTCCTGGGCTTGACTTCTGCGCCTCCAGCCATCTTCCCTCTGCGAGTGTCTGTGTCTAAATCTCCTTCTCTTATGGGGACAAAAGTGATCGGGGATTGGACCACTGCATGACCTCACTGTGTCTTAATGACCTCTTTAAAAGTCCTATTGCCAAACAGGTCACGTTGTGAGGTACCGGCGCTTGGGATTTCCACGTATGAATTTGGAAAAAAACACTCCTCTTAAGGAGATCTTCTGGGCGTTTTTTTTTTTTTTTTTTCCTTATCAGCTCCTTTTCTCATGAAATTTAAATATCTGTGTGGAATTATAATAAGAAATCCTATCACAGCTGAACATACAGAAACGCAGCAAAATGCGCCAGGAGGCAAGAGGGAGGCTGAAATAAAGACAGAAGGAGAAGGGAAAATGGAAGAAAGAAGAGGAAAAAGAGAAAGGAGACAGGGGCTTTCTCCCAGATTTCCACCAGTCTGAGCTCACCAGCTGCTCCTCCCTAGATCCTGTCACCTGTCCCACCTCTCCCACCAGGAGAGCCCTGACACTGGTCCAAGGACCGGTTCCCGACACCCTCCCTGAGGCTGTCATCCTCGTTCAGGGCTCCAAGCACTACCTAACACTAACAACTCTCAGCTCTATACCCCTGGCCCAGATCTCTTCCCTAAAATCCAAACTAATCTCATTTCAACATCTCCACCTTGATGTCTAACAGGCATCTGTAGAGTCTCTCAGGGTTGCAACGACAATTGACCTCAAAATGGGTAGCTTAAAATAACAGAAATTGACTGTCTTTGAAGGCAAGAAGTCTGCAGTCAAGGAAAGAATCAGTAGGGCCACACTGCCTCCAAAGGAGGGTCCAACCTGCAGCCTGCGGGCTGCATGCTGACTTTGTGAGGACTTTTTTCCCTTATCTGTGGTGTCAGAGATCACGAAAAGAATTTTGCTAGTCAGCTTTCATTAGTGTTTGTATATTAATGTGTGGCCAAAGACAACTCTTATTCTTCCAGTGTTTGGCAGAGGAAAAAAAGGTTGGACACTGCAGGGGTCCAAGAGACATTCCAGGCCTCTTCCAGCTTCCCCCGGCTCCGGTCTGCCTAGCCTTGGGGCAGCACAACTTCAGTTCCTACCTCTGTCTTGACGTGGCTTTCTAACTCCTTTGTGTGTCCCTGTGTCCCTTCTCTTCCTGCAAAAATCACCAGTCATTGGATTTAGGGCCCAGCCTCAATCCAGGATGATTTTATCTCAAGATCCTTAATTATATCTGAAAAGGCCCTATTTCCAAATAAGGCTGTATTCTAAAGTTCCAGATGGACATGAATTTCAGGGATCACCATTCATCCCATTACAGCATCTTAAACTGTCCAAAACCAGACTCCCTACACAAAATCTTACCGCCCCAGTCAGGGGCAAAAACCTTGGGGTCCTCCTTGATTCCTTCTCATACCCTCACTTCCTCAACACTTCAACCAAATCCTATTGGTTCTACTCAAAATTGTGCCCAGGATCTTATACTCCTCCATCTCTATCGCTCCGATCCAAGCCTCTAAAATCCTTCTAAGTAAAGGGTCACCCTGCTCTTAGGGGTACTCCCCTAAAAGTCTATTCGCAATGCTACAGTGATCCTTTGAAAATATTAGATAAGTCAGATCATGGCACTTTGATCCTTAAAAGCTTTCAAAGTCTTCCTGTCTCATCTGGACTAAAAGGCAAAGTCCTCCCAGTGGCCCTGACAGCCCTGCCGAGTCCGATCCTGCCCGTCCGTCCTTCCTCAGCTTGGGTGGCAGCAATCCTTGCTGTTGCTTAGACCTGGCAGGCCCTGCCCCAGGCCCACTGCACCTGCGACGCCTCCTTCTGAAATGCTCTTCTTTCAGGCAACCACGTGGTTTCTCATTCTTCCACTTCCTCCAGGTCTTTGCTCAAACATCAGCTTCTCTCCCACTTCCTTCTTTGCTCAAACGTCCCTGACCACCTATCTAAAGACACCCTCCCAACCCCATCCTCCCTCTGTCTTCTCTGCCTTTTTGCCCCAAGTCTCAGCCATGGCCTGAAATATTTCCCTTATTCATTTGTTCATTATCTGCCTCCTCCCACATACACGAGAATGTGAGCTCCATGAGGGCCAGGAGTCTCCAGGTTCTAAAATGATCTCTGGCACACAGTAGGCACTCCAGAAATATTTCTGAATGAATGAGGGAATCCAATACAATCATCTGATCTGATAAACAAGGTCGAGAGAACTCACCTCGTCATGTGACGTGTAGCAGAATCGGGACCTGCTTTTCTATCGGCTGATTAATGCTAATGAAATATATTAATCCATGCTAAGAACAGGTTACTCTTCCCAGGCGGCAAAGAAGTAGATTTTTAAGAGGAACTCTTCAGAGACAGGAATGCAGATCCAAAGAAGTGAACCAAATGACGGAAATCTGAGATATTATAAGGCATGTTTTGGACAGGCCGGATTCTTCAGCACAGAGTCATACTCGTGTAACTCCTCCGTGAAATTCATCCTCTCTCACCTTGGCTGTCACCCACTTCTGGTTTTCCTCTGTAGAACAATCATTTATCTGAACTTTTCTCT
>NW_003852536.1:404840-420289 GCF_000181295.1 Otolemur garnettii
GCTAAATCTAACTTCAATTAAACTAAGTTACATTTCTTTAAAATGCATCTGACTCTCATCCTTACTCGTCTTGAGCCTCTTCCTCTTCCCTCCTTTCTCCTGTCACTATCTTCTTTCTGGTCTATGCTGGTTTTCCAGCCACTTCTAACATCCAGCGACTCCTGAGGCTCGGTCCTTTACTCCTTCCTGCTGTGATTCAACACTCTGTGCGTTTAGCTCTTTCAATGTAGGGAGCACTGGGACACCTTCCCTGCACTTCATGTGTGGTGTGTGATGGGACAGACAAGGAGGGGGTTTGTGGTAGACATGTAGGGCCACAGCAAAACAAACCACTTTACTAGGGACAGTCACCACCACCATCCCCTACGTGCCTCTCTTCCCCGACTTGCAGGAACAAGAGCTGCAATTAAAATTTCAGATAAGCTTCCGATCCAAACGATGACGAAAACTCCTCATGGAGAGCCTTTATCAGTGCTCCGAAGAAAACTTAAAAATAGAAATAATAATATGGTTTTCAGATTTCTTATCTCTTGCTGGGATAGTCAGAACTAACCAACTGCAGCGGCTGCCGTGGGGTATTGGTGGAGAACCACAGCCTCTGTCCTGCAGTGGACAGCATCCTAGGGGCACCTTTGAAACTGGCTGGCTGAAGCAGCATTCACGACAGCCAGCAGGGACAAACAACCCAATCGTCTGTCATCAGAATAGATAAACCAGCGTTTATCAATGTCCTTCATCTCACAGCACCCTTGAACCTATTGTCAAACTTCTGCAACACACTTACATTTTAAAAAGAGTAACAGAGAGAATATACTTATTGTGCTTTGAACTTCTTTTAAAAATAATTTAATTAATGGTCTTAAAATTTTTTCAAGGCACACCTAAGATCCTCTCACGCCACACCAGTGTGCAGCAGACAAGTTAAAAATCACTGAGATAGGGGGCGGCGCCTGTGGCTCCAAGGAGTAGGGCGCCAGCCCCATATGCCGGAGGTGGCGGGTTCAAACCCAGCCCCGGCCAAAAACTCCAAAAAAAAAAAAAAAAAACCACTGAGATAAACAAAGGTATTACTCAGCCATGGAAAGGAATAAGGTTATGACATCTGCTACAACAAAGATAAAACCTGGAACTATGGTGCTACATGAAACAAGGCAGACACAGAAAGACAAACACTGTACGATCCTACTTATAGGAGGTGCCCGGAATAGGCAAACTCACCACACAAGAAGTGGAATGGAGAGTCCCAGGGGTTGGAAGAGAAGACACTGGGGAAACCAGTTGGAACTGGAACCCAGAACCAATTGGGGAAACAAGTACAGAGCTTTAGTTTGGGATAATGAAAAAGTCCTGGAAGGGCGGCCCCTGTGGCTCAAAGGGCTAGGGTGCTGGCCCCTTATGCTGGAGGTGGCAGGTTCAAACCCAGCCCTGGCCAAAAACTGCAAAAAAAAGAAAAGAAAAAGAAAAAGTCCTGGAGATGGAGTGATGGTGGTGATGGTGGTGATGCAACAATGTGAACTTACTTCATGCCCCTGAATTGGACATTTCAAAATGGGTAAGGCTCGGCGCTTGTAGCACAGTGGTTACGGCACCAGCCACATACCCGGAGGGTAGTGGGTTCCAACCTGGCCCGGGCCAGCTAAACAACTGCAAACAAAAGATAGCTGGGCATTGTGGTGGGTGCCTATAGGCCCAGCTACTTGGGAGGTTGAGGCAAGAGAATCACTTAAGCCCAAGAGTTGGAGGCCAGGTGTGGTGGCTCACACCTATAATTCTAGCACTTTGGGAGGCCGAAGCAGGATCATTTGAGACTACGAGTTTGAGACCAGCCTGGGAAACATAGCAAGATCCTTTCTCTATCCCTCCCCACCCCAGAACACCAGGTGTGGTGGTGTAAGCCTGTGGTCCTAGCCACTCATGAAGTTGAAGCAGAAGGATTGCTTTAGGCCAGGAGTTCAAAGTTGCAGTGAGCTGTGACGGCCCCACTGCACTCTAGCCTGGGCAACAGAGTAAGAGACTATCTCAAAAAAAAAAAAAAGGTTAAAATGGTAAGTTTTGTGTTAGACGTATTTTGCAACAACAACAAAATTTAAACACTTGAAAGAAAAAGACAGAACACAAGAAATTCAGATATATTTAAAAAAAAATTCAGATATAATATGCAAACCAAACTAACATGGCTGGTTAAGACAGTGTGCAAACAGAATTTCCTTTCTTCTTTCCCTCTTCCCTTCCTTCCTTCCATCCCTTCCTTCCTTTCTTTCGTATGTCCCATAGGCAATAAGTAAACATTCTGGGCAAGAAAGATGCACAAGGGAATTACAATGAGAATTTAATTTTAAAAAGATAAGTCACATTACAAGAGGGAGCGGCAGAATGAGGTAATCTAGAGCAGGGATTGTAAACAACAGCAGGCTGAACCAAAGACCAGGAGGTGTTTCCATCTTCAGTAAAAAGGAAAATGAAGAAAGAACAGAAATATACTTGCAAGCCCCAAATTTGTAAGGCGTTCAGTGCTCTAACAACTCCTTGTAACAGTTTAAGGATAAGATGGAATAAATAATTCAGGCAGGGCTAGTTTCACTGGCCGTGAACTACTATCCCAGGAAACAAAGCAGCACAGCCTGGATTCCGTGTCAGGGGTAGGTCAGAGATCACATTTTATACTACGCGTATCTCGAAAAGTAGAGCCTCCCCGCTCTAGCTCCCCAACAGCACAGACAGGACATGTAGGGAATCAATTTAAAACTCCATGTGAATGACCCCCAATCAGTGGTAAATCCATCTCACCCAGCCTGATCATTCTGAATACAAAGAACACACCAGTCTTAAGCATCCTTCTGGTGATGACTGCCCTACAAGCTCACATCACCGAGGAAAACATTTAGAGCCAAAAATGAATGTTTGTATTCTTTAGCCTTTCATTGATTGGATAAGAATCATCTATTAACCAAGCCGTATGACCTCAGGATAAACCCAGCTTATTAACGATTCCTTTAAAGAAATCTTAATGACACTGTTAAAAGAGGCAGAATGGTCTCCTAAGATGCATTCCAATTGTAATTAAAACAGGGCTGTCCCAGAGCTCCCATTTAATTTTAATTTATATGAAAATAACTCAGAAGAGTTATTTAATATATTGAACAACTGCCTTGAAACCAGTTGGTGAAATGTCAGCGTCCTCACATGGCCTCAAAACTTGAGATGAATAATGTGCTGAAGAAAAGAGGCAGGCCCCAAATTGTCAACGCTAAGTGACATTTCTTTACGACCCTGAAAAACTGTTTTCTAAACCGAGATGGTGCTCTACTTGCTCAGGCTATGTACAAGATGGAGTGTGGGAAAGATTCCGCCCATCAATAACCGGATCCACGGAACTAACAGAAGCTGCAATCAGCTTCTAGGTGGGAAGTGATTTTAATCAACGTTGAAGAGAATGAACTCCCATCGCTTTTCACGTCAATGGACCCAGGACTGTGGATCTGGAAGAGATTCCAAAAATTCCCTGGGTTTCTTCAATTTGACTCAAAGCCCCCTGGGCTACTCAATCCAGAACAACACCCAACTTGACCCAACTTTACTTCCTTTATGGAGTATAGCACTTCCCACCACCTGATGGTACATGGTACGTTCATGAAAGAAATGCGCGATTTGTTACTGTTCATTGTCTTTCCCACCAGAATGTCCTCCCCATGGTGCAGGGACCCTGTCTGCACCCCAGCACCTTCAACAGTGCCTGGCACAGAGCGGCCTGGTGACCACTGCATCTGTTTACTAGCCGATGGGACAACTCTTGTCCTATTCTTTCACCGTACACATGAGATATTTGAGGCCCAGAGGAGTGCAGTGACTTGCCCAAGGTCACTAGGCTAATCAGAGGCAAAGATGGAACTTTGAACCAGGACTCTTAACTCCTGGTCCTCCTTCCAAGTAGGTGTGATGCTGCCACTCCCTGCATCCGGCAATGCCCCTTGACCTAAAAACGGTCAGCTGGTGGCACCTGTAGCTCAGTGGGTAGGGCATCGGCCACATACGCCAAGGCTGGCAGGTTCAAACCCAGCCGGAGCCTGCTAAAATCAACATTGACAACTGCAACAAAGAATAGTTGTGCATTTGGCAGGCGCCTGTAGTCCCAGCTACTTGGGAGGCTGAGGCAAGAGAATGTCTTAAGCCCAAGAGTTTGAGGTTGCTGTGAGCTGTGATGCCATGGCACTCTACCGAGCGGCAATGACACAACACTCTACTGAGGGCAACATAGTGAGACTCTGTTTCTTTCTTTTTCTTTCTTTTTTTTTTTTTTTTTAGAGACAGAGCCTCAAGCTGTCACCCTGGGTAGAGTGCCGTGGCATCACAGCTCAGAGCAACCTCCAACTCCTGGGCTTAAGCGAGTCTCCTGCCTCAGCCTCCCAAGTAGCTGGGACCACAGGCACCCGTCACCACGCCTGGCTATTTTTTGGTTGCAGCCGTCATTGGTTGTTTGGCAGCCCAGGCTGGGTTCAAACCCAGCACTTTAGGTGTATGTGGCTGGCGCCTTAGCCACTTGAGCCACAGGTGCCAAGCTTGAGACTCTGTTTCAAAAAAATAAATAAATAAAATAAAAATGGTCAACACTTACCTTAACCCATTGGAGCTGCTGTAACAAAATACCATGGACTGGGTGGCTTATAAAAACAGCAATTAATTTCTCACAGTTCTGGAGGCTGGGAAGCCCAAGATCAAGGTGTCAATAGATTTGGTTTCTGATAAGGGCCTGCTTCCAAGTTTACAAATATGACTTTTCAGTGGGTACCACATGGGAGAGGTGGTAAAGAGTCTCTCTCTGGCCTATTTTATTTTATTTTATTTGAGACATAGTCTCACTTTGTTGCCTTCAGTAGAGTGCTGTGGCATCATAGCTTGCAGCAACCTCCAACTCTTGGGCTTCAGCGATGCTCTTGCCTCAGCCTCCCGAGTAGCTAGGACTATAGGCGCCTGCCACAATGCTTGGCTATTTTTTTAGACACAGGGTCTCATTCTTGCTCAGGCTGGTCTTGAACTGCTAAGCTCAAGCAATCCACCTGCCTTGGCCTCCAAGAGTGTTGGGATTACAGGTGTGAGCCACTGCACCCACTGTGCCTGGCCCTCTAGCCATTTATAAGGGCACTAATCCCACTCACAAGGGCTCCACCCTCAGGATCATTATAATCACCTCCCAAAGACTCCACCTCCAACTCCCATCACCTTGGAGATTAGGGTTTCAATATATGAATTTAGGGAACAAAACCACTCAGTCCAATGTAGCACTCTTCAGCCTTTTGAATCTCTCCAAATCTTTCCTGCCCCACTTTTCTAGGCTTGTCAGCTCCCCCTTTCCATTCCAGGTCCCATGTTCCAGCCCCCCCGCCCCCACCATACCACAGCACTGCTTTCATGCTCCCCCTCTCAGGAATTCCTCTCCAGCCCCTCTCCATCTGCTAAAATTTCTACTCTTCCTTCAAGATACAACTGAAATACCACTTCCTTTAGGAGCTTCCTCCTGATCCTTCATATCCTGCTCTCTCTCACCAGAATACTCCTTCCTCTGTGGTCTCCTGGCCCTCTGACCTTCCATCGCAGCTCACTTTACATTTGACCTCGTCTTTCTTCTTCACTAGACTGTGAGTGCTTTATTATTTGTTTGGTAGCAACTCTACACTGCCTGGCACAAACTCTACAGTGCGGCGGAAAGGAGAGAAGGCACCCTGGGGACAGGTGCCATCCCTCCATAGTCACTGTAAGTCCCAGCATCCCAACCGGCTGATCCAGGAATCAAGGGGGAAAAATCTGTTAAAGGTGAGATGTCATCAAACACAACAGGATGGGCGGCGCCTGTGGCTCAAAGGAATAGGGCACCAGCCCCATATACTGGAGGTGGCAGGTTCAAACCCAGCCCCTGCCCAAAAAAACTGCAAATAATAATAATAATAATAATAATAAACACAACAGGACATGAAATGAGCTCCTGAATTGTGTATCCTAAATCATAATGCATGTGTTCTGCAACAACGTGAAAATGATACATTGTCCCCCCTCAAGTTAGAAACCACTACAAAAGTTGAAAATACTGTGGGCTCATCAGTACAACCACTGTTCTTTTCATGCTAATGCCCAGTACGTGGTGCATATTCCTTACATGTTTGTTGACCTGAGATAAAATAGGTTTACAACTTTTGGCCAGATGGAACTGGAAGGAAGAAGTGCTTTTCATTAAGCTTCCTAGCACAGGACATAGTTACTTATTTTCCCTGTTCAAAGGTAACCATTCAGAGATTGCTGTCTTGTTTCTTTATGCTAGTGTTGTTTTCAACCTTTTTTATCTCATGGCATACTTGAGCCTATAGTTAAACTTCCACAGCAACTTAAATTATGTTGATCAAATTCAAAAAAGAGCAAAAAAAATAAAATACTTACTGTGCCTTGAACTTCTTTCAAAAATAATTAATGATCTTTAAAAATTTTCACAGTATACCTAAGATCTTCTCGTGGCACACCAGTTGAAAATCACTGCTCTATACCCAGGTTGTTTGTAGGAGACAAAAAAAAAAGCATTGGGCAGCACCTGTAGCTCAAAGGAGTAGGGCGCCAGCCCCATATGCCGGAGGTGGCAGGTTCAAACCCAGCCCCAGCCAAAAACTGCAAAAAAAAATAAAAAGCATTGAGACAGGTGCAGTGGCTCGTACCTGTTATCCCAGCACTTTAGGAGGCTGAGGCAAGAGGACCATGTAAGGCTGGGAGTACAGGAACAGCCTGAGCAACCTTAGACCCTATCTCTACCCAAAAGGGGGGGAGGGGGAGACTGGGCGTGGTGGTGCACACCAGTAGTCCCAGCTAGTTGGAAGGTTGAGGCAGGAGGATCCCTTGAGCCCAGGAGTTCAAGGTTCCAGTCATCATGACTATAGACACTAGAGCAAAAACCCAATCTCTAAAATAATAATAATTTTTAAAAAATTTTTAAAGCATAGAAAAGTGATACTCAGAAATACTTTTATATGCCACCATTCTGGAAGTGGCACCTATCTTCCTTCAACTTCTCACACTGGTCCTTCTAAATGGATAAATTCATAAATATTAATAGTTAATATCACAGCTGATGAGATTACTTGAAGTAGCAGTGGTTGCCTGACAAAACTGTTGTTCGCTTTGTCACTAGGCCACTGATAGCGACACAGAACTCTCCGCATAGGCCAAAAAGTCTAGATCTGGAGCTGCATACAGTAAACAGCTTTAAGATTTTTTTTTTTTTTTTTTTTTTTTTGAGACAGAGCCTCAAGCTGTCCCCCTGGGTAGAGTGCCGTGGCATTACAGCTCACAGCAACCTCCAACTCCTGGGCTCAAGCGAGTCTCCTGCCTCCACCTCCCAAGTAGCTGGGACCACAGGCGCCCGCCACAACGCCTGACTATTTTTTGGTTGCAGCCATCATTGTTGTTTGGCGGGTCCGGGCTGGGGATTCGAACCTGCCACCTTAGGTGTACGTGGCTGGCGCCTTAGCCGGTTGAGCTATAGGCGTCGAGCCCAGCTTTAAGATATTAATCAGTACAGTCACATCTGAGCTGCTTATGTCAATTAAGAAATGAAAAACCTCAACTGAAAATAACAGAACGACAAATTTGGGCGTGAGGTCTTTTCCTCCTGTCTCTGCCAACTAAAGACCATTATGTTCACAAAACGGACAGGAAGCCCCATTCTGGGGCCACGTTTTCTGCACCGGCCAACCCTGGCTGTATCTTCCAAGATCAGAACATCAGGAACGGCCATGAAAAAATCACACAGCTCACAAGCACTCTCTTTAGAACACAAGTGAACAATCTCTCGTCCTTTCAGCTCTCCTCCTTCCAAACCACCTCAGCCTGAAAGCCTTGCTGCTTTGTCCACCAAGGTTTACTGAAAACTATTTGAAATCCTCTTGTGAATAAGAAATATTTATTGCACAGCTGTAACTGCTGATGTCTACTTTTTTGTTGATATCTAATATTTCTTTTCTTTTCTTTTTTTTTTGAGACAGCATCTCACTATGTTACCCTCGGTAGAGTGCTATGGCATCACAGCTCACAGCAACTTCAAACTCTTGGGCTTTAGCAATTCTCTTGCCTCAGCCTCCCAAGTAGCTGGGACTACAGGCGCCTGCCACAATGCCCGGTTATTATTTTTGTTGGCAGTTATCACTGTTGTTTAGCAGGCCCGAGCCAGGCTCGAACCCACCAGCCTTGGTGTATATGGCAGGCACCCTACTCACTGAGCTACAGGCACCAAGCGTGATGTTTAATATTTCAATGCAGTTTTCAGAAGAAAATAAAGCTGCAGGGCCTTCGACCTCTATAGGAAGGTAAAATGAGCCTAAATACCAGCATTATAAATAAAACAAAACCCTCCATGCCGTGTGTGTGTGTGTGTGTGTGTGTGTGTGTCTCACACACAACTTGCATAATGCATGCATGCACACATCCACACCCCACACCCCTCATAACACCTAATGTAATCTTTTAGTTAGTTAGTTTGTTTTTATCTTTCTTAGACCGAATGTAATCTTGCAAGACGCAATTGCCACGCACTAAATGGACCTCTAGTGGTTCCGAGTTCCCTAACCTATTAGCAGGGAGAGATTGCAGGCAATGGAAAGTCTTCTGAGCACCTAACCTATTAGCAGGGAGAGATTGCAGACAATGCAAAGAACTCAGCTCAGTCACTTAAACCTCTGAACTTGAGGCTCCTCTTCAGTAAAACGAGGGGTTGGTCTATATCAGCACCGCCCCACAGAAATATAACGCAAGCCACAAGTGTGAGCCAAATATGTAATTTTAAATTTTCCAGTCGACCCATTTTAAAAAGCAAAAAGAAACGGGTAAAATTAATTTTCATGCTTTCTTCGATCCATCACAGCCAAAACAGTATTATTTCAACCTGCAATCAACATCACAAAATTATTAATGACATCATTTATAGTCTCTTCTCCTACCAAGAGCCTGAAATGCGGGATGTATTTTAAATTGATAGCACATCTCAATTTCCCCTGGCCCCGTGGGACCAGCTGGACCATATAGGACCACATGGGTCTAGATGATCTCTTATGTTTCCTTCAACACTGGAAGTTATTTTAATAAAAAGAATGACAGATTTGCAGCTCAAGGTATACATAGAAAAACTAAAGTTCTTCCTTGGAAATTCTATTCTATCCTCATTTTAAATGGTGTACTGCTTTTTTTTTTTTAAACTTATATTTTTTTAATTTCAGTGGAATTGGGTCTATAAGTGATACGGGGTTTGCTCTGTCCTACAAACCTCAAAGGAGGTTAAGAATATTAAAGACAAAGCATAACTGCTGAATGAGACATCTCCAAAATCGTAGCTAGAAAGCAGTGTTAAAGTTCTACAGAAATAACCAGGAAATAACAAAATAACATTTGATAACCACGTTAGCTTCTATACATTAAAATAATGCTACAAAACACACATTCGTACGTGCTTTTGGAATTGTTTCTCTAATTACTGAGAAAGATTTGTGCTGCTGCTCCCACAGTCGTGCTTATTAGTCCCTTTGTGATCGATGATCTGCCTTCACCAGATGGCCAGCCTGGGTTAAGAGTACAATATGAGCTCCCAGAACAAAGCAAAGCTAAAAGGCCTTCCCAAGAACTGAACCTGTGACCCTGACCTCATTAACTCCAGAAGACAGTTAACCCATCACAAACATCACGGCCAGCTGCATCATAAATATAGCCAGGAAAGCCCCCTGCCTGTCACAATGACACTCTGGGAGAGAAAAAGTCATTCTTAGTGTATTAAGAACTTTTAGAAATGATGAAACCTCTGAATGTGCTAATTTAGGGCAGGCTGGAATTCGCCAGCAGTGTCTTAAGGGCCCTGCTGGATCTGTCACAGGCTTCCCTAAGAATATCAGCAATGGCCCTCACCTGAGAAGGGAAATGGCTTTGGGCTTTGGCAATGGGATTTGGAATAATGATGCTTCCTCTAAATCGATTTTGCTCTTCTTATCTCTACAAATTTTCACATCAAGAATAAGAGGGGCACAAAATGTAAAGATAACTGAGTTTTGTATCTGCCTGCATATATAAATTACCATGCCCATTCAATAACTTGAATGTTTCCTGATGCTCACAAAAACTATCACAGTCCAGTAAAGATCAAATGTTAGACAAAATTAATAAAACAAGCATAAAACACAGGCTTGCTACAATAATACACGATGTCATTAACTGCAAAATAATTTCTCTTTTTTTTTTTTGGAGGGCCAGCCTAAAGATTGAAAGCTGATGTTCAAAAAATGAATGAGCTACTTGAGAGGCTGAGGCAAGAGAATCACTTAAACCCAAGAGTTTGAGGTTGCTGTGAGCTGTGACACCACAGCGCTGTACCGAGGGCCACATAGTAAGACTCTGTCTCAAAAAAATAAAAATAAAAAAATGAAACTATATCTATATTAATTTATATTTAATCTTAATGGCAAATGATGACTGGTGGACAGAAACATACGGGTTTTCAAAGCACCTAAGGAAACCAGGATACTGCTATTCTCTGCCTAATATATTTATCATGATCTATACAAATTCCGAATTTAAAATTATCAGCTCTGAAAAGACTAACCTTAATTCAGCAAGTAAACTGACTAGATACGTGGATACAATGTTAAAGCTCCCATGCACAGGGAAATATCTAAAGCCATAACACAAACGCAGAAGCACACTTATATATCTTTAGGCACGGGCGGCACCTGTGGCTCAAGGAGTAGGGCGCCAGTCTCATATGCCAAGGGTGGTGGGTTCAAACCCAGCCCTGGCCAAAAAACTGCAAAATAAAATAAAAAATTAAAAAAAAAAAAAATATATCTTTAGGCACCTGGTAATCATCTGATTCATAAACTACACTCCTACACGCCTATAATAATACAAACCAGTTTTAATCTATACAAGTTTTAATCCATAAGATAAGTGTGGAAGAAATTAGTGAAATCTGTCTTTCCAGTGTCATTTAAAATTAGTATTTGTGTATTCTATATACTATTTATAAAGTACGGTTCCTTAAAAACTCTTTAATTCTTGACATTATTTTTTAAAGAGGAGGAAAGTCCTAAAAATAATACTCAAAACATAGGAAATAACTGTAAAGAAATGAAATGCAAAAAAATAAAATAAAATAGGACAGTTAGTGGTGATTTCTTTCGAGTACTTTTACAAAATAAATACTTTTCTGCCTTGTGATTTTGCGACCAATCAATATAGTATAAAGTGCTCTTTGTAGCTCTTAATTCTTCGTTTTATGCTTTAACAAAAGCTGACATTCATTCGTAATGAAGCCTTTTTATAGTTACACAGCTATTTCATGTCTCTTGGGAAGACCCAGTAAACCTCTGGGTGCTCAGTAAAAATGACCAATTAATTGACTCTATCACAAAAACCTAAGAAGCTATTCCAAAACATTTACATCAAGGACCAGCTAAAGCCAGAATGAATTACTAGTCTACCCAGTATACTTCTTTACTAAGTTGAAAATGGACCGCAAATGAGTCTCTTCAAAAGAAATGAGGAAAGATAGACAATAATGGGTAAATTTGCAATATCAGCATTTAAAAGTATGTTAAAAAAGGAATGAATTATCTTCAGAAATCACTGTGAGGGGTGAGAACAAAGTGTGGGGGTTAAAAGGGCAGACAGGGTTCAGGTCAACAAGAACTCAAGCTTGAATCCTTGTTTCATCATCCCCCATGAACTTCAGGACCTTGAGCAAGTTAATAAAAACCTCTTTGAGTCTTAATTTCAATTATCAAATGGAAACAGAGGCCTACTAACACGTCTGCTGTGAGAACTAAATTAGATAACATATCAACAGACTGCTTAGTCCAGTACCCTGACTATGATAAATACTCAATAAATGAACATAATTACAAAAAAACACTTAAGAACCCATCTTTAAATGTAATTTAATAATTCAAATTCCAACCGATGTTGCAGACCACGTGAAGGAAAAATATAAAGATTCAACAACAAATTTAACCTGATTATCCTTTACATTAGTGCTTTCCAAACTGTAGGTCCTGCCCCATTAATGGAATGTGAAATCATTTAGTGGATCTCAACCAGAATTTTGCAAAATAAAATAGAATAAAAAACGGAAGAGTGCATGGCCCATAGGAAGTCTAAGCATTACTTCATGTTTGTTTAATTGTCTATATTTATAATGTGACTATATACTGAGTAACAATATAAAAAGCATCTCTTGGGCGGCAGCTGTGGCTCAAAGGAGTAGGGCACTGGCCCCATATACCGGAGGTGGCAGGTTCAAACCCAGCCCTGGCCAAAAACTGCCCCCCAAAGTCTCTTATTTTGCAAAAACAAAAATTTAAAAGCCTGTCTTACATTATAATGATGAAAATAAAAGTTAACTGAGTGCTTAGTTTGTGCTAGACTTTGCACTAAGCACATATATATTATTGCATTTCATCCTCATAAAAATCCTACAAAGTAAGCAATATTCCTTCCCCCATTTTACAGATGAGGAAACTGAGGCTTAGATTAAATCACTTGTCAAGGACGCAGAGTGAGTAACTAACTGGTAAAGTTAGAGTTCAAATTAAGACAGCTGGCTCCAGAACTTGTACATTTAAACCCTTCAGTAAGTACTAGGTTGTAAAATATAGACGTCATTACATAAAAGTTACCCAGAGGAAGATGTTTTCAGGAGGTCTAACTCGTGTGATTCTGTGGGGGTGCAGTGTATCTTGGTGAAGAAGATTGTTTGATATAGAGAGAAAGCTCTAGGTGTGAGATCCAGCTTCTGTCCCTGGCCTTGTGCTCTAGTGGCAAGGAGTTGGCAAGTCATTTAATCTCACTGAGTCTGGATTTCCTCACCTACAAAACAGGAATGATAATATCTGCCCTGCCTCCCCGCAGGCTATTGGAAGAAAGCATATCCACAGAGAACAGGTGAAATGTTCTATCGTGCTACTCAATAAAACCACCCAAGGGACCCCATTCTTCAAAGAAACATACATCAACTATGATCAAAAAAGGAAGGTCGCCCAGCTTTCACAAACTGTATGTGGGAACACCGTGCAGTTCTTGGAATACAGTAGGCCTTCAATAAGTGTTGGCTAAACCTAAAAGAGGTAAACACTTTCCACCTGTACACACTTTATCCACTTGTGTTGTGTTTTTTTGTTTGTTTGTTTGTTTTTTGAGACAGAGTCACAAGCTGTCACCTTGGGTAGAGTGCTATGGCATCATAGCTCACAGCAACCTCAAATTCTTGGGCTTAAGCAATTCTCTTGCCTCACTCCCAAGTAGCTGGGACTACAGGCACCTGCTGTAACACCCGGCTATTTTTTGGCTGTAGTTGTCATAGTTGTTTGGCAAGCCCGGGCTAGATTCAAACCTGCCAGCTCCGGTGTATGTGGCTGCTACCCTAGCCACTGAGCTACAGGCGCTAAGCCACTTGTATATTTTTTTCACCATTCATTCTCTCCACAACTTCTTACTGAACACCTACGTGGTGCCCTATTAGAAATGCGAATTACAAAGAATAATTCAAATTAATTGTTCTAAACTTGTGTAGGAGAAAACTGTCAAACACAGCTTTCTCATCCAGCAATAATAATCACTTACATTCGTGATAGTGCTTTCTAGTTTATGAAGAACTAGGTGGTAGCTTTTGTTTCTCATGCCAACTGCCTAAGTATGTCAAGTCAGTGTTATTGTATTATCTTCCTGCCTCCAAATTCAGGGCTCTGTAAGTCCTGCTAAGTCTTTAAAGTTTCTCACTTTGTTACAGGTGATTGCACAACTAAGCTTTAGAATCAAATACGTCTCAAATAATGACTAGGAGGAAGGAGCCATCCCATAGCATGAATTTATCCCCGCACATTTCTGAGTTGAAGTAATCCCTCCTGCAATCTTGTAAAACATAAAATGCATTTTTCAAAAGGTTTCTTTGGAAAACGCTACCTTTGAAAATTTCTTCTAACAGGCATTCTCTCTGGCCTATGTGGACCAACGATTCTGGTTTCCCAAAGAATAAAGGAGATTAAGTAGTGAAGCTGTCTTTCTTTTGTTGACTTTTTAAAAATTACTCAAAATTGATTGTTGTTTTCAGATTCCTGAGTGCTGAACAATGCCAAATAGCTGTAAGCCATTTTATTTAGTATAACTTCACAACTACTATAGGTGATTTTAACAGGGGAACATTGATTTAACTGCCAACTCAAGGCATTGAAAATTTGCCACAGGATATTCACTAAGAACCTTTTTCTAAAACTGCCGGATCCTTTGTATTCTAACCACTCCCTGCCCATCCCCACCACAGCACCCCCAACCCACACACGCATGCATGCACGCGCACAAACACTCCCTCACCTACCCTAGATCAGTTTCCCGGCCATTATTCCTAAAACCATATTAAAATTTCACAACACATGGTCGTAGTCACTAGGTTTTTCCACCCTCCCCCTCCACTGAATCAATATCTTTTAAATATATATTCCCTCTCGAGGTACAGAATTCAGAAAATGATTAAGATACCTCTATTCTGAGACCATCTAATATAAATTTAAGCGTCTGCCCTTCTGTTTATTGATAATTATATATATATATATAAAAGAAAGCCATACCCCACCCACTATATCCATAGGGTTAAGGAGGTGCGTCTCACCACTACAGAGGTCTGCAAGAAAGGACGGTTATAGGACCAGGAAAACCATCGCAACAACCCCTAGGAGAAGATAAGGAAAGCACATTTCACCCCACTGGCAGCGCGCAGTAGTCTCCCGGCTCTGGCCCTCGGTAAACAGGGGAAACCTTTGTCTCGCCTCAGCCATCAAACTGGTGGCTCATCAGAATTGGGGCAACAGGAGTTTGTGCGAAACGGTTTGGCAGAGGTTAAACAAAGCGATGCAGCCCGAGGGCGGGGGAGAGGATTGAGCCGGGTCAGCGCCCCAGCTCCCGACTCTGAGATCCGGCTCTGCCCGCGTCGCAGCCGGGGACCCCGCGACCCGGTGCCAAGAGAAGGAATGAGAAGGTCCCACGCTTTTGGCAAGTTCCCGGAGCGCAGCCCGTCCGCAGGTTCGCTCGCGGGGACCCCGAGCCGCGTACACCGCGCGCAGGTTCCTGGGGAGGGTCCGCGCCCCACTCGCGGGGACACCGCCCCAAAGTCCACCCACCGCGCGCCGATCCCACGCTCCTGGGGCAAGATCGGGGTCCCCGAGCGCTGCAGGGGCCCGGTCCGGAGAGGCGCGAGTGGCTAAGCGAAGCCCGCCAGCTGTCCCCATTGTCTGGCTCCGGCCGTGGGCCGACAAGATGCTCACCTGAGGTCCCCCCTGGCGCCTTGGCTGGCACAGCAGCTGGCGGGCGACGAGCGGTCCCAGACCGACGCGGACACGGCGGCACAGCGCGCTGCAGCCTCGGCAGCAGCAGCCGCAGTAGCAGCCCCA
>NW_003852536.1:420943-422752 GCF_000181295.1 Otolemur garnettii
TAAGGAAAGAGAATCGCCTAAGCCCAGGAGTTGGAGGTTGCTGTGAGCTGTGATGTCACAGCTCTCTACCGAGGGTGACAAAGTGAGACTTTGTTTCTACAAAAAAATAAGAAGAAGAAGTGGGTTTGGGACTTCTTAGACTCAGACAAGTTGAAAAATGCCACCCAGACATAAAAAGGCTAGAATTGCATTGCTGAGTGGTTGTACACCTGAACAGAGTGACATTGACATTGGGCATATTGTCCCTAGCCATATGAAATTAAATACTGATTTTTATACTATCAGGAAAATAAATGTTAATCTTTTTCTTTGGTGGGAGAACAAAACACTGAGCCTTGCTATGTTTTTGCTATGACCATGTCGCTGCAACTATTGGAAATCTGTTTGTGCTGTTTTTGGTTCACTGTTCATGAAAAGATGCCAAAATCAATTAAGTATTATTGAGTAATAATATTACTTATCATTAAATAGGAAATTTTATTTTTTGAGACAGTCTTGCTTTGTCACCCTCAGTAGAGTGTGGTGGTGTCATAGCTCATAGCAACCTCAAACTCTTGGCTTCAAGTGAACCTCTTGCCTCAGCCTCCTGAGTAGCTGGGACTACAGGTGCCCACCACAATGCCCAGCTATTTTTAGAGACGGGATCTCACTTTTGCTCAGGCTGGTCTCCAACTTCCTGAGCTCAAGCAAGCCACCTGTCTCCGCCTCCCAGAGTGCTGGGATTACAGGCGTGAGCCACAGCGTCCCACCTTAAAAGGAAACTTATTTTATTTATTTATTTTTTATTGTTGTTGCAGTTTAGCCAGGGCCAGTTCGAACCCACCACCCTCAGTATATAGGGCCGGCTCCCTCCTCACTGAGCCAAGGCCCAGCCCTAATGATACACGACAAGTGGCATCCCAGCCAGCTCCTGGAGCTGGGGGGCACAGACCAGCTGCCTCTGCCTTGTCAATGTTGGTGCAGTGGCAGCAAGCAGCAGAACCAGCTGGCTGGAGGGTATGCGCTGGTCCCCATTTCCTAGGCCTGGGACTAAAAGGGATTGTAGCCATTAATTTGCAACCCAGACAGATGTCCCAGACATGCTAAATGTAACATGTTGTTCTAGACAGACAGATGTCCCAGACAAGTTAAATGTAACATGTTGTTCCAGACAGACAATGTAACATGTTGTTTCAGATATGTCCCAGACAGACATCACAGACACGCTAAATGTAACTACCTAGCCCCACTAAATGTAACTATCGAGAGCCCCTTGCGACTATCTATACCCCTAGACAAAAAGCCTACAGCCAGACAGAGAGGGAGAGAGAGCACTTTTCTCTCCTAACTCCAGTTTTCTCTCTGCCAGGAGCGCTGGCACTTCTGTATTCTTTTCTGTAAATAAATTCTGTCTTACCACTGATCTGTGGTCCGTGGATTCATTCCTCGAATCACAGAGACCAAGAACCTACTGAAAAGCAAAATTCCGGTATCACTAAGAAGGAAATTTAAACAAAGAAAAATTTTAGTTGGGAGCTGTGGCAGATGTCTGTAGTCCCAGTTACTTGGGAGGCTGAGGCAAGAGAATTGCCTAAGCCCAGGAGTTCGAGGTTGCTGTGAGCTGTGACGCTATGGCACTCTACCGAGGGCGATAAAGTAAGACTCTGTCTGTACAAAAAAAAAAAAAAGAAGAAGAAGAAAGAAAGAAAGAAAAAGAAAATTCTATGCGACAAAATGTGCAAAATCTGAAAGGTCATCCTAACACACACGTGATATTCAGCCACGTAGCCCCATGCCAAAAACGGGGCTAATAATTTTTTTTTTTTTTTT
>NW_003852536.1:424061-481886 GCF_000181295.1 Otolemur garnettii
TCTTTATTTTTTTTTGAGATGGAGTCTCACTTGGTTGCCCCTGGTAGAGTGCCGTGACGTCATAGCTCACGGCAACCTCAAACTCTTGGACTTGAGCGATCCTCTTCCCTCAGCCATAATGCCAGGCTATTTTTAAAGACAGAGTCAGCTCAGGCTGGTCTCAAACTCGTGGGCACAGGTGATCCGCCCACCTCTGCCTCCCAGAGTGCTGAGATTACAGGAGTGAGCCACTGTGCCTGGGTGACTATATGGCTATTGCTGCTGCATCAAGGAATCTCTGAAGCTAAAATAGTGTCAACAGTAAGGATACAGAATTGGGGTTGTTTAGTTGAGCCTGGGCCACTGTCAGCCACTTGCAGTTACAAATAAACAGGCACTTTGCTTCCTGGAGAGGAGCTGTCTTCTCCCACTGTACCCTTGAATCTCCTCTCCCTCCTTCTCTTCCCAGATGTCAGGAAAATCCTGCTGTTTTTTTTTTTTTTTTTTTAGAGACAGAGTCTCACTTTGTCACCCTTAGTAAAGTGCTATGGCATCACAGCTCACAGCAACCTCCAGCTCTTGAGCTTAGGCAATTCTACTCCTGACTGAGTACCTGGGACTACAGGCACCTGCCACAATACCTGGCTATTTTTTGTTGTGCTTTGGCCAGGGTTAGGCCTGAACCCACCATCCTCGTTATATGGGGCCATCGCCCTACTCCCTGAGCCACAAGTGCCGCCCAAAGTCCTGCTATTTTAAGAAACCAAATGATTGGGTCAAAGTCTACCTGTCCCCAAGGAGGATGTACTGGGAAACTTCAAGGAGGGGCCTCAAATTTTTGTGGCTATCTTGGATACAGGTACCCAAGTTAACATGCCACCTGGTCCAATGGAGGGACTTGGGTGGGGTTCACCATGGGGACAGGGGGTGGACTACTATGACTTTATGAGTGGGACCTTTTGGACTAATACATTGTATAGTTGTTGCTTATACATTTGAACGGACAGTAGGACTTGCTGTTATATACTTCTACTTCCCGTCTGTAAGTGCCAGAGAGGATGATTCTACTCAGGGAAAGCAGAACAGTGGAGATGTGCTAGTGGGACAGAGTTTCTGCCATTTGTCACCAGAGGGCAAGCCAGGATTGAGCAAGAGTGCCTCTACCCTCTGATTTAAAAGTTTTCACTGTATAGAGGATGTCCCATTGGTTGGCAAGTCAGAAGCCTCAGCCTCAGCAGAATGACTTAGATGTTATCAGACCTACCCCCGCAGAGAGGTGGCTGGTAGACGCCCAACCACATGTAGAGGGCTGCTTGCCAAGAGAGGTAGCTTGGGTCCATGTGGGCAGGTTCCCAATGCCTCCAGCACCCAAGGAAACAGTACCATATCCCTGGGCAGTCATCTTCCAGAAAGAAGGCTCAGCTCTCTTACCGGACTTTTTTGGAGACAGTGTGTGGCTCATCTGGCCATTCTGTTTGATCCTTTATATCAGCTAACCTGCAAATCAGCATTTTTTGAGAGATTCCAAACCAATAGCAATGAATGTTCTTTGTCCCCTGTATCACAGGCTGGTGGCAAATCCTATGGTTTGCCTGAGGCAAGAAACTGCAGTGGCTGGCAGTCCGCCCTGCTGCCGTCTCTCACCCCTATCCACGTGGGTATGGCCACTCTTGAACCATTTTCCCATACCTGATGCTATCAGTGGCAGCTCCCGAACACAGCCTGTACCTCTTACAAGTACAGACACACAGATGGGCACAGCCATTTTTCAGTCTGACTGATATAAAATCACACGCACGGGCAGTGCCCGGTGATGCCGTGGGTGGGTATCAGGGCTGCAATTACCTGGTGACACTGCCAATGTTTCTTAACCAATGCAACAATGACCTTGATCAAGTGTAACAAAAAAACCCCAACTGGAGTGACTCATGACCCTTTGGGTTAGATGTTTGTATGTCAGGGAGAGAGAGCCACAGAGTGTGACTGGATAGACGACGCCACCTGAGGTTCACAGGTCAGTTTAAGTTACATGAGTCATGATGGATGGCAGATTGGCTTTAGACTACATCCTGGAAGTTTAAAATATCACCTGCTCCTGCTCCCCAAAATACCCACAGCTGGCTGTCTGGCATCTTGGGAAGCGTGGCTGTCAGTCCTGCTGGTTAGCTTCTTCCTGCTGCTTGGAACCCTATTGCTATTAGCCTCAATTAAATGTAGAAGCGAGTTTGGTCCATCTCTATTGGCTGGAGTAAGCAGGGTGGCCAAATGAGTTGCATGCTTATATGGAAATGCAAGTGTGCCCAACAACTTGTAAGGCCAAGGAGTGGATTATCCTTGGAGAGGCAATCTACCCTGGACCCTAAGCGTCCCTGCACATTCTTGTTGAGGGAAAGCCAAGAACCAAGACCCTGACTGCTGTCCACTCAGGCCATTTCCCAGCATTGTGAAACGGCAGTGGCTGGCTCTCTGACCTGCCGCCATCTCTCACCTCGAGGGACATGCAACCTTAAGGATGAGGTAATGTCTCTTGGGACAAAGAGCAAGCTTATTTATTGCTTGCTGTGGATTCACTAAGCTCAGTGTTCCTGGTTGTGATTGGAACCTCTCTGCATACTGAGTATTGTCTGGGTCTCGCCATGTTGCCACTCAGGGCTTGGGGCTCAAAGGAAACAAGGGGAAACCTGACACTTGTGCATCTTGCTGTGCCAGAGTAAAAGGTCTTTGTCTCTGACCCAGGAGCCTCCTGTTTTCTGCCAGCATCCGTGAAAAAGTGACAGACTCACTTATTAGCTTGTGATATAATAAAAACCAAATCCCAGGCTCTGACATTTGACAATTTTTCAATATCTTTACCACATATTATTTTGAGTTTTTGTGGTACTTTTGTTGTTATTGTTCTTTGTTTTCAGACAGAGTCTCGCTCTATTGCCTGGGCTAGAGTGCAGTGGTGTGATCATAGCTCACAGCAATCTCAAACTACGGGGCTCAAGCTATCCTTTCAATTCAGGCTTCTAAGTAGCTGCAGGACTACAGGCGTGTGCCACCACAACTGGCTGTTTTCTATTTTTTGTAGAGATGGAGTCTCACTATTTTGCTCAGGCTGTTCTTGAACTCCTGGCCCTAAGCAATCCTCCCGCCTCAGCCTCCAAAGTGCTAAGATTACAGGTGTGAGCCACTGTGCCCAGCCTAGTTGAGCTCTGTTTTATTTCTTATACCAAATTTCAGTATTTTTTCTTTTGTTGGAAATTTATATATTGTCATCATCATTGTAATTACAAATTCAATTTTTTTTTCTGTATTTAAATTTCAGATTAATATGAGGGTTCAGATTATATTGTTTGCATTTCTAAGGTAAAGCTGTAGTTGAGCCCTTCATCCAGGGGGGTGTGCTGTACACCCTTACGTTGTGCACAAGGCGGGAGACATCCCGCCTTGGCCTCCCAGAGTGCCAGTTTATTTATTGGCATGAGCCACTGTGCCCAGCCGTTTTCTTTTAACCCCTGGAGTTAAATGCTCCCTTTGTTAAGGTTGCACCACCTCATTGACATAAAGTTCTTTACTCTGGTTCCCTTCTAATGATTCCTGCACTATCCGTGCCCCACAGTTTTGATTCTAGTGCTTTATCATTTAATTATCAGTTCGCAATTATTCATTTCCTTTATGAGTACCATTTTCACCCAAGAGTCATTTAGAAAAACATCCTAGTTTCTAAAAACACTGAAGTTTTTTCCTACCCTTTGTTTGCATTATGGGTAAAACAATGGTTTATGTGATTTAATCCTTTTGAATTTTGAGGCTTCCTTTCCTTTAAGGTCTAACACATACATGGTCTGTTTTTTGAGACAGTCTTATTCTTTTGCCCTGGGTAGAGGGCCGTGGAATAATAGCTCACACTCTTGGGCTTAAGTGATCCTCTAGCCTCAACCTCCCCAATACGTAAGATGACAAGCACCTGCTGCAACACCAGGCTAGCTTTTCTATTTTTTAGTAGAGAGGTCTCACTCTCGCTTACGCTGGTCTCAAACTCCTGATCTCAAGCAATCCATCCAACTCGGCCTCCCAGAGTGCTGGGATTACAGGTGTGAGCCGCTACACCCAGCCCCATGGTCTATTTTATACATGTTAGAGGTATGTTTGAAATGGGTATTTGCAGTGTATTGGGCATGGCTTTATATACAGGCAGTCCCCAAGTTATAGACATTAGACTGATGTAGGACTCCTATCAATGGAGCCTATTACAGGTAATAGGTAAATGAACCTGTCCCAACTTAAGTACAAATTCAACTTAAGAACCTACAGAACCTGTCTTGTTCATAACCTGGGGACTGCCAGTGTGTGTGTACAATTGTATGCTTATGGAGGCTGTACTTTCCTCTCCTATTGTTATTTTTACCAATATATAATACCCTTATTTTCTTATTTTCTCTGAAATTCTATCTTGTCAGATAAGATGGGTATTCCAGCATTCTTTGATTCCCATTTACCTGATGAATATTCTTCCATTCTTTTATCAAATTTCCTGTGTCTTTTTTTTCTTTCAAGTATATCTTTTGTACTTGATGTTGTTTTTAAAAATCCACTCGAACTTTGCCTTTTAATTGGTAAGTTCTGCCCATTGATATTTATCATGGTTACTCATCTAAGGATAGTTCTGCCAACTTGTTTCTGATTTCCCATTTACTGTGACTTCTTTTTTTGCCCTCTTTTCCTGGTTTTCACTGTAGAGATGAAGTTTTTTCTTGCTGGCTTAAATGTTAAATAACTTCAAAAACGTGCCTATTGTTTAAAATTGACTTTACCATACTGGTCATGTACCTGTAGTCAAGTTATTTAACTTCTCTTGCCTGTGCCCTCATCTGCAAAATGAGTAAAATAAAGATACCAGTATGGGGCAGTGCCTGTGGCTCAAAGAGTAGGGCGCTGGCCCCATATGCCGGAGGTGGTGGGTTCAAACCCAGCCCTGGCCAAAAACTGCAAAAAAAAAAAAGATACCAGTATGATACTGTATGATTAGTGTAGGAATTAAATGAATCAATATACGTAAAATTCTTAAGCTAGTTAACACCTGGTAAGAATGAAGTTCTATATAAGTGCTTACTGTTTATCACTATGGTTGCTTTTAAAAAATTATTTTTAATTAATTATTTATTTATTTATTTTTGAGACACAGCCTCAAGCTGTCCCCCTGGGTAGAGTGCCGTGGCATTACAGCTCACAGCAACCTCCAACTCCTGGGCTCCAGCGAGTCTCCTGCCTCCGCCTCCCAAGTAGCTGGGACCACAGGCACCCGCCACAACGCCCGGCTATTTTTTGGTTGCAGCTGTCATTATTGTTTGGCGGGTCCGGGCTGGGGATTCGAACCCGCCACCTTACGTGTACGTGGCTGGCGTCTTAGCCGGTTGAGCTATAGGCACCGAGCCATTATTTTTAATTATTATGGATACATAGGCTGGGTGTGGTGGCTGACGCCCATAAGCCTTAGCAATCCTGGAGGCAAAGGTTGGAGGATTGCTTGAGGCCAAGAGTTCATTCAAGAACAGCCTGAGCAACATAGAAAGACCCTATCTGTACAAAAAATAAAAAATTAGCCAGGCATGGTAGCACATGCCTGGAGTCCCTGCTACTTGGAAGGCTGAGGCAGGAGGATCACTTGAGCCCAGGAATTTGAGGTTGCTGTGAGCTGTGATATGCAGGTGATGATCTCCATGGTCTAGTGATCCTAGTGGAGTTGAAGAATTGTTGGTATATAATAAATAATATACCAACATATTATTGACCAGCATAATAAATAGAGTCACTTAGAAAAAGGGGTTAGTAGGATGCTAGAAATTGAGATTTCGAAGGCCATGACAAGATCTGTCCAGTGTAGTTTTCTTCAAAACTATAGGCTGATTTCCATTAGTGAGTCAGGAAAGCAATTTGGTGGGTCAGCTTTCTTAAGTCACCATTGTTAATCCTGCCTGCAGGACCTAAGGAAAAAATTCTCCTGTCATTCTCAGCAACATGCACGGAACTGGAGGACATTATGTTAAGTGAAATAAGCCACGAACAGAAAGTTAAACACTGCATGTTCTCACTCATATGGGGAAGCTAAAAAAAGTTAATCTCACTGAAGTGAAAAGTAGAAAAGGACATTAGAGTCTGGTGAGAGCAGGGGGACGGGGGATAGGGAGAGATTTGTTGAAGGATGTGAGAACTACAACTAGATAGGAGGAATAAGTTCTACTGTTCTATGCCATAGTAGGATGACTATAGCTAACCATAATACAGTTTTAAACAGCCAGGAGGAAGATAATGAATGTTCCCAATACAGAGAAATGATGTTTGAGATAACGGACATGGTAACCATACTCTCATCACTGTACATTATATGTATTAGAACATCACTGTATGTACAATTATTACGTCAATTAACAAAATGAGACCACATTCCATTTGCAAAAATTCTGATTTATTTGGTCTGGTGTAGGGGTTTAGGTATCAGTTTTTCACTAAAATTCTCCAGGTAAGTACAATGTGCAGGTATGGTCACCAATCACTGGCCTAAGATACTGACATAAAAAGACTGATGACAAAACTAATAGTAGAAAGATATTAAGTGACCTGCTCAAATCTTCTAAGAACTGGGGAGGGGAGGGGAGTAGGAGATCTGATGGGTGATAAACTGCAGTAAAGTCAGGCAGCAGGTGGCGCAGGCTCACCGGAGCAAGTGCTCAGGAGAGAGTATTTGCAGGTGAGAAGTACAGATCCCTTCACCTCTCTCTCTCACTCTCTCTCTCTCTCTCTCTCTCACACACACACACACACACACACACGTAAACATTTTGTGGATGGATTAACAGAAACTTTGACTTCATTTCTTATATTTTGAACTGTAAATAAATAAAAGCCTGTTTAAAAAAAAAAAGTGCCTGGCACCTAAGTTCAGGGATATCAGCATATCCTACCATGATAAAGTTTGACTTGAGTAAATTTTTATTCAATTTTAGAATTTAGAATACTGCTAACACAAAACTATAAATGAACTATTTTAAAAGAGAAAATAAACTGATTATAAAGTTTATTGGCATATCTGTGTCAAGCTCCATAATTTAAAATTATTTAAAACAGTTAAAAACATTCATAAAGGGTCAAAACATTCAGTATTTTAAGATAAAACTAATTTTTAAAAAACTGTATTGTAGTTATGAAAATAACAGTTAGGGCAAGCTATATATTCTTAAATTATAGAAAACATTAAAAGTAAAATACCTTACAAAATACGCCTTGCTGTTGCTTTAGGGGAAAAAGTGGGGACAAATATTTTTTATTTTATTTACATATATTTATTAAAAGATTTTTTTCCATTTGGCACTGCCAATAGTCCCACTTCTCTTGTATTTTGCGATGATATATGAATTCACACAAAGGAGATCGGACACGTAAGATTACAAAGATGGAAAAGTGAGCCAGCCCATAACCAAATACGCACTGAATTATCACAAAGGACATAGAAGGCATATTAGTTTTAGAAAAAGAGCACTGCCCACCCCAGGGACACACACGCTCCACTTTATTAAACCACAGAGGAAACAAAATATAAGTAGTCGTCTTTCACTTTCCTATGTTAAGTTCTTTTTCAATCATAATAAAATCTATTAAGAACAGGATTTTCTTCAAATGTGTATGATTGGATTTTCTTCAAATGTGTATGATTCAAACACGATTAGTTTCTTTATCTGACTTTCTATTTTTTGCTTCAGTTCTTTTAGTAATATATGTACATACTAAATTTTTAAAAATTACAACTTTGAAAATTACATCGTTCAGTTTTACACAGTGTTCTGGAAGACTGGTAAACATCCAGGTTTAAAAGCAAAACACTGAAACTGAATGTAGGTTGGAACTTTAACAAAATGTTTTACTGTATTTACTTCCATGTACTTTCAGACTCTTGAATTTTACATTAATACACTGAGGAATTTTATTTACTGAAAAAATGTTCCAAACTTCTGTTCTATTATTATACAAAACTCTAAATACAGCTTTTAGTTCGATTTTGATCTATATTACGTGAAGAGTCCGTGTGATGGCCAAAATAATATTGTATGTAACGTACCTTTCCCATCTTCGTTCTTCTGGTTGGCAATACAAATTATATGTGGCAATCATTATTTTATGAAGACCTCTACTATTATAGTAAGACTAGATGTAAACATATTCCCCTTGATAATAGAAAACCTATGAATAATTTTAAGAAAAAAAAGTTAAGCATGACAGCACAGCATCAAAGTTGATAATTCTTTGTGAATACATTAAGATATGCATTATAAACACAGGCATGAAAACTGAAAATAAGTATTATCAATACATTATATTAATTCACAGTATAAACACACATTGAGGAGGAATTTAAGTCAGAAATAATAAAAATATAGATATAAAACATCAGTTAAACACTATTTAATATATATATATTTTTCTGTTACATACATATGAAAATATACACATGGATATAGTTCTTTTAAACCAAACCTTTTAACATAAATATTCACTGATTTATATAAAAGTTGACAGAGGTAGAATTTGTGTGAATGTTCATGATTTTCAGGAACAAGTACTTCAAATATTTCACTACTGTTCTGTTCTTTTAAAAATCCATACAGGAACTCATTGAAAGCCATTATTCTGAAAAGTAGGGAGGGGGGAAAGGTGGGTTAAGAGAAAAATGGTAGTAGTTACCCAATATATTCATTAAAAACTGAAATTCAGTGTTTTAAATGAAATTATAGTCTCTAATAAAACTTGTGCCCCAAATCTAGTTATACTTACAAAGTACTACGCTCCTTCTTGAAGTTCAGAAACACTGTTCTATATTTTTTTAAAGGTGATTTTGGTTTTGTTATCTATACTTCTGTATTTTGTGTCTTCTCAGTAAGCACATGTGATATCATGACATATGAAATACAGTCATGTGCTGCATTAAGGATGTTCTGGGAAAAGATGAACCACATATATGACAGTGGTCTCATGAGATAATGAAACTGAAAAATTCCTAGCACCTAAGATTTACCATATGCTACATTTTTATCATTATTTTAGTATACTCTCTCTCTGTGTATATATATCATACATGTAGACATATACTATAAAACAGCTCCAGGCAGGCCACTCAGGAGGTGCTCCAGAAAAGGCATTATTATTACAGAGATGACAGCTCCATGTGTGTTACTGCCTCTGAAGACCTTTCAGGGGGACAAGCCCTGGAGTGGAAGACCGTGATACTGATGCTCCTGACCCTGTGTAGGCCTGGACTAATGTGTATGGGTTTTCATTTTTAACAAAAATGTTTAAAAAATTTAAGAAAAATTAAAAAATAAAAACAGCATATAGGAAGTGATGTAGAAAAAAACATTTCTGTACAGATCTGCAATGTGTGTTTAAGCTAAATGCTATGATAAAAGTCAAAAGTTAAGGCTCAGTGCCTGTAGCTCAGTGTTTAGGGTGCGGGCCACATACACCAGGGCTGGTGGGTTCAAACCTGGCCTAGGCCTGCCAAAAATAATGACAACTACAACTAAAAAAAAAGCTGGGCATTGTGGCGGGCGCCTGTAGTCCTAGCTACTTGGGAGGCTGAGGCAAGACAATCATTTAAGCCCAGGAGTTTGAGGTTGCTATGAGCTGTGACACCACAGCACTCTACCAGGGGTAACACAGTAAAAGTCTGTCTTAAAATAAATGAATAGGCTCGGCGCCTATAGCTCAACCGGCTAAGGTGCCAGCCACGTACACCTAAGGTGGCGGGTTCAAATCCCCAGCCCGGACCCGCCAAACAACAATGACGGCTGCAACCAAAAAATAGCCGGGCGTTGTGGCGGGCGCCTGTGGTCCCAGCTACTTGGGAGGCGGAGGCAGGAGACTCTCTTGAGCCCAGGAATTGGAGGTTGCTGTGAGCTGTAATGCCACGGCACTCTGCCCAGGGGGACAGCTTGAGGCTCTGTCTCAAAAAAAAAAAAAAAGAATAAATAAATAAAGTTAAAAAAATTGAACTTTATAAAGTAAAAAAGTTATAATAAGGTATTAACTCACATTATTGAAAAGCTTTTAATTTAGTGTAGTCTACGTGTACAGTGTTTATAAAGTACAGTAGCGTAGAGTAATGTGGTAGGCCTTCACACTCACTCCCCACTCACCAGAGCAACTTCTGCAAGTTCTATTCATGGTCAATGTCTTACAGGTGTGCCATTTTTTATCTTTTCTATCATATTTTGACTGTACTGTTTCTATGCTTAGCTGCACAAATACCACTGTGTCCCAGCTGCCTGCAGTATTCAGTACTGTTACAGGCTGTACAGGTTTGTAGCCTACGAGCAATAGGCCACAGAACATAGCACAGGGGTTAGCAGACTGGATCCCCTAGGTTTGTGTGAGTACGCTCAATGCCGTCTGCATGGAGAGATGCCCAACAGTGTCCTTCTCAGAATGTATCCCCACCTGTAAGTGATGCACAATTGCATATACTTGGTCTCTGCTCCTGGTTCCTGGCCCACAGCTCCTCAGACTCTCCAGAGTGATAGAAGAGTGTTTTTTGTATGCTAAGTATATGACTGGGAGCTGGGGGCTCTGCAACAGCTTCCGGATCGGGTATGGTCACTAGAAAGACCAAGACAATCAAGGCAGTTTGGGATTTTGGTTCCACATCTCAACCTCCAGGGAGAGGTGAGGGACTGAAGGTCGAGCCCATCACCAATGGCCAATGATTTTTCTCATTCATGCCTACTTAATGATGCCTCCACAAAACCCAAAAAGACAGGGCTCAAAAAGCTTCTGGATGGATCAACACTTGGAGATGCAGAGAGAGCAGTATACCCAGAGAGCACAGATGCCTTGTGCCCCTGCCCCCTGCTTCTCTCCTTTCTGTCTGTTCCTGTGTATCCTTTGTAATAAACAGGTAAATTGAAGGAGTTTGCCAACCTTTGTGAGCTGCTTTGCCAAATTAGTGGAGCCTGAAGATGGGGCTGTGGGAAGCTGGGAGCTGAGCAGCACAGATTGCAGTCTAGGGCTTTGATGGGCATCTGAAGCGTGTGTGTGCGCGTGTGTGGGAGGGGGTCTCGTGGGACCACACTCTTAATCTGTGGGATCTAACGCTATCTGCATGTGGAGAAAGTCAGAACTTAATTCAATTATAGAGTCAGAAATGTGTGGGGTGTGTGAGGATAGGAAAATACTTTTAGTCTTTCCTATCTCAAATACCATGTGTTAGACAAAATAGTCAAAAAAGAACAAAAATTGGATTATATACAGTGTCCAAACAATTCGACACTAATCTGAGAAGCTATTTCATAGCTGAGCAGTTCTTTTCTAAGTATTTATGGGAAAATCCCTTAATATTAGTTATGGTGACATTTTAAAAATATGAATGAAAATGGATGACAAAATAATGATCTCATTAGGATACTTTCAGAACTAATTGTAAATTATTACAAAATTACAAATTGTGATTTTTTTTTTTTTTGAGACCGACTGTCACTATACCGCCCTCAGTAGAGTGCCATGGCATCACAGCTCATAGCAACCTCTAACTCTTGGGCTCAAGTGATTCTCTGCCTCAGCCTCCCAGGTAGCTGGGACTACAGGTGCTCACCACAATGTCCAAATAATTTTTTTGTTGTTGTTGTTTTCAGGCCTGGGCCAGGTTCACACACACCAGCCCTGGTGTATATGACTGGTGCCCTAACCACTGAGCTACGGGTGAAGTCAAATTGTGAATTTGTTAATGGTTATAAAGGCTTTCTAATCCATATGTACTAGAATGGTTATAACTTAAAAACTGGAAAATGATGAGTGTGGCCAGGATGTGGAGAACCTGAACCCTTCTACACCGCTGGTGAAGATGTAAAGTGGACCAAGTTTGGCAGTTCCTCAAAAAAAGTAAACAAAAGGACCACATAGCCCATTAATTCCTTTGTTAGGTATATACCAAAAGGTTTGTAAATAAGGACTAAAACAGATACTTGAATGTCCATGTTTATAGCAACATTACTCTTAAACAAACGAGGTGTCTTCAAATGATGAAAGGGATAAAAGAATGTGCTGCACCTTACAACATGAATGAACCTGAAATGTCCTCTAAGTGAAACAGAACAGAAATAAAAGGACAAACATTACATGATTTCACTTACATGAAAATCTAGGCTTGGCACCTGTAGCCCAGTGGTTAGGGCGCCAGCCACATATACTGTGGCTGCTGGGTTCAAACCTGGCCCGGGCCTGCTAACCAATAATGACAACTGCAACAACAACAACAAAATAGCTGGGTGTTGTGGTGGGCACCTGAGGTCCCAGCTACTTGGGAGGCTGAGGCAAGAGAATCGCTTAATCCCAAGAGTTTGAGGTTGCTGGGATGGCCCTCGACTGAGGGTGACATAGTGAAACTCTTATCTCAAAAAAAAAAAAAAAAGTAAGTCTGACATAGCTATTTCTGTCAATGAGTGTGCATTTTTCGGTCACTGCCTGTCAAACACTGGGTCTGACTCATGCTTCATTCCCATTTCCAGTGTGTCAGCCTGTCCCTCTGACCCTTCCTTAGCTGAGTGTGTCCTCATTTTTTACAACTACTTTGGAAACCAGTTTTGCTATATCTGCTAGCACTTGAACATTTGCATATCCAGTGACCCAGCACTCTCACTCCTGAGTGCACAGCCACAGCCTGATTTGTACTAGCCCAGACTGTAAACTCGCAATGCCCGACAACAGTGGAATGAGTAAGTAGGTTGTGGCAAGCTCACATAATGGCACTCCACTATGCAGCAACAAGACCCAGCAATCCACAAGTACGTATAACAGTATGGATAAGTCTCACAGATGGATGCTGAGAAAGAGAAGCCAGAAACATGATTTCATTTATAAAACGTCCAAAGGCAAGCAAGAAGAATCTATGCTTCAGCACCCAAGACAACAGTTACTTTTAGAACAGAAAAGAGCCCTTATAACCAGAAGGGAGCCCAAGAAAGGTAATGTGTTTCTTCTTCTTTTTTTTTGAGGCAGAGTTTTGCTCTGTCGCCCAGACAAGAGTGCCGTGGTATCAGCCTAACTCTCTGTAACCTCAAACTCCTAGGTTCAAATGATTCTCCTCTCTCCCCCTCCAGAGTAGGTGGGACTACAGGCACCTGCCACAATTCCCACCTAATTTTTATTTTTAGTAGAGAAAGGGTCTTGCTCTTGCTAAGGCTGGTCTTGAACTACTGAGCTCTGGGGATCCTCCCACATTGGCCTCCCAGAGTGCTGGGATTGTAGGCAGGAGCTACACAACCAGCCTTTTTCTTTCTTTGCTGAGATGAGAGGGCCTTGCTATGTTGCTGAGGCTGGATTCAAACTCCTGGGCTCAAGTGATCCTCCCACCTCAGCCTCCCATGTAACTGGGATGGTAGGTTCACACCACCTTGCCTGGCTTGTTTTGTTTCTTGATTTGTGTGTAGGTTACATAGGTGTATACAATTGAGCTATACAACTATGACATGGCATTTTTATGTATAAACATCATAATTTACTACTAAAAATCTATTCTAGCTTTTGATATTATTATAATGACCCAGCACTGATTGTATCTCTACCTCTAGCGTCTCTCCATCTTTCTGCCCTTTCCAATAGGGCTCAAACCCACTTGGGAAGTTCATCTACCCAAAGTGTTTTTTTTATCTTAGCCCCTCCTTGTACCCATCTGGTACACAGAAAGACTGACCTTCAATGGCTCCCACTGACTTACAGAATAACATCTGTAATCTCTGATTTAACCTCACTTTCAAATACTCTGTATCTCCCACTCTAAACCTTCTCCCTCATTACTCCCCATAACCTACCATTTCACTTGCTATGCCCTCCTCTACATTCCCACCACCTGTTATTTGTACCTTTGTTACCTCATCAAATACCTACCCTGTGATAGCTCATTGTCATTTAATGTTTCGTTGTGATGTCTTCTCTTTTTAAATTCAGGTATAATTTACATGGACTATAAATGCCAGTTTAGTAAGTTTTCACAACTGCCCCTTTCCAGAAATCTCCCTTCCCCTAACACAGAAAACTAATTCTCTGAATTTGTACAACCATAGTTTTGCCGTTCCTTGATGCCGCATACATACCTTTCTGATAATTATATATTTAAATGTTCAGGAGAACATTCAGGAGACCTCAGAGTAGAACTAAAGGGTGATGTAGAAAGACCATGTCGACGCATCTCTTGGACTGCTCGCTCTCTGTCAGGAGAGATCAAACAAGAGAGATTATACACAAGCACCAGGAAAACTCAAAAAGGGATACATAATTATAAGGTGCTATTAGTTAATTAATAATTTCTATTAAATTTAAATTCTATGTCTTTGTATGATATTTAATAGTGAATAAAATATCTCAATTAAAAGAATATACATTATAACAGATAGTTCACAATCAATTATGGTATAATCATGTCTGAATGGTAGGTGGTTGTTAAAATAGTATTTTGGAAGCAAAATGCTCACAATATATTTTGGGGAAAAAAGTAGGATACCAAGTATACACACAGACACACATAAAAACACATGACTAGATGTTAATCCTAAAAAATGATAACAGCGACTTTAAAGTAAAACTTAGATAATTTTAATTTTCTTCTCTATTCTTTAAAATAAGAAAAAGTTGTGGCCAAGCACAGTGGCTCACACCTGCAATCCTAGCACTCTGGGAGGCCAAGGCAGCGGATTGCTTGAGCTCAGGAGTTTGAGACCAGCCTGAGCAAGAGCGAGACCCCATCTCTACGAAAAAGAGATTAGCAGGCACCATTAGGTGGGTGCCTGTGGTCCAGCTACTGAGTCCAAGAGATTGAGGTTAAAGTTGTTGTGAGCTATGATGATGCCACAGCACTCTACTCAGAGCGACAGAGTGAGACTCTGTCTCAAAAAACAAACAAATTAAAAAAAACTTAAAAGCTTACACACCAGCAGACAAATCCATACCTTACTGACCTCCCCCGTGGCTCTGCACTGGTGACCATTCTTGGCTTCCATGACTGTCATGTCGGCGTGTCCAGTTCTATTTCTTCCTAGATGGCCATTTCTTAGTTCTCTTACTAGATCCTCTGCTGCCGTCTATACCACCCAGGGCTAGGTTTACATTCTCTTATCCTATGCTTTTATAACCCAACTACTCTCCCAAATCTCCATCTTCGGTTCTGTTTTACAGTCCATACTACCTAAAAGTGTCTAGTGCATATCCCACCACCGATGCCCAACATACACTAAACTGTTTCCTGACTGATTCCAGACTTGGCTGGTTCCACCCTCCAGTGTGCCCATGAAATCCCACACTCATCTCTCTCCCTGCAGTTAGATGCTGTTTTTAAATGTCTATATACACGTGTCTGACTTCCCCTGAGGCAGTTATTCATTTGAGTGCCTTCTTCAACTGGTATTCTGGCCCATAAGGAAAATAACAGTATCTGAACTATTATGCAGAGACACAGCCCATAATAACAGGCTCTTTTTACCTTTATCCTGAGCTGCATATAGAAAAATGGGAATACTAAATCCATTCAGTTGATTCTCTGGTGTTCTAGCCCATCAGATCACCCTTGCATGGCAACCTTCCTCTTGTTTTTAGGTATATAACATTCACCACCTCCCCATCAATTCAAAGACAGCCATTGAAACTTCTGTGTAGGGGTGATCATGTTGTATTTGCACTTCACTAACTTCTCACTTCAGCCCTAGGGCCATACTTTCAAGATGATTGGTTCCTTTCTCTGCCTCTTCCATTCCCATTTCTTCCTGCACATAACTCAGCCCTTTTCCTTCTCCCTGCCTCAAAACTCCCAAATGCCAGTGGTCTAAGATCTATTTTCTTTCTCAGGCTTCCTTCCTGTGTCTGGGGCTGCCCTCTCTTTTGCAGGCTATTCAAGTCTCTGACCTAAACTGTTTCTGCCTTGAGTTCTTCAGTCAGTATCAAGGACTTCTACCTAGTTCTGTGTTTGTCAATCTTTTTTTTAATCATTCCTCTCTCAAGAAAACTTTTGTAGACTTTCTCCCCCACCCTGTGAAATTTTAACATACAGATACATTGTTCATGTTCTGTAGCCCCCTGGAGGCTCATTCATCATTGTAATACCTTATACTTTCTTTTTTTTTTTTTTTTTTTTTTTTTTGGAGACAGAGCCTCAAGCTGTCCCCCTGGGTAGAGTGCTGTCGCATCACAGCTCACAGCAACCTCCAACTCATGGGCTCAAGTGAGCCTCTTGCCTCCGCCTCCCAAGTAGCTGGGACCACAGGCGCCCGACACAACGCTTGGCTATTTTTTGGTTGCAGCCATCATTGTTGTTTGGCTGCCCGGGCTGGATTCGATCCCACCACCTTAGGTGTATGTGGCTGGTGCCTTAGCCACTTGAGCCACAGGTGCCGAACCCTTATACTTTCCTAAGATTTCTTTTCTCCTCCTCCTCCTCTGACTCTAATGACTAATTCTCTTCCCCCACCCCCAGGCAGTGGTAGCATTGCCCCTATGAGAATATACAACTTAATTGGATGGTAAGGAGGAGAAAAGACATAGTTATGTGGCTCAAGCTTTCTTTCAGGGTCAGGGGCAATAAAAAATGGAAGAGAGTTGGGGAGGCGGGGGTGGTGGTGGTACTATAACCTCCTGGTCAACAGAGAGCTTCATTTAAGTTTGCAGAGAATTTATGATCAAGAAATGGAAATCACTGTATGTGTATAGTACATTCAGAAACTAAATCTTCTAAATTACAAAAAATTAACAACACAGCTTTCATGTCATTGCCGCAAGCTAAGGCTCTGTTTCTCTTATAACAAAACTGATTTCATAGCAAATTCCCTCTATACCTCAAATAGCACATTACTCAAAAGTCGTGATTTAAGCTGGGTATAGGGGGGTGTGCCTGCAGTCCCAGATACTCAGGAGGCTGCCAGGAGAGAACTTGGAGGATAGCTTGAGCCCAGGAAGTAGAGGCTGCAGTGTGCCATGATAGCACCTGTGACTAACCACTGCACTCCAGCCTGCGCAACACAGGGAGTCTCCTTAAAACAAAAAACAAAACAAAATAACAAAAAGCTGGGCACTGTGGCGGCTGCCTGTAGTCCCAGTTACTCAGGAGACTGAGCCAGGAGGATGACTTGAGCTCAGGTGCTTGAGGTTACAGTTAACTATCATGATGCCACTGCATTCTAGCCCAAGCAAGAGTGTGACCTTGTCCTTTCTTTAAAAAAATTAAAAAATTAAAAAAGGCTTAGCAAGGTAGTACACGCCTATAGTCCCAGATACTGGGGAAACTGAGGGAGAAGAATATCTGAATCCAGGAAGTCTGAGGCCAGCCTGAACAATAAAATGAAACTCACCTCTTTTTCTTTTTTTTGAGACAGAGTCTGATTCTGTTACCCTGGGTAGAGTGTCACAACATCATAGCTCATAGCAACTCTTGGGCTTGAGTGACCCTCTTGCCCCAGCCTCCCAAGTAGCTAAGACCACAGGTGCCTATCACAATGTCTTGCCAGTTTTTCTATTTTTAAAGAGATAGGGTCTCGCACACGTGCCCAGGCTGGTATTCAACTCCTGAGCTCAGGCGATCCACCCATCTTGGCCTCCCAGAGTGCTAGGACTACAGGCGAGAGCCACTGTGCCTGGCCTAAAAAAAGTTTTGATGTCAATGGGTTAAGAATAGGACTCAAAAATTGACAACTGACCTGATAAGCAATTTGACCACTACGCACTATTTGAAGAAAAAAAAAAATCACCAGAAAGCCTTTACCTGTGGTATTAATATAATGGGAAAGAGTAATCAAAGTAATTTAGCAACTGATTTGAAAATCAGACATCAATTTTAATTATTAAAGCAGGACTTATTCCTGTTTATAAAAGTATAAACATTACTAAACTGTAGGGAAAATATTGTACAGGCTAAGACCACAGGCTTCAGAATCAGACAGACCTGCCTAGACCTTAGTCTCTCCATTTACTATCTGTGTGACCTTGGTGTTACACAATATAGGCCTAATAGTAGATTGTTGATGGAATTAATCAGATGTGTACAGAGTATCCAGCATGTTGTTTGTCATCTGGTCACTAACACCACAGGAGTTGTATTTAGAGCGTCTTACTGGGACTACACATCCTAGGGACCCTTGTAGGGATTGTTGCTGACCCCTTATGTATATCCTTTGAAATAATGCCCTAAGTTTGCCTTGTGCCATGACATAAGAAATATTTATACACTACTTGATACTTTATATACTGCAGGAACATCATCTTCCACAACACTTCTTTGTTTTTTCCTTTTTTTAAGAGACATAGTCTCACTTCATCACCCTTGATAGAGTACCGTGGCGGTCACAGCTCACAGCAACCTCCAACTCCTGGGCTTAGGTGATTCTCTTGCCTTAGCCTCCCAAGTAGCTGGGACTACAGGTGTCCACCACAACACCAGGCTTCCACAACACTTATTGCCTTATTAGGAAGAACTACCAAAGAAATTTGTGTATTACCTAAAAAAAGTTTTTGTTATTTGTAAGCCATACTAAATCCTTTTTGGGATAAAATAGGAAATAACATAAATACACTGTCCAATGCTAAAAACTGTTTTCTTACCGTTCGTATCTTTCATTTGAAATCTGTCTTTTCAGAGTATCATAATCCGTCTCTAACTGTACCACTTTAGCTCGGAGCATGGCATTTTCCCGAGTTTGACTAGTTCTGAAAAGAAATTCAAAATCAAAGAAAGATATAAAAAAGGTCTGTTTTGTGGAGTCAAGTGCTATGGATTTTTTATCAATAGAAATGGGGGTGATACTTAAGGGTAGAAACAGAAAAATCAAGATCTTATAATAATAATTCTCTAAACTTCCAGAGCTTCTAACCATGAAGTTTATTTTTCTCATCTGGTTAACTTAACATTTACTGAATTTCTATTCTAGTATGTGCTCGGCACTCCAGCAACACTGGGGCTACAAATTTGTATAAGACATGACCTAGAGATTATCTTCATTAGCTCATCTTGACTCTTGCCTCAGAAAGAGAATTTTTTTTTTGTTTTGAGACAGAGACTCACTATGTCACCCTTGGTAGAGTGTTGTGGCGTCACAGCTCACAGCAACCTCCTACTCTTGGGCTTAAGCGATTCTCTTGCCTCAGCCTCCCAAGTAGCTCAGACTATAGGCGCCTGCCACAATGCCCAGCTATTTTTGTTGTTGTTGCTGTTACAGTTGTCATTGTTGTTTAGCTTGCATGGGCCAGATTCAAACCCGCCACCCTTGGTGTATGTGGCTGAGACCGTAACCACTGTGCTATGGGCACTGAGCCTGAAAGAGAAATATTTTTAATTCCTTTTAAAAGCATATTCTTCTACCTATACTATTTACTCTGGGATTCCTCCCCCTTTCTAACAAACATCCCCAAACCTCTCCATTCTTTTTTTTTTTTTTGAGACAGAGCCTTAAGCTGTCCCCTGGGTAGAGTGCCGTGGCATTACAGCTCACAGCAACCTCCAACTCCTGGACTCAAGCGAGTCTCCTGCCTCCGCCTCCCAAGTAGCTGGGACCACAGGCGACCACCACAACGCCTGGCTATTTTTTTTTTTTGGTTGCAGCCGTCATTGTTGTTTGGCAGGTCCGGGCTGGGGATTTGGTGTACGTGGCTGGCGCCCTAGCCGGTTGAGCTATAGGCGCCGAGCCCAAACCTCTCCATTCTAAAAAAGGTTAACACCCGATATCCTTCCTCAATCAAATCATGAGAGTCAAATCTCATAGCCTTTTCTAAGTCTTTTTCCTCATCTACAGCCTGAGACGCAGCTGCCTCTTCCCATCCTGAGATGCTCTTTTGTTCACTGACTCTATTCTTTCCTCAAATTCAGGCACTTCCCTAAACTTCTTCTCTTTCACTCCCACTGTACTACCTCTATGAAGATACACAAATCTGCACCTCCAAACATGATGTCTCTCCTGAGCCTTTCCCCCGAATTCCCCAAAGCAGCTGACGCATTAAGTCAAATGTTTTGGTTCTGTGCCAACCTTTCAGATCCTCATACCTTTCTCCCTCCTCAAAAAAAAATTGAAAAATTATTTTTGACAAGCTATTTTCCTCACATAGGTTGATGTATAACACTTACGATTTGCTTTCTGAAAGGGTTAACTTCTCTTTAAGTAGCTGAATTTCTGTATCCTTCTCATGGGAAGTTAAATGAGAATGAAATTCTTTATCTCTATTTGTAGCCAACAATGATTCAAGGTTTTTAACAGTTTGTCTCTCATTTGACAATTGCTTTTTCAACAGGTCTGTTTCTGATTTTACATTTTCTAATTCCACTACAGCCTATAGAAAAACAAAGTAAGATTACTTCAGTGCAATTTTAGACTTACCCTGAAAAATTATTTATCTGACAATACTCTGCAGAGCTATTCACCCATCATTTATTTCATTTTGAGTACTGGTTAAAGATTTTGAACCATTTTTTTAACTATAGGAAAAACATTTTATTTTCAAAACAATCTCTGTTACTTTTAAAAACATCTTTCTTGGCTATAAGATCCACTCCAACCCTCAAATAGTTTTCAGTTATGCTATCCTGTCAAGAGACAATGATTCTAAATTAGGCAATAAGGCCCTCTGGTTTATCATTTAATTATTCTGACTACACAGTCAAGCCAGTATTGCAGCTTCTCAGCACCTGAAAATGAAGATACTAGCAGATGGGTAAAAACTGCAAACACTCATGTTTGAAAACATCTATTAGGTTGTGTGAAGAAATGCCTTGGTCTGAGAATAAAAGGTTCTAGCTAATTGTTTAAGACTGAAACATCTTGAGGTCTTCTCAATATTCCACTGAGAAAGCATTCAAGTCTTAATTTTAAACGGAGAAAGAATGCAGTGGGATATGTTTCTAATCTATAACTAGAAAATTCAGCATCTCCCAAATATTCTTCTATTCCAAAACAGCACCTAATTTCATCATCATGATTGCCAGGGAAATCTTCACAAAGAATCTAGTGGTCAAATACAGTTGTGAAAATCTTGTAGTCAAAGGTAACTACTTCAAAGGGGAAGAAATCTACTGGATAGTGAGTGGTGCAGTAAAACACCTGGAATAGGGCTCCATAAAGTCATGTGCCAAGATAACGTCTCTTTTGCTCTTACCCTCTCAAGCTCAAGGTTTTTGGTGTTCAATTGTTGGGTCATAATATCTTTGCCTGAATCAAGCTTAATGCAAAGTTCTCTGAGAGAAGACACATCATTTAAAACTACTGCTTTCTCTTCTTCTTGACATCTCAGCTCTTCTTCTAATCTAGAAATGGCTTTTGCCATTGATGAGATCTGAGATTCATAAGCATGATGGGCATTTATGTGCTGAAAAAAGAAAAAGCAACAGGTAAAAAGTTAACGTAACCCAATAATTTTAAGCGCTTACATCTTTGCATGCACAAGCTCACTTCAGTAATATGGCTCTCTCTTCTGAGAGCCAATTTCTGCATATTTAAAATACTCAGGAGGCTGCCTGCTATTTAAAAATGGCCTCTTTAATGACATGAAGGCTGTGTTGACCAGTTTGATGGAAGTATTTCAGATTGCATGTGAAAACCCCACACTGTACCCCAGAAGAGCATTAATGTACATAGTTATCATTCAATAAAAAAAAAAATGGCCTCTTTAATACTTAACAAGAGAAATTGTATATAATTACTACTCATGGTCATTACGTATATACGTATATACGTATCTCAAGTATATATTTGGAAGATACTAAGATAAAAATTACTGTGCCAGGGTGTGGTGAACATGAGGGATTTCTGAAGTTATATTAAGTTTTTCTTTTATAAATTCTCTTAACAATAATAAAGCCTTCTCAAGAAAAAGTAACAAATATGCTTACCATTCCCCAACTGTCGTCAGTTAAATTCTAAGCTTCAAAAATGGGGGTTATTAAAGCTAAATACCTGAAGTCATATTTAAATTTAAGTTAATAATATAAAACTTTATAAAATTTTAATAATGCTGAAATAATGAGCAAAATTTGAAAAACTGATAAAGATTTTTCTCCTGGAAAATTGAAGTTTCTCACAATTTAAATTGTGAATGATAAATGCAAAGTGACATAAACTCTACTAGGTTTTAGGAAGAATTTCCATACTTGAAAAATGAAATTATTTGAACAGACTACTGAAAGGAATCAACATTAAAAATCAAATATTGTGCTGTGAAGTTTAATACATTTAAACAGTTGCATAGAAGTAAATACTTGAATTTTCTAAATATTAATAAAGTTCCCCCAAACAAACATAATCCATAAATGAAATTTCATATATCACATTAGGAACATGAACAATGACAAAGAACAAAAGAATTACAGAACAGTTCCTGAGAAACTCATTTGAAGGTTGAAAAGCATTCTTTTAAATAGTATGCTTTTCTTTTTTTTTTTTTTTTTGAGACGGAGCCTCAAGCTGTCCCCCTGGGTAGAGTGCCATGGCATCACACTCACAGCAACCTCCAACTCCTGGGCTCAAGCGAGTCTCCTGCCTCAGCCTCCCAAGTAGCTGGGACCACAGGCGCCCGCCACAACGCCAGGCTATTTTTTTTTTTTTTTTGGTTGCAGCCGTCATTGTTTGGCAGGTTCCGGCTGGATTCAAACCCGCCACCTTAGGTGTATGTGGCTGGTGCCTTAGCCACTTGAGCCACAGGCGCCGAGCCTAGTATGCTTTTCTTAATAGAAAAACTTGTCAGGCAGCACCTGTGGCTCAAAGGAGTAGGGCCAGCACCCTACTGGTGGTGGACACATTTCTACCTTTACCCTCTGGTCCCACCCCAATTCATGTCATTCCCATGTACAAAATAAATTCACTCCATTCCAATATTCTAGTATCAAGTCTATGTCCAAAAATCTCACCTAGGGAAGTGCCTGTGGCTCAAGGAGTAGGGCACCGGCCCCATATACTGGGGGTGGCGGGTTCAAGCCGGGACCTGACCAAAACTGCAAAAATCTCACCTAAGCGTCATGTGAAACAGGTATGAGAGAGACTCTGAGTATGGTACACTTTGGGGCAAAATTCCTCTTTATCTATACACCTTAGCACTAGAAAACAAGTTATCTGCTTCCAAAATACGATGGCAGGACAGGCCTAGAACAGACAGTCCCATTCTGAAGTAAAGAAAATATAAGGATGGCTCGTCGCCTGTGGCTCAATTGGCTAACGCACCAGCCACATACACCTAAGGTGGCGGGTTCGAATCCAGCCTGGGCCCGCCAAATAACAATGACTGCTGCAACCAAAAAATAGCTGGGCGTTCTGGCGGGTGCCTGTGGTCCCAGCTACTTGGGAGGCAGAGGCAGGAGACTGACTCACTTGAGCCCAGAAGTTGGGAGGTTGCTGTGAGCTGTGATGGCATGGCCCTCTACCCAGGGGGATAGCTTGAGGCTCTGTCTCAAAAAAAAAAAAAAAGAAAATGTAAGGAATAAAAGAGTTATTATATTAGTCCAAGCTAAGTTTGCAAGCAAACACGCCAAATTACAATAGCTTCTAAGGCCTAGGATGGCTCCACTGGATCTCAACGTTGAGCTACAGCCCCACACTCTGGGCTCTCAGGGCTGGTGGCCCTGCCCTCTGGAACCAAGGAGGCCTCATCTCTTGGGCCTCGGCCCTCGGGGCTTGTGGTGGAAGCACAGCAGCAGCTGTGTCTGAAGCCTCAGAGGTGCCCTGCAGCCCTGCTGGCCTCTGAGCTCTAATAGTCGTTCTGTGTGAAGATGAACATGTTTGCAGCCACGTGCTTCTACTGGCCTGTTTTCTGCTAGTAGGACCCCAGAAGTTCAACTTCTTCCCTCAGCTGACTGTGGGAACTATTGACTATACTCATGAGTCACATACCTAATCTCTTTCCCAGGAGGTTGCTACCCACACTCTTGGCCCTGTCTCCAGGCCATGTGAGGCTGAAAATTTTCTAAAATCATCAAGTCCTAGTTCCTTAGCAATTACTTTATCAATTTCTCTCTTTCCTCTCACATTTTATGGAAAGCAAAAAGGAGAAACCAGCCGACCCCTTCCATACTTTATTTGGAAATCTCCACAGCCGAATGTCCAAGTTCATCACTTACAAGTTCCTTTTTCTTGACAATAAACCATCACTATGCAGACATTTAGCCAAGTTCTCTACCTCCTTTTAACAAGTGTTATCTTTTCTCCAGTGTCCAACACATGTTCCTCAATTTCATCTGACACCTCACTGGAAGAAATATTTTTATTTCTGGCAAAACTCCATTCAGGACAATATATGTATGCTATAAATGATCCAAGTTTTTTCCATAGCTCTCCTCTCTTTTTTTCTGAGTCCTCACAATTGCCTTTAATGCCCGTGTTTCTACCACATATCTCTTCAAGGCAATTGGGGCCTTTTTTTTTCTTTTTTTATTTCCAGTTAAGGTGAGGGTATAAACAACTATGTTGCAATATTTGCACATGTTTAGATAGAGTCCCTCTGGTAGTTGTGTCCCACACCTAAAAGATGTGCCAATACCTTTACATTGTGTCCATTAAATGGGAGTACACCCAGCCCCCTCCCCTCTCCCTCATTACCCCTTCCCACAACTTGAATTAAGTTTTTCTCCTGTATGAGCATAAATCAGATCGTCTACTGGCTGCATATGAGAATTGAGTACATTGGGTATTTGCTTTTCCATTTTTGTGATACTTTGCTAAGAAGAATGTTGTTTCAACTCCATCCAGGTTAATACAAAAGATGTAAAGTCTCCATCTTTTTAATGGCTGAATATTACTCCATGGTATACATATATCACAGTTTGTTAATCCGCTCCTGGGTTGATGGGCATTTAGCTTGTTTCCACATCTTGGCGATTATAAATTGAGAACTGGGGCTTTTTCAATCAAGCACCTCAAAACTCTTCCAGTCTCTACCCATTAACCAGTTCCGAAGCCACTTTTGTATTTTTAGATGTTTGTAACAGGAGCAATCCACTTTCTAGTACCAAAATCTATTCGTTTAGCATTGCTATAACAAACTCACAAATTGGGTGGCTTAGAGAACAAGCTCATTCCCTCATAATTCTGAAGCCTAGAACTTCAAGTGTTGGTGTGTTTGGTTCCTTCTGGAGATTCTGAAGCAGAACTTGTCCCATGACTTTCTCCTGGTTTCTGATGACTATTGGTAACTCTTGGTATTCCTTGACTTGTAGACACATCACTCCAACTTCTGCCTCCACCTTTACATGGTGTTCTCCTGTGTCTTGTGTCCAAATGTCTCTCCTCTTATAAGGATATCAGTCATTAACTTAGTGTTCATAACCCATTATGAACTCATTTTAACTTGATTCTACCTGCAAAGATACTATTTCCAAACAAGACACTGGGGGTTAGTACCTAAAAGTACCTTTCTGAAGGCCATAATTCTGTCTACTACAGATAGTCAACACTTTCTTCTAAAAGATCAAGATTACAGAACTATACCAAAAAAACAAAACAAAAACGAAACTACTGGCTGCCTATTCTGCATCAGTCTAACCGAGGGTTCCTAATTTTTACTAAACTCAAAATTTTATTACAAGATTTTTAAAAGACTGTCTTTATGACAAAAGCTTGTTTAAATCCACAAGCAAAAAAATGATGGTGGATCCTTACTTTATACTATTTGTAAAAACTGACCCAAAATGGATCAAAGATTTGAACATAAGATAAAGCTGTGTATCTCTTAAAAGAAAACATGGGGGAAAAGCTTCCTGACACTGGATTTAGCAATGATTTAGTGGCTATGACTCTAAGTATATGCAATAAAAGAAAAAATAGATAAAATTAGACTTCAAAAAAATTAAAAACTTATGCAACAAATACTACCAACAGAGTGAAAAGGCAACACATAAAATGGCAGAAAATATTTGCAAATCACATAGTTAATAAGGTATTAATCTCTAGAATATATTAAGAACCCCTACAACAATGAAAAACAACTGATTAAAAAAGAACAAAAGGTCTGGGTGTGGTGGCTCAAATGGCAGAAAATATTTGCAAATCACATAGTTAATAAGGTATTAATCTCTAGAATATATAAAGAACTCCTACAACAATGAAAAACAACTGATTAAAAAAGAATAAAAGGTCTGGGTGTGGAGGCTCATTCCAATAACTCTAGCACTTTGTGAGGCCAGGATGGGAGGGTTGCTTGAAGTCAGGAGTTCCAGGTCATCCTGAGCAACACAGCAAGACCCCATCTTTTTTTTTTTTTTTTTTTGCAGTTTTGGCCAGAGCTGGGCTTGAACCTGCCAACCCCAATATATGCGACCAGGGCCCTACACCTTGAGCCATAGGCACCGCCCAGCAAGATCCCATCTTAAAAAAATTTAGCTACTTAGGAGGCTGAAGCCCAGGAATTTGAAGTTGCTGTGAGCTATGATGACTCTACTGCGCTCTAGCCTAGCCAACAGAGTAAGACCCTGTCTCAACAAGAAACAAAAACAAAGTTATGAATAAAAGGCATATCTCTAGTCATATCTCTAAAGATGATATACAAATGGTCAATAAACAATGAAAAGATGCTCAGCATAATTAATCATTATGAAAATATAAATCAGAATTACAATGAGATATCTCTTCTCCTCCATTAAGATGGCTAGTCTATATTAAAAACAAAGAACAAAAAAGAAGAAAAAAATAAAATTACAAATGTTGACAAAGATATGAAGAAGCTATAACCCTTGTGCATTGCTTACTGGTGGAAATATAAAACTAAATGGTCATCCGATCTAGTAATTCCACTTCTGAGTATACACACAGAAGTGAAAGCCATGACTGGAAGAGGTACCTGTATACCCATGTTCAAAGCAGCATTATTCTCAATAGCCAGAGGTAGAAACAAACCAAATACCCACTGACAGATGAATGGATAAACAAAACGTGGTACATGCACACAATGAACTGTCACTTAGCCCTAAAAAGAATGAAATTCTGCCACACACCCCAGCATGGACGAACACTGAGGAAGTGAACATTAAGGCTAAGTGAAACAAGCCAGGCACCAAAGGACAAATATTAGATGATTCCACTTATAGGAGGGACCCAAAGTCAAATTCAGAGACGGAAAGTCGGGTGGTTGCCGGGGGACAGGGTCGGGGAGAACAAAGAGCTAGTGTTTAATGGGTGTGGAGTTTCAGAGGAGAGGGTGACAAGCACTGGAGACAGATGGTGACAATAGCTGCACACCAATGGGAATGTACTTAAGGGCATAGCACTGTACACTCTAAAATGGTAAAAGAAAAGGTAATGGGACTCCTAAGCAAATTATCAGAATGACAAAAAATTACCACTGAACTTGATATTATCAATGCTTACAATCTCATGTCAATGAAGTATTTCTGAATGTTTTGTTTTACTAAATAATATCTTTACAGACAAGTGGATGTATTTATTACCTCTTGAATTTCTTTTTCTAATAGCTCCACTCTTTCTCGAAGGTGTCTCCTCTCTGTGTCAATAGAAAGCAGCTCCAGTCGGACCGAGCTGCTTTCTCCCTCAGCCTGATGGGCTTTCACCTCCCAGTCTTCTGCACGGTGATGAAGCATCTGAAATCTGTCTAACAAATCTTGATTTTCTTTTTCCTGGTTTGAGCATAACAAAATTGTTTCTAAATTAGTAATTGCCACTCTCTGGAACACTCAATCATAAATACACCCCGTCCAGGAATTCTGTTCTACTTTAGGAAGCATGAGCTATCTGTGCAGGTACTATATTAAGATCTATGGAGAAATATAAAAAGACAGTAGGCAAGATCTCCACTCTCAAATGCTTGATATCTAATAGTAGAAACAGAATAAACAAACAAGTTTTTTAAAAAAATCACTCTACAGTCCAACTTAATCTCTTTTCACCTTGGTGGCCATTAAGCTTTCCCATCGTGACACCTCAGTTATGTAACTATGAACTCTATTCTTCATATCTTCTTTTTCTTGTACTGCTGTTTCCAACTCCAATGAGATTTCCTATAAATTAGAAAATTAAAGACAAATCTAAAATGAACACACACCAAATAAGTTCTATTTATATTTAAATAGCTTCTTTGGAATTGGGGAATAGGAGAGAGTAGGAAAAGAGGAAAACTGTTCCTAAGGGTTATTTTCATATATTTTACCTGGCTGATATTGAATTTTTTTTGGTTTGTTTTTTGAGACAGAGTGGTACTATGTCACCCTTGGTAGAGTACTGCGGCGTCATAGCTCACAGCAACCTCCTACTCTTGGGCTTAAGCAATTCTCTTACCTCAGCCTCCCAAGTGGCTAAGACTATAGGCACCTGCTACAACGCCCAGTTATTCTTTTTTTTTTTTTTTTGCAGTTGTCATTCTCGTTTAGCTGGCCAGGCTGGGTTTGAACCCGCCAGCCTGGGTGCATGTGCCCAGAACTGTACACTATGCTACAGGTGCCGAGCCTGATCTTGACTCTTCTTTTTTTTCAGTTTTGGCCAGGGTGGCTTGAAGCCACCACCCCTGGTAAATGGGGCGACGACCTACTCCTCGAGCCACAGGTGCCGTCCCCTGATCTTGACTTTTTAACCAAACTTTACCACATATCTCCTACAATAGTCCTAACCATGTATCTGGCATTTATATGAAAGGATAGCTCAGGGGTTGGCATTTAAAACAAACTCATATAATAGCAATATACTTTATAATGAATAATGCTGAAGTATTATTTTATTTAGTTTTTTAAAAACAAAAAATATTTAAAACAGCAAAAACATGGGTTGTCTTGATATAATTCTTTAATAAATCAGTACAAATAAAACTAGTACCTTTCAATATCTGTCATTCTAAAATATGTATTCATTTATTTATAGATGTTATCTCTAAGCCAATGGAAGTAAGCACAAATAATTATACTCCATCATGTGTCTTTTAAACACAGAAACTGCCCTGGGAGACTGCAGAGGGTCTTATCCAACAGATGGCAATGGTTTTTGCCATAGAAAATCCCATACTTGGGAAAATCCCAAGGTTTAATTTTCCTTGCAACAAATGTCAAACTGGTGAGAAGATCATGCTTGTACCCATTAGACATACTGTGTTTACAGCAGCACTCTAAACTACATTTTTTAATACCCCCAATAAATACCATCCTCCTTTAAAAATTATGCATTTTGCTTATACATGCACATTATTAAATTTTATTATTATTTGGGGGGGTTGCAGTTGTCACTGTTACTTAGCAGGCCTGGGCTGAGTTCGAACCCAGCACCCTAGGTGTATGTGGCCGATGCCTTTGCAGATTGAGCTACAAGTGCTGCCCTGCATATCATTAAATTTTACAAAAAATTTAGATCTTTAGTACGTAGCAAAGAAAGAATAGGAATTATTGTGTTCATACCTGGTTCTCTCTCGACATTGTAGCCAAATCATCTTGTAATCTTCTGTTTTCTTTAAAAAGTATTTCTCTCGCTTTTCCTACTTCATCAAGTTCCTTGCGAGCAGTATCCAGCTGGCGCAGGAGGCTGTTTATCTCACGTTCTCGATTACTCACTGTTTCCTTGAGTTGGCTGTTGTTAAGAGTGATGTGGAAATAATAAGAAAAAAACGCTTTTTGGAAAACTATAGTTCACTTTTAAAAAAACGACTGAAGACTAAGTATACTTAAAATGCAAGCTATATTAGAAATATAAGAAATTGTAACTATTGCATTAAAATATTAATTAGGTAAAGAGCTCTACCAATCATTATATGCAAATTAAGTCATAAAAAAGTGTATATTCCAAAAGCTAAGTAAACAAAGAAAATTTTTTTAAGCATTAAGAATGAAATACCTAATAGTTAACTGGCAAATATTTATGAAGTATTTACAACCACCACTAGTCCATAAAAACTAGGGGTATGTAAAATGAATAGAAGTGACTTACATCTTGAAATGGCTTACAATCTTTCTGGAGACTAGATATCAAATGTAAAATTTTGTAATGATGTTTAAAACAGGTTGAGATGGAGAACAAATTCAAGATTGGCTATGAAGGTAATCTACAGTTTGACGATCAGTGTTTGAACAGGGTAATTACAATGAAAATAAAGAGCAGATAGCTAGGTAGAAGAATAGTTAATGAGACATACGAGTTTCGATGTCGATGACAGAAAAGGGAGAAGGCTAAAACATATTGTCAAATGGGAAACTGAGAAAACTTTGCTGCCATTTCTGAAAAAGGAGAAAGTAAGAGAAGAAATTTTCCTATTACAGGACTGTTACTACATAGATCAAAGCTTCTAAAAAACCCAGGGGCCATTTCATTACCTACTTACTTTATACTTAATTCACACTCTGAGACTGTTACCGTCATCTGAGCAATAGCTTTTTCCTATAGGAAATATAAAGATATATGATTCAAACCATTCATATAGAAATGTCTAAATTATATTCTAAACCATTCAGATAGAAGTGTCTTAATTTTTATAATTTATCACATTTATATAGTGAGATATGTAGTTCAATTACATAAATTTTGTTATAAAGGAAAGCTCCAAGTAAATGTATATCTAAGACTCAACCGCACATCACTTTACATGGTTCTACCCACCCCCCAAATGGTTTGCTTTAATGAGATCTCATAAAATCATGCTCTAAGAATAGATAAAATTACATTCTGAAGATTTAAACTACTGGAATAAAGTAAAATTTAAACATACTGAAAGACATGGCCCCGAGTTTTAGGAACTTGTATGTGTTTGATAAGAACTGCATATTTGAAACAGAAAATAATCTTTTCTGTTCAGATGCTAGAAAATGGTATTTAACAATCACGTACTTTAGTAGCTAGGGTTTCCTGTAAATTTGCAATCTTTTCTGTCTTCTCATCTACAGTCTCCTGAAGAAAGTCTTTTTCTTTATCAATAACACCAATGGTCTTTTTCATTACATGAGCCTCCTCATCCTGTGAAGTCATCTTAAGGTTTAGTTTATCTATAAATGAAAAGAAATACTTGTTAGACAAGGTAAATGAGCATTAGCAAAAAGAAAATTTTAAACCACTCACCCAGATTTTGTTCCAGTATTTTAATTTGTGCGTGGGCTGATTCAAGTTCCTCTCTTTTTATGGAAAGTCGGTGTTGACAGTCATCAAGTGACCGCTGTAGCTGCTCATTTACTATCCTGAAGAATCAGTGGACAAAAACAAATGGCATTCTTTATCTCTCAAAGAAATATTTATTTATTTATTTATTTATTTTTTGGAGACAGAGCCTCAAGCTGTCACCCTGGGTAGAGTGCCATGGCATCACAGCTTGCAGAAACCTCTAACTCCTGGCTCAAGCGATTCTCTTGCCTCAGCCTCCCAAGTAGCTGGGACTATAGGCACCTGCCATGACGCCCAGCTATTTTTTATTGCACTCATCATTGTTGTTTGGTAGGCCCAGGCTGGATTTGAACCCTCCAGCTCAGGTGTATGTGGCTGGCGCCTTAGCTGCTTGAGCCACAGGAAATTTTGAGAACTAAGTTGTCAAGAAAAATGAACAGTTTCTTAGTTTTGAATAGCAAAGGGAAGAGATGACTTCCCTCTAATGAGTGCAGCAATAAAACTGAACTGAGGTCCAGTTCTAGCTCTTCACTTATCAAGGCCTGTGACTGGGTAGGTCCAACTCTCTGAACTTCCCACTCCTCAGTTATACTGCCTTACATCAACCTAAACAAGCTCTCATTCTAGGGGACAAAATAATTATTTCCCTTCATGATGTGGTGTATTTTAAAGGATCCTTTATTCACAAGAAGTGTTTTAAGTTTTAAAATGGAACTGAGTCTCCAACTGACAAAGGTAAGTTTGGAATCTGAATGGCCTATTGGAAAAAAAGAGACAGATGGTGGTGGTCACAGGGAAGAAGCATCTATCTTAGTTCTTCCTAAACTCTAATGTATGAAGATTGTGATCAGAGCAGCATAACAGAAAAACCAGAGATGTTCTAGACGAGCCTTTAATACGATATTCTTTAATCTACCACACATATCTTTTTCTTGGGCTTACTTCATTAAGTCATTTGATGATTAGGGAGCTCTTATGAACTACAGTCTCTGACCTTTCTTTTCCTAATTATTCCTTTGATCCTTACTTTTGCTGTTTATTTTAATTTTATTATATATAATTTTGTGATTCTTACCTTTTCTATATTAGATCTTTTTTATTTATTTTTAAATTTGGGGGGATCATTTTGAGTTCTGGGTGTATTTCTTGAGTTTGTTTTCTTTTTCACCAACTTAGTTTTCTGCAATACTCAATCCATTTTTTAAAAACTCATTGTAGCTACTCAGTCCAGAAAAAATCTAACTTTGCATTCTCTATTTGTTTCCTTGAGTCTTCCGTTCTAAATTGATTAAAGATTAACCAACAATCAAGTATCCTAAGGTAAACATTCTGCTGTATTTTCCCTCTCATTCCCATATAAGTCATCTCAGCCTTTGATTTTTATATGCAGAATATTTTTTTTTTTTTTTTTTGTTGAGATAGAGCCTCAAGCTGTCTCCCTGGGTAGAGTGCCGTGGCATCACAGCTCACAGCAACCTCCAACTCCTGGGCTCAAGCGAGTCTCCTGCCTCCGCCTCCCAAGTAGCGGGGACCACAGGCGCCCACCACAATGCCTGGTTATTTTTTGGTTGTAGCTGTCATTGTTGTTTGGCGGGCCCAGGCTGGATTCGAACCCGCCATCTTAGGTGTATGTGGCTGGCGCCTTAGCCACTTGAGCCACAGGCACTGAGCCCAGAATATTTCTTAAATTTGGCCTCAGTTCTCCAAGTTCTCACCACTGTTTCAGTCCAGACCCTTGGGTGCCACTGTTTGTCATCAGTCTCTAATACTTTAAAAGTCCATTTTAAATAGTTTCACCAGTTTTCTTCCTAAAAGGCACACTGCACGTGTCCCTCTCCCTGGTTAAAAATAAGAAGTTAATTTCTTCTTAACTTCTTTGAAGTCAGAAAGAGTTAAAAATAGGAGATAAATAATCAGACTTTACATTTCTTTTTTTCTTTTTTTTGAGACAGAGCCTCAAGCTATAACCCTGGGTAGAGTGCCATGGCATCACAGCTCACAGCAACCTCCAACTCCTGGGCTCAAGCGAGTCTCCTGCCTCCGCCTCCCAAGTAGCGGGGACCACAGGCGCCCACCACAATGCCTGGTTATTTTTTGGTTGTAGCTGTCATTGTTGTTTGGCGGGCCCAGGCTGGATTCGAACCCGCCATCTTAGGTGTATGTGGCTGGCGCCTTAGCCACTTGAGCCACAGGCACTGAGCCAGACTTTACATTTCTTGAAAAGAGACAAGAAAAAAATTCTGTAATTTCAGTAATCCTCCACTATGGAATACAAATGATCTAAAGTAACTGTTGAGGGGGATTTTAAGAGGAAGTGGATCCAAAAGCTTGCCTACAATCATATTAATATATGACAGTTTTGAAAAATATGCATACTCAATTCCTATCCAGATTTATTCAGTGAATTAGAACCTCTAGAAATAACCCTCTATACTCCATACTTTTCAAAAAGCTTCCAGATGATTCTGCTGCAAGGTCAACTTTGGAGATGTTGTCAAGTCCAAAATGCCACATAACCACAAACATGTTTCCAGAAATAAAATAACATCCAATAAACTTACCTAAGTGAGTTCATCTCTGTTTTGTGATGAGATGAGTCACCCGTTGCAAAGCTAAGTCTTTTAGCTTGAAGTTTTGATTTGTTCTCTAGAGTGTCTATTGTTTCTTTCATCATTAACATTTTAGACTTTAATTCACATCTTTCACTTTCAAGCTATAATTTAAATTAAAAAATTAATAGGTATATATCTTAATATCTTAATTTTATTATTCTTAGACACTCTAATAATATTTCTGGATGAAAACTAAGGAAATTATTTAAAAAAACATTTATAAGTTATGTGTATCGTTTAGGTTCTCGATGTCAAAATGGGCACATGCATTCATCTCTCTTCCTCACTTTCACTGAAATTAAAGAAAAGATATAAATTTAAAAAAGGAAAGGTAAGATAGGGATATATCTATAACAGCAATGAAATGGGAAGGGAAACCCTAGCAGAGTGAAAATTGTGAGAAATCTCAAAAAAACAGTAAGTAAATAGGACAGAATTGAGGAAAAACCAGAGAACAAATTATGGTAACCAAACATAAGATTTATGTGAGAGAACAGTAAATTCTTCCTGCAGGACATGAAACATGATTTAATCTCAATATACATCATGTTTCTGGATGGGAGTGTAATATTGTAAATGTATTAAAATTTCTTCTAATAAGCATAGATTCAATGAAATTCTAGTTTTAAAAAATCCTAACAGAGCCTTTATTTTAATTTTTTTATTTTTTATTTTTAAAGACAGGTGGCTTAGATTTGATTCTGGCTTCATTTAGGAAAAAAGAAAGTTAAGAAAAAATGTGAAGAGAAAAGAATGAAGGTAGACTTGCCTTAAAAGATACCCAAACAAACTATATTGATACTAATTAAAACAGTGAGGATTTCACACAGAAACAAACACGCAAACACATGAAAGTGGAAAGAGTAAACCTCATGCACAGATGTTATTTAGAAAAGGCAGCATTTTAAAGAAGTAGCAAAAGAATAAACTATTTAAAAACTAAGCGTAGGGACAGATTCATGGGAGAAAAAAAGCCAGATGTTTACTTTATTTTAGATGCGAAAGTAAGTTCCAGAATCTAGATGGAATAATGACCTATGCATACATTTCAAAATAAAAAGTACTAGTAACCGATGTCAAGTCTTTGAGTTAGAACTGTGGACTGACCACATATCCTACCTCCTCTCCCTATGGAAACATTGCTAAAATGGCAACAAAGGAGTAAGAACAGAAAGCTCAGGAAGGGAGGTCTTCATCAGCTGAAAAAAATTGGAACCAATAAGCCTACGGTAGAGATGTTGGAGCTTTTGACAAAATTTAGTGATAGGTTCGATGAAAACCTGGTAAGTAACAAAATGCAATGCAAAACAAAAAAAGGCAACTATTAACTTCTAGAAAAAGAAGATCTACAAGATAAAAACAGTGCTTTATGGGCTGTATGTCCTTTTACCACTACTCAATTATAGCACAAAACAGCTATCGACAAATTTACATAAATAAATGAAAAAGGTTGTGTTCTTAAAAAATTTATAAAAATAGACCTGGAAGCCATAGTTTGTTCACCTTCGGGTAGGGTATGTACCCAGAAAGAGAATCGTTGGTTTACAGGGTATGTATGCCTTTACTGGATAATACCAAATTATTCTACAACGAGGTACCAGTTTGTACTCCCAGAAGCTGCACACATTATTTGCTAATACTTATTACAACTTGTTAATTTCTGATGACCTAACGTAAAATGATTTTACTGTGGTCTTAATCCATCTCTCTCCTATTTCTGAGGTAAAACACCCTTTTATGTTTATTAACCACTTGTAAATTTCTCCTCCATAAAGTTTTTATTCTTATCTTCTGTTTATTTTGGTAGGTGGGGATTAAATGTATAATAAATTATTCCCTCAGTTAGTGGCTTGGCTTTTCAATTTATGGTTAGTAAATAAACAGAGATGTTTTTGTCAATGAGGTCCTACTTATCCATGTTTTTCTTTAGAAAATCTGTGTTTGGATTTTGTTTAGGAGCAGACACTCCAGCACCAGACACCTATTAGTTGTTTCATCGTGGGCAACTCTGCCCTCTGCCTGAGTTCCCTCATCTGTGAAATGAGGATAATATTAGCATTTACTTCATATAGTCATTGGGTAAATTAAAATAATGTGTACACAATGGAATATTATATAGCTATAAAAAGGACAGAATCTTGCCATTTGCAAGAACATGGGTGGAACTAGAGAAAATGATGTTAAGTGAAATAAGCCAAGCACAGAAAGACGTGACCTCACTCATATGTAGAAGCTAGATATTAAAAACAACTGATCTCACAGACACAGAGAGTAGAATGATGGTTACCAGAAGCTGGGAAGACTTGCAGGGAGGAGGGATAACGTAGGGATGGCTAATGGGTCCAAAACCAAAGTTAGATAGATAGAATATTTGATATTTGATAGCACAAGAAAGTCACTATAATCAACAGTAAGTTAGGGTAAAATAACTTAAAGAGTAGAATTAGAATGTTCCTAACCCCCCAAAATGCCTCAGGTGACAGATGACTCAATCATCCTAATTAGATTAATTCTCATTGTATGCCTATATTGGACATCACATGTACCCTATAAATATATACTATTATGTACCCGTAATTTTTTATGATGGGTATAAAATGTTAAGAAAAGTACTTGACACATATATAATCTATACACATGTATAAATGACTGCTATTGTTCTTATTTCTCCATGGTCAGAAAGACTTTCTAGTGCATTTCTTTTAAAAAAAAAAAAATGCAATTGTATCCGGAACATTCAAGGATGCAAGTAACCTTAAACTGATTTGGGGGTAAGGTATATTTGAAGGAGGAGCCAATTTCTTCTTTTTAAAATACAAATAGGCAATAGTCCCAGAAACAATTATTAAACAATTATTCCTTTCCCCACTGATCTTTCACAGATCAAATTTCCTTTATGTGTGGGTTTGGAGTTTTATTAAATACAAGCCTCTTAATCCCTATCTTAATCACTATGACTCGCAAGCTTTCGTACATGCAAGCCCAGCACCGTGCTCTTCCTAACATTTGTACACGATCCTTAGCTCTCTGCTTCCATGTACATTTCAGGATCTACTGTCAATTTTCCCACACAAATAGACACATACACACACACCCTACCTTCTTCGGATTTCAGCTAGAAGAATATTAACTGTGTAAATCAATTTGGGAAGAATTTGTTATTTTTATACACATCATATCTGTCATTTTTTTTGGAGACAGAGTCTCATTATGTTGCCGTCGGTAGAGTGCCATGGCGTCACAGCTCACAGCAACCTCAAACTCTTGGGCTCAAGTGATTCTCTTGCCTCAGACTCCCAAGTAGCTGGGAGTATAGGCACCCTCCACAACACCCGGATATTTTTTGGTTGCAGTTGTCATTGTTATTTAGCAAGTCCAGGCTGGGTTTGAACCCACCAGTTTTGGTGTATGGGGCCGGTGCCCTACTCATTGAGGTACAGGCACCAAACCCTTATCTGTCACTTTTTAATAAATCTGATGTATTTCTTCACTTCTTCTTTAATGTCTTTCAATAGTTACATAATATTTTTATAAAGAACCTGTAAATGTATCCATAAGTAACTTATTTATGACCAAGAAAATGATATATATTTTCTTTTTATCTTGAGATTTGACATGTTTTTGGAATTCATTGTGCATTATGAATCAGAGGATTCTTATTTTCATAATATCTGGAAAATTATTAGTGATTATCTCTTCAAATACTGCTACATTCTATTATATGCTCCTTGAATTCTAACTAAATATTAGTCAGAGCATTGGACCAGTCTCACTCTATCCTCTAATATTTTAACTTTTTATTTTCTATCTCCTAGTCTCTTTCCAATGACTTCTAGTAATTTCTTCAGATATATTTTCCAATTTATTAATTTTTGCTTTTAGCTTCTGGTCAAGCTGGAGTGATAGGGATCAGATTTACCCCCCTGACTGAAATAACTTAAAATCTGGATGAAATGCATGAAGCAATTATTTTCAAGAAACTAGGCTTCAGGCTTGGTGCCCATAGCTCAGTGGTTAGGGCACTAGACACATATGCCAGGGTTGGTGGGTTTGAACCCGGCCCAGACCTACTAAAAACAACAATGACAACTACAACAACAACAATAATAAAAAAAAGCCAGGCACTGTGGCTGGCACCTGTAGCCCCAGCTACTTGGGAGGCTGAGGCAGGAGAATCACTTAAGCCCAAGAGTTTGATGTTGCTGTGTGCTGTGATGCCACAGCACTCTATCGAGGGTGACACAATAAGACTCTGTTTAAAAAAAAAAAAAAGAAACTAAGCTTTAGGAAAGAAATGTGAACTTTGCAATTGCTCCAGCTTACTGCCCTGAGACCTTCCCTGGCAGTGGGACAGGGAAAGGGACCATTAAAGAATTGGTGGGAACAATACTCAGAGTTCATGCAGGGTCAGGAAACGTTCCTGATCCCACCAGTCATTTGAAGACCCCATAATTCATGGGGCAACAAGTAGCATCATCAAAAAGGTTCTATCTCCACAGCAAAATAAAATTAGTGTGAGATTAAAAGCTAGTTTGGTCCCATCTATGAAGCTTAAAACCAAGAGTGAAAAGGATCAGGCTACTTCTGAAACACATCCAGAATAAAGCTCAAAACTTTCTACAGGCATACAAGCTATCGAGCAACCAAGGAGGTAAAATTCACAATGTCTGCCAGTCTAAAATTATCAGGCCCACGAAGAGGAAGAAAAATGTAACCCACGATGAAGTGAAAAGCCAAATTAGAAAAGCAAATAAATTCAAGTAGTGAAGACACCATAAAAGAAACTAGTGAAAATGAAACACACACAGAAAAAAAGACTCAGAAAACATATCAAATTATCAAGAATCCTACCTCTAAAGATAACAAGGAAGAATGGAAGGCGAACTGTACTTTTTACTGCCTCTATCTGTGATTTTTATATGAGAAAAACAACAATAATCATAACTAATATCTACTAAGTGCTTATAATACACACTCTTTTAAGTTGTTCATATGTATTAACTAATTTAGTTTTCATAAAAACCCTATAAAGTAGTAGTACTATTTCTTTTTATAAATAAATCCAGAGACAGAGAGGTCAAATAACTTACAGGTAACAGGAGGCAGAGACAGAGTTGAACCCAAGTAATCACACCCTCCTAAATACTGTTATACAGCTTTCCTGGCAGATTATTTTGTAATTTTAAAAACACAGTATATTAAAGCTATAAATGACATAGTTACTCACACAATACAATATATCCCAAGTACAGTTTAACAAGTTACCTGATGATTAACACATGTCAAATGTTCAATAGTTTTTTCTAATTCTGACTTTCCATGAAGACTCATTTCCTGGACACTCTGAAAAAGAATTTTATAGAAAATGTTCACTTATTATCAGATAATAAAACAAAATTCCCAAGGTAAGGGCTATTATATTCTATTTGTCTTTGTATAAAACATAGAAATGTTTTAGAAAGAAAATCATTACACATTTAACAAAAATGATTCTGATTAAAAAAGGCACAATAGGTTTTCATCTTTTTCACTATCTCCATGTATGATTACAGTAAAAGACAAAGACTGGTATGGATTCATACTTAAAAAGATTTACACAGATCAATCCATATTAGCACAACTATAAAAAAGAAAAAACCATCAAGCTCAGCAGCAACCTCAGGAGCATACCCTTACCAGAGGAGGTGTAAGAGAAACAGAACGCAAAGGAAGAAAAAACAAGATCAGACAGACCTAGGAAACAGAACACCACATGGCCATGTGAGAGATCACAGTTTCAGGGACAGGCTGGCCAACAGTTTAAATACCAGGGCTGTCTTTCTGGTTATTTTATGTAAGTCTAGCATAAGCGATATAACTGGGTGCTCACTGGGAGTTTTTCCAGCACAGATTCAAAAGACATCTGATGTTTGAATTATATGTTTGGTTTAAAGGGTCACTATACTAAATGCATTTAATCATTTATTAAGTCACCCAGCTTGTACTGAGTACACATACTCCATACCAAGCAGCAGGCAAGGTCTTAAGAATACAGCAGCGAGTAGAATAAAGTCTCTGGCTTCATAGATACTATAGCCTACTAGAAAAGACAACCTTTCAACAAGTCATAAAATTCACGAATATTCTGCTAGGAAAGGGAACTTTATACTAACATATCAAGAAGGAATCTGGAGTCTAGGCTTCATTTCCTACCTGAGGAAATGATGTTAAAACTAGACTTACACAATGAATAGAAATTAGCTAGATAAAGAGACTGACAGGTATGAAGGAACCTTTCAATAGCCTTTGTAGAAAGTTAGAGGCAAGAAAAAGTCCATTAGGTCTGAGTCTTGAAAAAGTAGGGTAAGGAACAAGGAACAGGAGTTTGGAAAAAAGCAGCCAGGCCTCAAAACAGAGAAGGGTCATTCCCTGACATCTCTGAAAACAGTTAACGGATTATAAATAGGAAATGACACGATCAGATCTATACACATACCTTTGAAGGATGACTGACTTCATCGTGAAAAATAGATTTGAAAGAGGCAAGACTGGTACAGAGGCCACAGATACAATAACGCGGGGGAGAGAGAACAATGATCCTAACAGGAGGGTAGCAGGGAAATGGAAAGAAGTAAATAAATTCAAGAGAAAGTAACATGAGCTCAAGAGCCAGACTCCCCGAGACTCACAGCTGGTGACCTTGGGCAACTTAGTCAAATTCACTGTAATTAGAAGACCACCTCTGTAACCAGTACCTATCGTAAAAAAATTTACTGAGACAGCCCATGTGAAAAGCACTTAGAACAGTACCTCCCACGTGGGAAGGGCTTAATAAATGCTCAGCATCATCTAAGAGGTAGAACTGTTGAGACTTGGTGTACTTGAGAGGTGAGTTTCAGGCACAGCTTAGCTCTGGATTTGACAACTTAGATCTAGTTAGACAGCAGAATAGGAAATGAAAGAGGCTAAAGGCTTGAGATGACTAGTACGGTTTTTAAGTGAAAGACCTGGTGTAAACTCACAAAATCCTGCCTCGTACAACCCGTAAGGATGCCAGTAACATGAATGTCACTTTTTTTGAGTTTTCAGTAGTATTGCATTTTTTAAAACCTATTTTTATATTCCTCGGTCATTTCAACAAATATGGAGAAGGATAAGGCAGTAGCTTGTGCTAAAACCTGCCAAGCTGCACAGAAGTTTTCCATTTGGTAATTTCAACACTTGTTTTTATAACACTTTCTAGAGTGCAGTATTCCAAATGATTCCAATTAAAAGTATTCTTAAACTGCATTTTGGGGATAAAACTAAAAATCTGTGACACAAGGACTACTCTTACAATGCTTAAATGTTTTTATTCCTAATTTTGGCTCCTACTTTCTTTTTTTGTTGTTGCAGTTTTTGGCTGGGGCAGGGTGTGAACCTGCCACTTCCAGTATATGGGGCTGGCGCCCTACTCCTTGAGCCACAGGCACGACCCCATTGGCTCCTACTTTCAAAGCATTAATTTAGTAATACTGATTGAAAGTAAGCTATGGAATCTATAATAACAATATTTAGTATTTAGAACGTGTTAAGCACTGTTAGGTGCTTTATACATATCAATATATTTATTTTTTTATATTAAAAAAATACATAAACTACTGCCCCTAGATACGATATCAAATGCACAAGAAACAAAAGAAAAAATAAACTGGACTTCCTCCAAATTAGAAACATTTGTGTTTCAAAGACACCATTAAGAAAGCGAAAGGAAAAAAAAAAAAAAAAAAGCGAAAGGATAACCCATAGAATAAAGAAAAGTATCTGCAAATCACTTATCTGATCAGGGGCTGCACTAAAATATATATATATATATATATTTTTTTGGAGGCAGAGTCTCACTTTGTTGCCCCCAGTAGAGTGCCATGGCATCACAGCTCACAGCAACCTCAAACTCTTGGGCTCAAGCGATCCTCTTGTCTCAGCCTCCCAAGTAGCTGGAACTATAGGTGCCTGCCACATGCCTGGCTATTTTTTAGAGACAAGGTCTCGCTCTGGCTCAGGCTGGTCTCTAACCTGTGAGCTCAGACAATCCACCCGCTGCAGCCTCCCAGAGTACTGGGATTAGAGGCCTAAGCCACCACCCCCAGCCCTAAAAATATTTTTTAAAAAACTCTTAAAACTCAATAATGAGAAAGACAACCCAATTTAAAAATTGGCAAAGAATCTGAGTAGAAATCTCTCTAAATAAGATAACTGGCCATTTTTAGGCCAATAAGAACATGAGAAGATGCTCAGCATCATTAGCCACTGGGGCAATGCAAATCAAAGCCACCATGGATACAATCACACATCCACTGGAAGGACTCTACTATATAACACACAAGACAGCAACAAGTACAGGTGCAGGGACAGAGAAATTAGAATTCTCATTCACTGTTGGTGGTAATGTAGTGTGTTCAAGCCAACTTTGGAAAAGAGTTTGGCCTCGGTGTTTAAAGACAGACTACCACATGACCCAAACAAATACTGCATGACTAGGCATACATGCCAGAACAAAGAAAACACACACCCACACAGAAATTTCTACATAGCGGGGCACGGTGGCTACACCTGATTGTTTTGAGCCGAGAGTCTGAGACTGCAGTAAGCTATGATCCTGCCACTGCCTGGGCAACAGTGAGACCCGATCTCAGAGGGGAAAAAAAAGTTGTATACAAGTCTATAGCAGTAATTCTCAAGGATAAATCTGGATAACATTATGTTAATGGGAGAAGCCAACATTTAAAAATCACATACTGAATGATTCAATTTACACGACATACCCTGAGTAGATCTATCTATAGAGATGGAATGTGATTAGTGGTTGTCTATGGCTGAGGAGGCTGAGGGAGCTGAGGGGAAATGGGGAGTAACACTAGTGAGTTATGGTGGTTCCCTAACCTTTTTGGCACCAGGGAGCAGCTTCATGGAAGATAATTGTTTTTCTTTTTTTCCTTGAGACAGAGACATGTTGCCCAGGCTAGAGTGCTGTGGTATCAACTTAGCTTATAGCAACTCAAACTCCTGGGCTCACGTGATCCTCCTGCTTCAGCCTCCCAAGTAGCTGGGACTACAGGTGCCCACCACATCACCTGGCCAGTTTTTTAATTTTTGGTAGAAACAAGGTCTGACTCTTGCTCAAGATGATCTTGAACTCACCCTGACCTCCCAGAGTGCTAGGATTACAGGCGCGAGGCACCGTCCCCAGCCTATGGAAGGCAATTTTTCCACAGGGCCGGCGGGGGGGTGGGGGGGGGGCATTAGAATCTCAGAAGAAGCACATCTCTAGATGCCTCCTGTGCACAGTTCACAGTAGAGTCTGGGCTCCTATGACAACCTCCTGCGGCTGCTGACCTGACAGGAGGTGGAGCTCAGGCTGTGACGTAGCTGATGGGAGTGGCCCGGTAAATACAGATGAAGCTTCACTCTCTGGGCCACCACTCGCCTCCTGCTATGCAAGTCCCAGGACCTAATAGGCCAAAGACTGTTCCTGGTATGCAACCTGGGTTTGGGGGCCCCACAGTTACAGGGTTTCTTTTTATTGTGACAAACATGTTCTAAAATCAACTGTGGTGACGCTTATGCAAGTCTGTAAATATACAGACGGTACCCAATTTACAAAGGGTTTATCAGTATGTAACCCTACTGTGAGTTGAGGAGCACTGGACTTAAAATGGTTCAACTTAAGATTTTTCAAAAAATCTTATCAAGGCATTACGTGCATTTTTTACCTACAATGGCTTTATTGGAGTATAATTCCACTGTAAATTGAGATGCACCTATACTACAAATCACTGAATTAGTAAACTGTATGGTAAGTGATCACCTCCACAAAGCTGTCTTTAAAAAATAAAAAACATAATGTCTTTTTTTTTTCTTTTTTGAGACACAGTCTCAAGCTGTTGCCCTCGGTAGAGTGCCGTGGAATCATAGCTCACAGCAACCTCTAACTCTTGGGCTCAAGCAACCCTCTTGCCTCAGTTTTTCTATTCTTAGTAGAGACAGGGGTCTCACTTTTGCTCAAGCTGGTCTTGAACTCTTGAGCTCAAGCAATCCACCGTCTTGACCTCCCAGAATGCCATGGCATCATAGCTCACAGTAACCTCCAACTCTATCCTGGCTGATAACATCTTTCCCCATGAGCAGCTTAATATTGAGTCTAGGGGTTAGTAAACTTTCTCTATAAAGAATAGGACAGTAATTATTTTAGGCTTTGTGGGTCATACAACTATAGAAGAAGTTATAAATAATATGTAAACGAATTAGCAAGGTATTCTAATAACACTTTATCGACAATAAAATATTCTTCTTAAACCATTCTTAGCTCACAGGCCACACATAAACAAAGTGGTCTGGATTTGGCCTGTTTGCAACTCCCTAATCTAGTTGTACATTCTTAGTAAGTTACAAGAAATATATATAAAGACCTGTCTTTTTCAATAAATTACATTTCAAAATATGCCAATCTTAATACTTACATGTAACTTGTCTCTTAAAGATTCCTTTTCTGCCATAATTCTTCTTAAATCAGATAATGCAAGTTCTTTTTCCTTTTCCATAAGACTAACAATATTATGGGAAGTTGGAGTTAGGGTAGATTCCTGTCTTAGGGCTGACAATTCTTTCTGAGCCTTCAAAAATTAAGATGATATAGATAAGAAACACTTTGGATATGCTCCCAGTTAGAAAAGGCACACTGAACACATGCCACTTTCATTCTCTTCCCACATCCCAACAAAATGAGAGTAAAATGATTAAAATAGTAAAAATAATAAAATCAAAAGTCAAGATCTAGGGAGGTGCCAGCCACAAAATGTTGGAAAGGAGACAGCAGACATACAAGCAGATAACTGTGCAGATCCATGAAAGCTGAGATTTAAGCCAAAAGTGAAAAAAGCCCAGTAGATCAATTTGCATTGCAGAATCCCCAAAAAACTCCAAGAGAAAGAGGTCTCTTCAACCAGCACGTCTCCTCCCCAGCTCAAAGGAGCAGCAGAATTTCATGGTCTCAGGGGCACGGGAACAAAGCTAGGTGACAGACACAGTGCTTTATTCAGACTCATCTTGCCCTCTACCAACTGGTTTTGTAAACAGAGGGAAGCTTTACTGATTCCTTCTTCCCTAGAGTTTTTTCTCTAGAGGCCAAGTCTGTAATAGCCAATGTATCAAAAACGTGGGCATTACCCACTGTTCTGGCAATCAGGTTCCAGTATGTCTGAATCCCAAGTATAAACCTGGCTTAGAACCAGGCTGAGACCCATTCCAGGTAGTTTTAGAAAAGCAGACTACCTTTAAATGACTTGACACATAGGCTAGAAAAGTAGAATAAATAAAGGAAAAAAAATAAGAGAAATCTCTGCTTCAGGAACAGGGTTTAGTAGAAACTGTAACTTATAATTCTAATTATGAAGAAACAGCACAAGGTCCATATATTATAGTATTTTGAAGGATATATACCGGTTTCCTTATAGTTAACTGGTTCTGTATTATCTGTTGGCTTAATTATAAATTTCTTACTTCATTATATAAGACGCTTAGATTATCTCTTTCTGCCGTCAATAATTTAACGTTGGACTGTATATCCTCCATGTATTTTTCAAATTTTTCTAGCATACACTGAAGTTCATCTCTTTCTCTTGTGATCACATGAATCTCTGCATGGTAATCACCCTGAAATATAATTAAAAAACAGAAGCTATCATTTGTTATAATTATCACCACATGGTTGTCACAAGGATGCTGGTGATGAGACCGACTGAAAGATGCTAACAAAGGAAAAAAACCACAAGTTCCTCTAATGTAATTAAGAACAGAACAGATAAAAACACTGGCAGTATTGGAGGAAATCTCCCAGCCTTTAAGTTCCTAGGAAGGGACTTAGAGGCTGGGCAAGGTGGCTCACACCTGTAATCCCAATCCCAGAGGCCAAGGTGGGTGGAATGCCTAAGCCCATGGGTTCCAGACCAGCCTGAGCCAGAGAAAGACCCTGGCAGGCACCTGTACCCCCAACTACTTGGGAGGCTAAGGCAAGAGAATTGCTTGAGCCCAAGAGTTTGAGGTTGCTGTGAGTTATGATGCCATGGCACTCTGCCAAGGGTGACAAGGTGAGACTCTGTCTTAAAAAAAAAAGAAAGAACTTAGTTACCAGTGATAATACTTGGAGATACCTCAGCTGTCTTTCTCCTGGAGTGTTCATACTACTGGTACTTAAAATGTAATGCCCAGACCAGAAGCATCAGTAGTATTCAGGAAGCTTGTAAGACATGCAAATTTGGGGGCCCACCCAAGACCTACTTTGGGTATAGGGTCCAGAAACTATGCTTTCTCAAGTCCTCCAAGTGATTCTGATACACACTAATTTCTGAGAACCACTAGTTTACAATCTCCAGGAAAGGGATCAGGAGAGTGTGTGTGTGCCTACTTATCCAGTGCCAAGTAACTTAACAGCCTAGTACATTTGCCAGTGTTTTCTGTGGCTGAATGTAAAATGGATCTTCTAAGGACATCAGGCCCCAACTAACTGTTCTAGCCCTAGACCTACATGAAGTTTATTTTGACAGTCAGATAAATGGTAAATATTTCTACCATACAGTGTATATCAAAGATGTTCACTGAATAAGCAACTACATCCAACATTTAAACAAGAATATGCCTACTTTTTCAGAATATTCTTACAATTCAAAAGATCTACTCAGCAGGGCGTTGTGGCAGGCGCCTGTAGTCCCAGCTACTCGGGAGGCTGAGGCAAGAGAATCACCTAAGCCCAGGTGTTGGAAGTTGCTGTGAGCTGTGTGATGGTATGGCACTCTACCGAGGGTGATAAAGTGAGACTCTGTCTCTAAAAAAAAAGATCTACTATCTTCACTGTTATTGTGGAAAATAAAAATGATAAATGTAGATTTAGGATCTACAATTTCTTTTCTTTTCTTTTGAGACAGAGTCTCAAGCTGTTACCCTGGGTTCTCGGTTAAAAGGCGTAATGGTGAAGATTAGATATACAACGCCTTGAAGGGCAGTATGTTTAATGGGTTAAAGGCAGACTGGGGTTTCAGGACATAACCAAGATTTAAATAACCATAAAAGACAATGTGTAAACTAACCATATCTATGTAAATATCCTACAGAAAGCTGAGTGGTCTGTAAAGATTCTAGAAAAGGAGAGGTTTGACAGTCTGTTTTCATTACCATTTAGGTCTCAGCTTAAATGTCACTTTCTCTAAGAAATCCTTCCAGATTCTCCAATCTAATTTACATCTCTTTCTATATCCTCTGATAGCATGCTGAACCTTTCCTGTACTTTCTTCAATAACAGGTATCAATGAGATTACAAAGTTACTTACATGATTCTATGTTTACTGTATGCCTGTACCACTAAAATTTAGGTTGTCTGAGGGCTCTACCAGTAGGCATCTGGTCTTGTTTACTGCATCTTCAGTGCCTACATGATACCTGGTAAAATATATCAATTCCCTGAATATTTACTGATTTTCTTAAGCAAAAATTCTAACTCTTCTCTAGATATGTCTGGTAGGTAGCTGTTTCCATTAGTGCTAATGTATAACTGTTAGTAACTCCCTTTTCCCACTCCGTTATTCCCAAACCATGTAAGTGACACGCACACACATCATGTTGAAAGCAACAATTTCTCCATATTCTGTGCCTCCTCCACAGTAGGCGCTCAGGTCAGTATCTATCTGACCTGAATCTAATTTTCCACCTAGATATGGTTTACTTTGGACCAGCAAATAATAAAGAAATAGTCCACTTACTGGGCACTAGTCACTGGACTCTTATACAAATGATCTCATTGACCAAAGGGTAAAAAGTTTCAGATAGACTGGAAGAATAAGTTCTGGTGGTCTATTGTCCTGCCTGGTGACTACATTTAATAATGTATTATATATTTCAAAATTGCTAAAAGAATGTATTTTTAATGTTCCCACTACAAAAAAAAATTAAATTGGTCAGGTGATAGCTATGCTATTTAGCTTGACCAAATCTTTCTATAATATACACATAGATCAAAACATCACATCACACCCCCAAAATACACAAAATTATTTGTCAATTAAAAGTAAAACAAATTATCTCCTTTAATATTCACAAAAGGCTGTAGTTACTTTCCCCACTTTGCAAATGATGAAACCAAGGTTCCACAAAGTTAGGTAACTTCTGCAGGGTCATGAAGCCAGTTGGTGGAGTTGGAACCTGTATCAGTCCTCCACCTCCAAAGCACTTTCAAGGCTAAAGAGGACAGTATCCTCCCAATGCAGACTGACAACAGAGAAGTGATACTAAAAACCACTGGATGTGAGAGTAACCTGGCTGTGGTATCTGTGGGATTGAGTCAGCTGACCTAGCTGGCTAGGGAGGTGTCCTCCCCCTCTCTGACCATTCCATGGGCATCCCTCCAGGAGCTGCATGCTTGGGAAAGAGGATGAATTTCCCTGATACAAGAGGACCGTTCTTTGATCAAGGATATACAAGTAGCCATGCTCCCTTGCTAGAATCCCCTCAAAATGTCCTTTTTTATTAAGTTGTGATGATTCCAAGAAATTGTACCTGACCGTCTGCCATAAAGCAGGGGTTGAAAACTCACAGCTACTATCAAATCTAGTCTTAGAGAAGTCCTTGTTGTTTGCCAACAAAGTACTTCTAAAAACGTTGAAAACAACTAATTCTAGGTGGAAAATACACTTTCTAATTCCCAGGACTCACAACTGCTTTACACAACCCACCCCCCACTTTACTCACATGCTTACTATCTCTAGCATTTGCCTACAATTTATTCCTGGGGCTCTAAAATGCTCTGAATACGCTTGACTTTCTGAACTCTAGAAAATGAATTGTCCATACCAGGTAACATAACCTTTCAAGAAGGCTGAATGAGGGAAAATGTCTCTCCTAATTTTATCGGCACCTTATCAGTATCTCTCACTCATCTGTCTTTCAATTGTGAATCTATACCAAATAACTGAATCAGGAATGTATGTACTGAGGTTAGAAGATATGAGATCTTTATGTACCTAGTGATACTTAATAAATACCTGATTAATCATTTTGTAAAAGATTCTTCTACACAATGAAAACGATCAATTCAGTGACTTATTTTTATAGTATGTATATATGAAATTTGAAACAACTCAGTAACACATAAATAAAGTTGTACTATCTTTTCTCACCAATTTATTCCACTTAGATAACAAAGCATAATGTTTACACTTTAATGATTGTAAATAAAAATACAGCCATTAGCCAATGAGGTTAAAAAACAGAAGTCTAATCAGAAGACTTAAAACTGTTAGACAATGGACATAAAATCTTCAAGAAAAAGATGAGAGAAGTGGGGAAAAATTCAGCCAAGTCTGAAATCTCATGTTTTGAGTTTAATGACTCCCTCCTAAATCCCCCCCAATTTTACCTAGTGTGTGGATAATCTAAGGCCATATAAGCTTTGAGACTCCTATCGCTCCAAAGCTTAAAAAAAAAGGAAAATGAAGAACTCAAATGATACGGCAAATAAGACCTAAAACAGAGACACATGATTTTAATCTCTCATGAATCATGTCAACTTTAAATAATATATACTATGGGAGATCCACTTAGAAACTCATGTACCAAGTGCACATCTTTAGAGTATTAACTTACAAATGTGGTTGTGGAAGACAAACAGAATAACCCGCCCAGCACCACTTGCAGTTTCACCCACCTCCCATGTTGTGTTTCACGGGGAAGATGCCTGCTCAGTAGAATGTGACATACCTTTCTGACTGGTCTACGGACAGACGTGATACCTGCCATGTGGACAAAGCTACGCTGCTACAAGAGGAAAGATGCAGCGGATACAGAATGGAAATCCTAAAAAGACAGGATATAGCCGGCAACATGAGGCCCTGGGTTCTGGTTTCTGGAAGTCCAGAAGCCTCAGCAATTCCCCACAAGTACTCAGCCTTCCCTTGATTTCTAGGTATTGATATGTTACGCTGTACTCAGGTAGGTTTCCTAATTAATGTTCCTACAGAACAGGTCATGGATGAAATCAAAATCAGGAATTGTAAAAATATAAATAAAGTTACATTTCATGTAATAAACTAGAAAAGTTTATTCATAAAGATACACTTTTATCAATTACTCTTATAAAGGGATGTTACCTTTTCTGGGGTTTTACTTGAACTTTTTTCACGTGTATTATAATGTATAGAGCAAGATCGTCGCTGTATTGCATGCTGGAGTCTTTCTAGCTCTTTCTTATAATAATCTCGTTCTTCTTCTATACCTTTCAGAAATGTATCTAAACGAGAAGGTGACCGGTCTCGACGTTTTATTCCGTGTTCTAGTCTCATCCTTTCAACTTCCAAAGTTAGTTCCTTTTCTGCAAATTAAAGTGGTTAAATCTTAAAACAATGTAGTATATGTAATGTTGATTAGCCAAGCAAATTATATTAAGGTTTAGGATGAAAGCTACTAGGACTCATAAATTGGTTTGTATACGGCCTACAAAAAGGAAAATAAAACCCAAAATTAAAAACTGAAACAAAGTCCAAATTAAGTCAAAGTTCTCATGTTTTGTCTTATAACAGGATGGGTATTATTTAGCACTAGAAGATGAAGCAAAAATTACCATGTTGTACTTCTTAGGGACCTGAAAATGCACTGAAACATATCTAAATTAATCATAATATGTACAAATTTAACATTAAGCTTGAATTTAATACAGTATACTCATAAAGAAAGACATCAAAACAAGTTGTCTTTCTCCAAATGGGCACAATTATTACTTATTATAAAAGAGTCAACAGTAACTTCATACTGACAATTCATATATTACATAATTCAACCTAAATTTATTTATGCTCATTATAACTCTGAGGCATGTAATAATTTCCTGACTTACTCTGATTCATTCCCATCTCTTCTTTTCATTCAACAGGTGTGTACTAAACATTTACCACATGCCCATCACTGGCTAAGGATTAAAGTAAGAAAAACATAGCTAAGGTCAGTTATTCTAATTGTAGAAGGATAAAAGCTACAAAAGGACATTGTGCAATGCAAACTGGAGGATGAACTGGCAAATTCCTCCCAAGAAAGAGTGAGGAAAGAGGTAAGATGACAGAAAGAGAGTGGGAAACAATGAGTAATTGTGTTAAATGTTAAGAAACCAACTAAGGGACCGAATGAACAGCACTCATTGTATTTAGCATAATGGTGATGAATGATGACCCTAACTAGAGCAGCTTTACTGGTAAGGTGGCAAGAGAAGTCAACTGGAGTGGATGGAGGAGCTAAGGGGTCACAGGTGATCAAGGAGAAACAGCAAGCACAGATGACACTTCAGGATGCTGAAGCTAGGCTGGGCGCCGTGGCTCACAACTGTAATCCTAGCACTCTGGAAGGCCAAGGCAAAAGGATCCCTTGAGCTCAGGAGTCTGAGACCAGCCTGAGCAAGAGATACCCATCTCTACTAAAAACAGAAGAAATAAGTCAGACATTGGGGTAGAGGCTTGTAGTCTCAGCTACCTGGCAGGCTGAGGTAGGACTGCTTGAACCCAGGAGTTTAAGATTGCTGTGAGCTATGAGGATGCCACAGCACTCAAGCCTGGGCAACAGTGAGACTTTGTATCTTAAAAAAAAAGACACTGAAGCTACGAAGAGCGTCTAGAAAGGAGTAGGTCCAAGTTTTTGTTCTAGAATGGGAGAAGAGTAAGCATGTTTGAATATTAACGGGGAAAAACTAGTGTGAAGATTAAAATCATTAAGAGGATATAAAGAATATGTAAACTTTCTAAAATAAGAGAGGATAGGATCCAAGAAGAGATAGAGGTCTTGGCCTTTCACGAAAGGGGCACTCCTGTACTGAACAGGTTTAAAATCTGGGGCCAGGAAACTGAGGGAAGGCTTGCCTGATGGCTTCCATTCATCGTCTCCTCAGAATGAGGGGTGGAATGAGAGTCACAGGTTTACTGAGAAGTAAAAGCATTTGAAACGTTTCCTGTAGAGAGTGAGAGATCAAACGCTAAAAGAAATAATGTAACATTTTCATATGATACTGAGGGTTCTGGTGAGGTTGAGGACCATCCAATTTACAGTGTTATCAATGTGCCTCGTACACACACAAGTAGTGCTTAGCTGCCCAGGTGTAAAAGTGCAGTGGGTAAATGGTTCAATCCATCCATGGCTGGGTATTTTAAACTTCTCATCATCTAAAATTAACTTCTTCACTTGTGTATTAACTAGTTTGTCTCCCTGGCATGAAAAAAGGCTTTGTAGGAGCAGAAACCCTGTGTATCTTATACACTAGAATATATGCCAGCACAAAAAACAAAGCCTAGTTATATGCCCAGACAACAAGTGATTCACATGCCCTCATTAAATGAATGCATTCTCACTTGTTCTTTAAACCAAGTTATTTAGGATGGGTACCGGGCAGAAAGTTGGCCTATTTCAATTGTGTGTATATATGTGAGTATTTTAAGATGATATAACTACTGTGTCTTCTTAAAAAGATTTCAATTTTTCACTATTTCAGAATGGCCTTCTTTTTGGTCTTAATTATCAATCTGTATCAAAGAAGAATGTACTTCTATTGCAAAATATTCAAGTAGGCTTCCTCATATCAACTACTAGTCAAAATGTAAAGAATTTTTAAGGTCCCTGAGGAAGAGAACTTTCTACCACATCTAAAGTGCCTCAGATGGTTTACAGTAAGCACTCAGTAAGTATTTACTGAATGAGTGAAAGATCACCTAGGAAAAATAACACATCAACAGAAAATCACAATCACTTTTAAATTATCAACATTTTACGTCTTACCTGTAACTGCAAAATTTTCCATTTTTTTGCTAAGTCTTTGCTTTTCTTGTTCAAGCTGATAAACAACAGTTTCCAGGTCTGATTTTACAACGAGTTCCTCACTCAGTCTCTCCTTTTCTTTATTGCATAAGTTTAATTCCTGCCAATTTTAATCCTGTAATTAACATTTCTAACAACTTTATAAAATATTATAGCACTTAGAGAAGTAAAAAGGGATCTTGGTAAGCACATTTATATAACAACAATTCATGTATGTAGAGAGAGTGTGCATGTGTGTCCACATATTTTAAATTGGTCAAAAATATGGTTTCAACTAAAGTTAACTAACAATTGTGGCTCAAAGTACCATAAGATCCAAATATCGACAATGTTCTTTTGTAGGTGGTAGAAATATAAGGTCTTATATTCTCTTCTGTTTAGCATATTGCCCTAATTTTTCTAAATAATATGTAACTGTACAATAAAACATTTTAAAGTTTATGTTTAAAAAGAGGGCAGAGCTGGGCACAGTGGAATGTACTCAACAGACAGAGGCAGGAGGACTGCTTGAAGCAGGTATTGGAGGCTGCAGAGCACCACAGTCACCCTTGGGAATAGCCACGCCAGGCTGGGCAATGCAGTGAGACTCTATTTCAAAAAATAAATAAATAAAAACCAAAAGAAGGCAGTAGGAAGACACAGCACTCTAAGTACATCTGTGACTACTGGTTATTCTCTCAGCATCATCTGCACAGTGGAAAGAAGATCAGGATGCTGAGGATGCGCTGGCACGGGTGTGGAGTATTCTGCAGTGGGCAGCAGACTTACCATGGTAAATACTTACTAGATGTTAGCTGTGAAAATCATCATTATTAACATTACTGGGAAAAAGAAGCAAGGTCAGAAAGTAACTACAGCAACATCTTACCCTCAGCTGACACACTGAAACTTGTCCCAGTTCTGAGATAAGCATTATGAATCACACTCAATTTAATATGCACATAAATAGCAGTGAACAAACAACAAAAATCCCCTGCCGCCATGGAGCATCCATTTTAGTGAAAACATCATCAAAACTGACACCATGAGAGAATGTTAGGACATTGCAGCTAGACTGTAAAAATGTAAATAATGAGAAAACTTGGAAATCAGTATTAGTGTTGTTTTCAACCTAAGAGGAGACTCTTTCAATAGGCTATTCAAAAAATTCTCAAACTTTAGGTGACCACCAGTTTCTACCTGCCAGCAAGACATTTTTTTCTGCCAGTTCCAGACTATAACAAAGGTCGAACCTGCAGCCCTTGGGACACATGCTGATTTTGTGAGGACTTTTTTTGCTTTTTGTGGTTCCTGATATCACAGAAAGTACGCAGAGACCTTTTTACTGCTAATCAGCTTTTGTTAGTGTTTGTGTTATTTACTATGTGTCCCAAGAGAATTCTTATTCCTCCAATGTGTGGCAGAGAGAAAAAAAGGTTGGACACCATTGTGTAGAATTATGTGCCGTAGCTAGGCTCCTACTGAGAAGTTCTCTCATGAGAAAACTGAAATATGACTAGGAAAAAGTATCAACAAACAAGCTGTCAAAACTGGACTGAGTACTTTTTATAATAGTTAATAAATATATCAAATAACTATCAATCTGATTTTAAGTACCTACTGTAATGAAAGAATTATAACAATATTAAATCACATATCCATCCAGCATGCCATAAAAAGCATGAATACTGACGCATGCTGCACCACACATGAGCCTTGAAAACGCTATGCTTGGTGAGAGAAGGCAGACACAAAAGGCCACATATTATACAATTCCATTTATATGCAATGGCAAGACAGATGTTGTCAGGAGCTCAGCAGGAAAATAAAGCACAAACACGTTCTTTCTGATATTGCTGGCTATTCACTCTTACCCCGACTTACCAGTTCAAGTTTGGCAACTGTTTCTTCAAGATCCCGCATTTCAAAGAATTTTCTTTTAATCTCTTTCTAGGAATAAAAAGCCTATTAGGTAAACACCTAAAAGACTAAGAAAACTTATCACTAAGTCACAATGCAAATAAGACAAAATAATTTTTTCAGTAACGTATGTTCCCTCTCCCCAGTTGAGATCTGAGGCTTCAGCCCTAACAATTTCAATGAAGAGGCAAAATTGAAGATTCTCTTTAAACTTTCAGTATCTCAAATGCTTACACAAACATATTTGTGACATTTGAAGAGGGCTACTTGCAAATCTTGTGAGAATTTCCTGGGCCTTGATTTTTAGAGTATGTTTTACGGCACTGTCATTTCCTGACTTTCCTATCCTATTTGCTTTCTCCTCACCTGCTTTTACCAACCTGAATCCTCCATATCACAACTGAGAGGGCAGAATGCCAGGATCTAAAATTATACCCAACAGGAATGTACTGTTGGCCAAGCTGTCGCTTCTGAGCATTGCCAGCGGGAAACAAGGAGCTGTGTTCAGTATGTTGTGCATGAGCACAGAAGATGCAAAAGGAGGTGGAAAAAGAGAGGACTGAGATTCAGGCATGTCACAATGAAACTAAAACCACAGAGGATTCAAACTGCACTCAGCCTGTACTTTTTCAAGACTATTTTGGCGATCTAGGGTTCCCTTTGAGACTCCATATGAATTTTAGAATATTTTTCTGCAAAAATTCTATTGGGATTTTGAAAAGTATTGCACTGAATCTGTAGGTCAGTTGGGTAGTGCAGACACCTTAACAATATTACATCTCACAATCTACAGACACACAATGTCTTTCCATTTATTTGTGTCTTCTTTAACTTCTTTCAGCAAGGTTTTGTGGTTTTCAAGTATACAAGACTCTCACCTCATCAGTTAAGGCTATTCTCAAGTATTTTATTCTTTGTGATGCTACTGTAAATGGGATTATTTTCTTAACGTCATTTTTGGATTGTTCATTTCAGTGTATAAAAAAGCACCTAATTTTTGTGTGTTGATTTGTATCCTGAGCTTTGCTGAATTCATTTATCAGTTCTCATTTGTGTGGAATCTTTAGGGTTTTCTACATCAGATCATGTCATCTGTGAAAAGAGATAATTTTACATATTTTTTGCAATTTGCATGCCTCTTATTTCTTTTTCTTGCCTAACTGCTGTGGCTAGGACTTCTAGTAAGTACTTCATTGTACTCTAGTAAGTATTTCATTGAATAGAAATGGCAAGAGTGGGCATCTTTACACATTCAGCTTTTTACCATTGAGTATGATGTTTGCTGTGGGCTTTTCACATACAGTTTTTATTATATTGAGAGTTTCTTTTTATTCCACTAATAAGTGGAGATGACACTATACAAAATTAATTCAGTGACACAGAGCAACGGTCTTCAACTAGGTTATACCTACTCCTGGGATAACATGAAGATGTCCAAGCATTATGTAAAACTACAGTATACACAAAGTTTTAAGGAACAATATATGGATCTTCAATTTGCATATACCATGTACAGTGCTTCTTAAAAATAATCTAAGAACCTGCTTGTGGTCTTGGTATCATGTGAACTGTGCATTCCCATCATCCCTTCCACGGCTGACTTTCATTGTCCAAAAAAAGCATGCAAGCATATCTCATTCATGGCACAACAGCACAATGTCTCAAGATACCAACAAACGTTTGGAGAACCAGATAAAAAGATAATATGAAATGCTGGGGTGGCCAAAGACTTGATATAAGACCCTACTTACTCCCATTACGTTTCATCAAGAAATGTATTCCTAAAAACTTTTACTTTTATAATTTAATAAGTATTTATGAATACTTATATTTATAACTTTAATTATTATTCATCATTATAATAATACTATCCAAAGAAAAATGTTAATGCTTTGAAACTTATAGTTGCAGAAAATTTTTACATATAAAAAATTTCAATTCAGGCTTAGTGCCTATACACAGTGTTTACAGCGCCAGCAACATACACTGAGGCTGGTGGGTTTGAACCCAGTCCAGGCCAGCTAAACAACAATGAGAACCACAACAAAAAGATAGCCAGGCATTGTGGCAAAAAAATTCAATTCAGATACTTTTTTTCTTGCAGATGCATGATCACAAAAAGACATTTAAGGCTGTGCACCATGGCTCACGCCTGTAATCCTAGCACTCTGGAGGAAGAGGTAGGAGAATCGCATGAGCTCAGGGGTTCAAGATCAGCCTGAGCAAGAGAAACTGGACTGAGTTTGGAAATCAGTATTGGTGTTTGTTTTCAATCTTACAGGAGACTCTTTCCACCACCATTAGCTAGGAGTGGCGTATGTGTGTCCACAGTCCCAGGTACCTGGGAGGCTGAGGCAGAAGGATCACTTGAGCCCAGGAGTTTGAAGGTGCTGTGAGCTATGATGCTACTGCACTCTAGCTGGTACAACAGAGCGAGCTCTTTTACTCAACCAAAAAAAAAAAAAAGACATTCAAGTTACAACAGAATAAAATTTTGTGGGAGTTTCAAGAAGAAAGGTGATTTAAATTTATTGGATATTGTTAAAAGAATTGTGAGTCAATTTGATGTTAAGAGATTAGTATTTATAAGAGTAAAAATTCATCCTTTCCATCTATTTAAACTTAAAGATGAAAAATGAGCTACCAACTGATTTTTTTTCAGTATATAGTTTTAAAAACATCTTTAAAGGATTCGTGAGCAAGAAATGACATAGAGAACCAACTTCAGAAGTTCTCCCACAATGTAGAGATAAAAGGACAGAGATGAGAATCTTGAAGAAAAACAGAATTGGCAGATCTATCCTAAGAATAAGCATGCTTCAGAAAGATATTCAAACCACTGGGCCAATACAATCACTTAGAGGGTATAAACAACAGTTTAGAAAATCTTGAACTACCCAAACAAGAAAAATCCAAGGAATAAACCAAAAACCTGAATGCGGGTATGAAAGGTTTTGAAATCACTGTGTGAGAGCTGACGAGTGCTCCCCACAACCCGGACAGGTCCTTACCTTTGCTTCCCCCAGCTCCTTGTCAGCGGTCAGGAGCACTTCTTCTTTATGTCTTTGTAACTGCTGTGCTAGCTGGTCTATTTCGGTTAATTCTTGGCACAGTTTTTCATTTTTGTTACTTAAATTAACAACTTCAGATGTAACTGTTTCCTTGCTTTCCATAAGCTCTTGCATACGCTTCTCCAGGTCCTTATTAGCTTGCTGAAGAAAGTCAACCTATATTGAATTTATAATTTATAAGGTATATAAATTGGAAAATTGTCCTAAATACTAACTTACAAAATAATATTTCCAAAAAATTATGCTTTAAAAGATACAGCTGGCTTGGCACCTGTGGCTCAAGTGGCTGGGGCGCCAGCCACATACACCTAAGGTGGTGGGTTCGAATCCAGCCCTGGCCCGCCAAACAACAATGACAGC
>NW_003852536.1:482814-484692 GCF_000181295.1 Otolemur garnettii
TTTTTTTTGAGATAGTCTCACTATGTTGCCCTTGGTAGAGTGCCATGGCATCATAGCTCACAGCAAACTCAAACTCTTGGGCTTATGCAATTCTCTTGCCTGAGCCTTCCAAGTAGCTAGAACTACAGGTGCCCGCCACAACACCCAGCTATTTTTTTGTTACAGTTGTCATTGTTGTTTGGCAGGCCCAGGAAAGGTTCAAATCCGCCAGCCCTGGTGTATGTGGCAGGCATCCTAACCACTGAGCTACAGGCACTGAGCCACCTTATTCTGTTATTTCAAATTTTTAACAACATGATATGCTTTAATTCTTTAAAAACATGATTTTAAAGCTTCACCCTCAGGCAGTGCTGGCCTCATATACCAAGGGTGGCAGGTTCAAACTCGGCCCTGCAACAACAATAAAAAAAAATAGCCAGGAGTTGTGGGTGCCTGTAGTCCCAGCTACTCAGGAGGCTAAGGCAAGAGAATCACCAAAGCCCAAGAGTTGGAGGTTGCTATGCACTGTGACCCACGGCACTCTACCCAGGGTGACAAAATGAGACTCTGTCTCTAAAAAAATAAAAATAAAAATAAAAAGCTGCATGCTCTTTCTGGATCCTTTGTCTCTATCAAATTTTTCCTATTACAAACAATACCTCCGTGAGCAAACCCTGCCACTTTTACAAACCCACAGACCATTATAAGTACTTAGGATTTACATGCTCAATGCAATAGATACAAAAGCCATTACCTGAATATTTAAATGAGCAATAAGCTTTTCATTGGCTTTATTTCTAGACTCCAGAGACAGGACATCAGGGGAGCGACCACCATCCAAAGCAACTGACAGTCGTTCTATCTCTCGTTCTCTTAGCTCAATCTAAGGACAGAAAGCCATGCTGTCATTTTTTAAAAATCTGGTTTTGAACAAAATGATTAACACTGAACAAACATTTGGATATACTTTTTTCCAATCTACCACAATGTACGCAAGAGATAAACCTTCATATTTTTACCCACACATACATGCATATATCCAAAGCAAAAATAACACAGAAAATGTCAATACAACTTTTGTAAATATTTGTATTGAATAGAACACAAAAATTAGAAGAAATCCAAGATTTATTCTAATTTAATTTTTCCTTCTCTAAGAATTAGGCAAAGTTTATATAGAAAGAAACTTGCTAGCATATTACATGCATGCCAAAGTACTGGAACTGAATCTAAGCTACTTCAGTGGAATAAATGTGGAATAAAGGAATGATATAAGATACTAAGAAAAGTGAGTTGCCACTGAACCTCAACATTAAAAAGAACAGAAAGTTGGGGAGAATTTAATTATCTTTTAGAAAACAGACATATGATCAAAAAGATCACTACTAACCATAAACTGATTAATTCACATGCAAGAATTTGGAAAAACCCACACTTTCAAGCTTTGGTTTTCTTTCTCAAACAAAACAAAACAAAACATACCCTGAAAACAGAATCAGTTGATTCAACAAACAATTACTGAACACAGAGCTAGACCATGAATAAAACATGGTCCCTGACTTTTGGGAACACATGCCTTCACAGGAAAAACTAGCAGGTAAACTAATAATTGTTATCTAATATGCTATTCAAAGATAAAATTTAAAAAAGGGAAATAAGCATAGGGCACCAAAGTAGTTAAGGGAATGAAGTACTTTACTGTGCACAGTATGTGTGTGCACACAGATACAGTGACGGGGCGGTGCCTGTGGTTCAGTGAGTAGGGCGCTGGCCCCATATACTGAGGGTGATGGGTTCAAACCCAGCTCTGGCCTAACTGCAACAACAACAAAAAAAACAGCCAAGCATTGTAGCGGTCCCCTGTAGTCCCACCTACTTGGGAGGCTGAGGCAAGAGAAT
>NW_003852536.1:485728-486422 GCF_000181295.1 Otolemur garnettii
AAGTGAAGGAGTGGAGACAGAATTCGGAACACTAAGAATCTCTTTAGAGAAGTTTGTGTAAGGGAGATGGAGATGTCAGCAAGAGGGAGAAGTATTGACAGATTTTTTTGAGGGATGTTGGTGATGACAACAGTAGTACCTCACTCTAGGACTCTTAAGAAGATTAAAAGAAGTAATCATTATAAAGTGATGATGTAAGTGTTTGTTAGCCAGGCGTGGTGGCTTCCGCCTGCAATCCTAGCACTTTTTTTTTTTCTGCTGTAAAGTTGTTTTCTTCATTCATCCAGCAGGTTCAACAGTGACACCCACCGGGCACAGAGGAAGGGTAACCCTCCCTGGAGGGCCAAGGAAAGCCATTCAAGGGGCATGTCCATCTTATTAAGGATCACATCATGGGATCACAGCAGAGTTCAGACAGAACAACCTAAAACTCTGCAAAAGACACTTTTAAAAAAAATGACCTCTTGAAAAAACAAATCACAACAATTTTCAACTTCATGCAAATTGAGGGAGGAAGAGAGTGCATAAAGATAAAAGGTACAGCTGAAAAAATAAACTTGATTCTATTTGGGCAGGAGAAGTTTGTCTCCAAAATCTTCAACGCCACGCCTCAGCTGTCAGCCTCCATTCTATTTTCCTTTCATGTTTCTCTGTTTCCCCTCACCATTGTCCTCCGAGGTTCCCTGGAAGGAAA
>NW_003852536.1:486659-488453 GCF_000181295.1 Otolemur garnettii
AAAAAAAAAAAAGTTTCAAAGAAAGAAAGAATAATTGCTTGAAGTCCTGGGCACACAACTGTAGTCTCATCTACTCAGGACGCTGAAGTTGGAGTATCACTTAAACCCAGGAGTTTCAGTCTTGCCTGGGCAATAGAGCAAAACCCCATCTCTAAAAAATTACTAATGAAGTTAAGTCCTAAGGAGAAGAGAGGAAATGAGGCCAAGAACACAGGCAACTTAGCCTTCCACGCCCTACCCATTATGTTGTAAGTGGGTCGGAGTGTAAATACTGACAAAGACAGAGATAGGAAGCTGAGAAAGGGTGACATCCTGAGAAGGGGACATAAGCTAAGGAATGATCTTGTAAACAGCAAAATGGGGAATATGTGCTGAGAAAAGCAAAATAATAACAAAAACTGGCAGGCAGCACAGAAGCTCACCTAAGCCCACTAACACTGATAACCACAGTAAATTGTTTGTTTCAATCAGAAAGGTCAAGCTATTTGTTCCAAAACCCTCAGCCCCCTCTTAAAAATGATAAAGACTGGCCAGTTTATGTTCATAAAGTACTTGGAAAAAACGTGGCAGAAGTATGATTATAAACTGAAAAATACCAATACTATTCAACTCATACATATTTGATGTTTTCACCATCTCTTTATACAGTAAGCTTTCTGTTGACATTATTATTATTATTTTGTTGGCTCCATTTTAATCCAAATAATCTTCAAAGTACTTTACGAACAGTTATACCAATAGGTAAGTTATATCTATATTTCATATGCACAGATCACTTCACTCCAAGGAAAAAAAATGCAGTTATGTGCAAAAAAATGACAAATGTGCTACCGGGTTTAAACTTCAGGAAGCATATTAAGAAAGAAAGCCTGTCATTACTCAAATCACAGTACAGCCAAGACTCCAATACAGAGTATGAAAGAACGGAGCTTGCTATGGTTATGACATCACTTTGCATCTATTAATTCTCCTACTTATTCAGAAAGCTATTTTATGAGATGCTTGTGCTTAGAGAAAACACAAAAAATATGGCAACACAGAAGAGTAACTTTCAGAGATTCATGCTCAAAAATGACAAAATATGACTTTAAGAACCATAAAAATATAATTATAAAAATAAAGCAAACTTCAGTAAAATAGCTACTGAGATGGAAATACTAATATGACTATAAAGTTATATTTGGGGAGATAAATGATACACCTACAAAAAAGCAAAATGACAAAACAAAAAAATACTTCATCTCAAAGACTAATGACAGGAATGGACTCAGTGCTCTAAAGCCATACTGGTTATTAACTTTATTAACAAACTAAATTTTAAAAAAGGATAAAAGCTGTCAAGCTCAGTACCAGTAATATCAAATGCAACCCAATTCTATATGCAATTTCAGCATATCCATCTCAATCCCTCCTATGCAAGTAAATTAAAATCCTACCTGCTTGCTATAATCTATCACTCCATTTTCCATCACTGCTAACTTTTCTTGTAACTGGTGGACTTCCTGTTGAAGTTCTTGAATCCTGAAACACATTTACAACTAATGCCAACATGATTTTCTTAAGAAATACAAAATGACATGAAATAAAACTAGATGGGTTATTTTATAAATTCTATCCCTTTTGCAGCAAGGTCTGAGGCACTATGCCAAGGGTCTCATAGTCTATGTAAAATATAGCACATCGGCTTGGTGCCCATAGCACAGTAGTTACGGCATTAGCTACATACAGAGGCTGGTGGATTTGAACCCAGCATGGGCCTGCTAAAACAACAGTGACGACTGCAACAAAAAAAAA
>NW_003852536.1:488610-501748 GCF_000181295.1 Otolemur garnettii
AAAAAAAAAAAAAAAAAAAAATATATATATATATATATAAAAATACAGATATATAGCACATCATTGTGGACAGTCAATTTTGTGAGTTTAGATAAACTGTGTGGTAAATAATTTGAAACTCAGGATACATCACGCAATGAAACACATTACTATTTCATTTGATCCTCAGGGACAACTCTTGGAAGTATTGTTGCCAACTCTTAAGTTCAGAAAACTGAAGGTCTAGCCCAAAAATCACAACACTAAGTGAAATAAGAAACTAAGTGTTTATTTTGACACTGAGCAACCTGGTATTATCTAACTAACTACTCTGCCACCCTAAAGAGAAGGAAAATATGGAGTAATGCTCTAATTTTCCCAGTAACTATAATAAAAACTCTTCACTCTGGAACTTGTTAATTCTCACAGAATCAAGATTTTGTCCAAACTATGGGAATTCTGCAAGTATTCAAATCTATTTGTACTACATAAATATGACACAATCCACTTTCATATTAGAAAGATGAAGCCTGAAACCAGGTCTGCTATTAAGAGCTATTTTCCATGGAGCAGAATAATGAGGCTGGATACAGCTTGTCCCTGCTACCACCAGAACCAAAGTTTTCACTCATCCTGTTTTAGGAGAAGAGTGGGTAAGCAACTGTGCTCCTAGAAATGCAGGACTGCATACTAACAAAATGTGCATGTGTCAACTAATGGGAACAAGATAATCAAAACAGATTATACAGCCCAATTAACTTCTTAAATAGCAGTAACACACAGTCTGAAAGGTCCTAGATAATAATTTGAACAAAAGAATAAGACAAGATATTTCATGGTTAAGGTCAGGTAATTATATAAATACAGGTACATAATATACTATGAAAATAAGTAAAGAGAACCTAATTAGAACCTTTTTTTTAGATTATTATGCTGAGATAATAAACTGAAAAAAATCTCCTATATCCTCTGTATAATCTACAAAATAAAAAGTTACCTGGGCAGCGCCCATAGCTAAGTGGGTATAGCACCAGTCACATACATTGAGGCCAGCGCGTTTGAATCCACCCCAGGCCAGCTAAAACAACACTGACATCTGCAACAACAAAAAAAATAAGATAAAATAAAATAAAAAAAAATAAAAATAGCCGAGTGTTGTGGCAGGCGCCTGTAGTCCCAGGTACTTGGGAGGCTGAGGCAAGAGAATTGCTTAAGCCCAGAAGTTTGAGGTTGCTGTGAGCTGTGATGCCACGACACTCTACTTACCAAAAGCAATACAGTGAATTCTGTCTCAAAAAAAAAAAAAAAAGTTATCTGCATCAATTATTTCCACTAGGGTATTCCACAGTTTGAAAAGCTTCTGCAGCTGGCCCTGCAGAGGCTGCCACTAGGGCTTGCACCCTCCTTTAAACCTCTTACCACTTTCTTAATGGCATTTGAGTATTTCTCTTGTCTCAATTATACTACTGGACTGCAAGCTTCTCAAAAGCAGCAACACTATTTTATTTATCTTTATATCCTCACTATACACATAGTGCCCTCTGTCTAGGTGGCTTTATGAAGTTTCAAATAAATAGAATGTATATGCGATTCTAATTTTAAGGAAATAGAAACATGAAGCTAGAGAAGGAAACAAGAATTTCAAATCCAGTTATAATCTATTCATGTCGAACTAGCATTTGACAGAAGTGTGAAGTAGTACAGGTTCTGGAAAAGATAACAGCCAGGATAACAGTCTGGAAAAGATAACAGCCTGTGGTTCCAGCTATATCTTTTCCAGTAATACAGGTTCTGGAAAAGATAACAGCCTGTGGTGCCAGCTACCTGGGAAGCAAAGGCAGGAAGATCACTTAAGTTCAGGAGATCAAGGCTACATTGAGCTAGGATTGCACCACTGCACCCCAGGCTGGGCAACAGAGAAAGACTGTAGCTTTAAAAAAAAAAGCACTGCTTCTTGCCACCTAAAAAAATAAGCGAATGCCTTAAAAAATTAAGAAGATGAACATTGCCTTAGAATCAAATAGTCCAGGTTAATGTTTTGTTATAAATGTTTTGTTCAACTCTTACTTGAAGATGTAAGAGCTACAAAGCTTTCAAAGCTACTCTAGTGAAAAAGCTGCTAAATTACTTGAACACAAGTATGGACAGAAACCTCAGATATACAACTTACTTGAAATCAAAATTTCAAAACAAGTAAAAATACCGTGTATCTTTCAAAAAGTATTTATTGAGTGCTTGTGAAAAATTCTCTGCTAAAGGCTGGAGATTTAACAAGACAAAAGTTGTCCTACCAAGAAACTTAACCAATAATGAAGTAATCACTTAACACAAGCCAACAAAAACTTATTTAATGCACCTGTTATCAGCCACTTGCAGGAGATCTGCAATGTAAGGGTCTTCTGGCTGGGGAACTGGATAGGAACTGACTTCAGAGGGAGGAACTGGTTCATCAATTTGCATACGCTGCCGCCTAAAAGCAATGCTTCTTTTCTTGCCACCTAAAAAAATGAGTGAATGTCTTAAAAATTAAGAAGATGAACATTGCCTTAGAGTCAAATAGTCCAGGTTAATGTTTTGTTATAAAGTATGTCTCTAGTTCATATTACATAGTGATAAAATATTTTCTCCCTTATATGTAAATACCCACCCGTGTCTTTAATCAAACAAAGCATTCTTGACAACCTCAACAAGACATGGTTCTAAAACAACTTTTATATGTCTGCATACTTGGCACATACAGCCATACCGCATTTTACTGTGCTACACATTGTTGCACTTCACAGATGCTGCATTTTTTTTTTTTTTTTTTACAAACTGAAGGCGTCTGGCATCTGCAGGAAGCAAGTCTATCCATGCCATTTCCCAAAAGCATGTGCTCATGTTTCAGTGTCGTATTTTGGTAATTCTCACGATTGTTCCGAATTTTTAATTATTATAATTTCTGTAATGGTGGTCTTTGATGCTATTATTGTAAATGTTTTGGAGAGCTATGAACCAGACCCGTATAAGACACTGAACTTAATCAAGACATGCTGTGCACATCCTGACTTCTCCACCGGCCGTTCCCCCGCCTCTTTCCCTTTCCTTCGGCCTCCCTATTCCCTGAAACACAACAATACTGAAATTAGGCCAATCACAACCCTAGAATGGCCTCTAAAGTGTCCAAGTGAAAAGAAGTTACACATCTCTCACTTTAAATCAAAAGCTAGAAATGATTAAGTTTAGTGAGAAAGGCGTGTCAAAAGGCAACACAGGCCAAAAGCCATGCCCTTCCCACAGAACAGTTAGCCAAGATGTGAATGCAAAGGAAAAGCTCTTGAAGGAAATTAAAAGTGCTACTTCAGTGAACACGCAAATGATCAGAAAGCAATGGAGAAAGTTTTAGGGGTGTGGACAGATCAAATCAGCCACAATATTCCCCTCACCAAAGCCTAATCCAGAGCAAGGACCTAACTCCCCTGGATTCTATAAAGCAGTGGTTCTCGACCTTCCTAATGCTGCAATGTATTTTCATTGTTAAAAAGGGGTTGCAACCCACAGGTTAAGAACCGCTACTATAAAGGCTGAGAGGTGAGAAAGCTGCAGAGGAATAGCTGGAAGCTAGCAGAGGTTGGAACAGGAGGTTTAAAGGAGAACTCAACCCCATAACATAAAAGGGTAAGGTAAAGCAGCAAGGACGGATGGAGAAACTGCAGCAAGTTATCCAGAAGATCCAGCTAGGATCACTGCTGAAGGTGGCTACAATAAACAACAGCCTTCTACTGGAAAAAGATACTGCCTAGGAGTTCATAGCTAGAGAAGGTAATGCCTGGCTTCCAAGGGCAGACTAACTTTCTTCTAAGTGGGAAACACAGCTGGTGACTTTAAGTTCAAGCCAGTTTTCACTTACCATTCTCAAAATTCTAAGACTCTTAAAAATTATGCTAAATCTACTCTGCCCGTGCTCTATAAATGAACAACAAAGCCTAGATGACACACATCTGTCACAGCATGGCTAACTGAATATTTTAGGCCCAGTATTAAAACCTACTGTGCAGAAAAAAAGATTCCTTTGAACATCTATTCATTGATCATGTACAAGGATTTGAATAATATTTCCATGCCCGCTAACACAACATCCACTCTGCAGGCCATGCATCAGGAGTAATTTCAGCTTTCAAGTCCTGTTATTTAAGAAATACATGTATTTCATAAGGCTACAGCTGCCAAAAACTGTGATTCCTCTGACGGATCTGGGCAAAGTAACTTGAAAACCTTTTGGACAAGATTCACCATTCTAGACATTAAGAACATTCCTGATTCACGGGAGGTGGTCAAAATATCAACATTAACAAGAGTTTGGAAGACTCTGTTTCTAAGCCTCATGGATGTCTTTGAGGGGTTCAAGATGTCAGAGGGGGAAGTCACTGCCCACATGGTGGAAAATGCAAGAGAACCAGAATTAGAAGATCAATGATATAATTAAATTGAAGCAGTATCATGATAAAATGTGAATGGTTGAGAAGTTGCTTCTTATGGATGAGCAAAGAGTAGTTTCTTGAGACAGAATCTACTTCTGGTGAAAATTCTGTGGGCACTGCTGACATGACCACTAGCCACGTATAGAAACTTAGTTGATAAAGCAGAGGGAGGGTTGGAGAGAATTGAGTCCAATTTTGAAATAAGTTTTCCTGTGGGTAAAATGCTATCAAATATTATCACATGCTACAAAGAAACCTTTCATGGAAGGAAGAGCCAATTCATACAGTAAACTTCGTTGTTGTCTTACTTTAAGAAATTGCCACAGCTACTTCAACTTTCAGCAACTACCACCTGGTCAGTCAGCAACCATCCCCATCGAGTCAAAAATCCTCCACCAGCCAAAACATTACTGAAGACTTACTGAAGATGATCATTACCAATTGTTAGCAATAAAGCCTTTTTGGGGGGAGGGTGGACAGGGTCTCAGTCCGTCACCCAGGCTACAGTACAGTGGCATCATCACAGCTTACTACAACCTCCAACTTGTGGGCTCAAGAGATCCCCCTACTTCAGTCTCCCGAAGTGCTAGGATTATAAGCGTGAGCGACCATACCAGGACCAACGAAGCACTTCTTAATTAATGTCTATACATTTTTTTTAGACATAATTATAGTTAACAGCCTACAGTATAGGGTAGACAAAACTTTTACATGTACTGGAGAAGAAAATAATGTGTACGGCTCACTTTATTACAGGATTCACTTCAATGCAATGGTGTGCAATGGAACCCGCAATACCTCCAAGACTCATCTATCTGCTGAGATTCAAACTGTTCCTCCACTACATGAGGATGAGACTTTGGCAAGAAGAAAAGCTCAGCGTGCCTTGTGGTATTTGGTATTATGAGCTCAAGAAATCATTACTAGAAGAGAGCTGTCAAGCCAGGAGCTTACGGCAGCAAGAAAATATACACACTAAAAATACACACAGAGGAGAAAGGGGAACACTTGTACACCTTTGGGGGAAAGGTAAAGTAGTACACCCACTGTGCAAAACTGGATGGAGGCTTCTCAGAAAGGTAAAAGTAGAACTTACCGTATGATCCAGCAATCTCATATATCCAAAGGAAAGGAAATTGGGGTATTTTAAAGATAGCTGCACTCCCTTATTTATTGCAGCACTATTCTCAATAGCCAAGAAATAGAATCAACAATAAATGTATAAAGAAAATGTGGTACATATGAACAAAGGGATATTACTCAACCATAAGAAGGAATGAAATGCTTTTTGCAGCAACATGGATGAAACTGGAGGTCATCTGAAATCAGCCAGGAAGAGAAAAATAAATGTCACATGCTCTCACTCATATGAGGGGGCTAAAAAAGGGGACCTCGCAGAGGTAGAGAGTTGACTGGTGGTTACTAGGGGCTGGGAAGGGAAGTGTAAGGATGAAGAGAAGTCAGTTAAGGGGCATAAAAACACAGAAGGAATAAATTCTACCATTTGACAGCACAGTAGGAAAATTACACTTAACAACAATTCATTGTATACTTTAAAACAGCTATAAGAGAAGACCTGTAATGTACCCAACACAAGGATACATGTTTGAGGTTAATGGATATCCCAATTACCCTGATTTGATCATTGAACACTGTACGCTTGTATCAAAATATCCCATGTACATCCAAAATATGTACAACTATTGTATATCAATTACAAAAGATAATTATTAAGATAGTATGTCAAAAGATCAGATGACTGAAATTTTAAGCAACAAAATTAGAATACAAGGGAATGTCATCTGTAAAACAAAGCCATGCTATAAAGTGAATTAATAGGGAATATTTTCTTAATTATTTTTAATTAAGTACCAGGAGTAAATTTTCGTATAGGTAGATATACTATATTATCTTGGTCTACAACACATCAATAAGCTGAGTGCAGTGGCTCATGCCTGTAATCCTAGCATTCTGGGAGGCTGAGGCGGATGGACTGCCTGAGCTCAGGAATTTAAGACCAGCCTCCACAAGAGCAAGGCCCCCTTTCCAATAAAAAAAAAAATAGAGAAACTAGCCAAGTGTTATGGTGAGCACCTGTAGTCCCAGCTACTTGGGAGATGGTGGCAAGAGGATCACTTGAACCTAAGAGTTTGAGGTTACTGGGAGCTATGAAGCCACAGCACTCTACCCAGAGTGAAACTGTGTCTCAAAAGACAAAACAAACAGCCCCCTCCCAACATTGATAATTTACTTTTTTAAGCATCATGCCAAGATCAGAAGTACACTTGAAAAATGAAAAATCCCCATGAAGAACAAATATAATTCACAATTTTCCTCCTGTCTCCAGTTTTAAGGATGAAGAAATTGAGCCAGAGGCAGTTCCATGGCAGTTTATACTCTACATCTAAACAGAGCTAACCACTGCCTTTACCGCATGCCCTTCCTCCTCGCTTGATTCCTCTGTTTCTTTCAAAAACTCGCTTCTTCTTCTAGTTCCCTACATACAGTTTCCCTAGTCTGGCTTTAGTTCTCTTCTGTTCCCAGGTTACGGAAGCTTACTAGATAATTCCTACCACATCCCTAACACTCTAGTCACTCTCAAATTTGAATCTCCACCTGGGTACACACTTCTGAGATAGTGAGACAGACATATACATTCCACTGCTTACTAAAGGTTTCAGCATGAACGTTCTGTGGGGATAATATACTCAACTCGCTCAAAAGGAGACTTCACTCCACTTTCCACGTTTCCTATCTTGAGAAATAGTACCATGAACTACTAATTCACTTGAAACTGAAATCTGGGAATGCTTCTACTTCTCAAATCTATCACATTCGGTTGCTAAATTCTATTATTTAACATCTTGTATCTCTCCTGAATCTGTCCTAGGATTTGCTCAGGAAACCTGACTATTTTCTTTTTTACCTTAATCTTCTACTTACTTTCTGAGATCCTCCCACTTTCACCACCTTTTCTGCCCTTGGCTCCCAGCCCTTGCAGCCATCTCATTTCTTGTGCCATCTCAAGCCCCACAGATTCCTTCCCAACCCTGGCCTCACAGTTCTCATCTCTCCACTGCCAAAAGTCTCTTCTCCACTCAGCTACAGGCACACAATCACATGACTGTGGTCTGGACTCTGTCATCATCACAACTGTACCAACTAGATCCTCAATACTGAAACTCCCTTTTGACTGCAAACTTCACTCTAACCAAATTACTTCCAGTCCTCACTGTGCTCTTTAATTCCTGTCTCTATCCAGGCTCAAAATCCAAGGGCCTCCATAATCTTGATCCCACTGGGATTAGAGATTCTTCCACCACCTGTTGACCGACCACCAACTTTGGATAGGGCCCATCACTTCCTTATTTTTTGCTCTAGAACTACTGAGTATAGTACTAAAAATAGCAAGATAAACTAAGAAAGTATATGATTTCCAAATGCTTTGAGTTATCTACTACTTTTATGATTGAAGTCATAATAATAATAACTAACAGAAAAAAGAATTAAAAATAGTGATTAGGGAAATAAAACTTTGGGCACTGAAATTAGGCCACTTGTATCTAAAAAGCTATTACTATCTAAGTTTCTAAACACATGTATAAAATATTATCTGAGTCTTCAGAAATAAATCAAAAAGTTACCCAATATAGCTATCTATTTCCATCCACCTATCTTTCTATCTATCTATCTATCTATCTACACCTCTATCTTAGAGACATGGTCTCACTGTTGCCCAAGGTGGAGTGCAATGGCCGGATCATAGCTCATTGTACCCTCAAATTCCTGTGCTCGATACATCTTAGTCCCTCAGCCTCCTAAGTAGGTAAGATATAGGCACACACCACCACACCCAGCTAAATCTTTTCAAATTCACATGTCTGGGAATGAAAATCCAAAGTCCTATTTCAATAAACAGTTTTAGTAACTTTAAAAGGTTAAATGTGTGTAATTTGTTTTCAAAAGGAATGGATTTACCAGGAGTTTGGACTACAGCTTGTAAATTCTTTTCTTGAAGTTGTTGAATTTTTTCATTCTTAGCTTTGCTCTCTTTCTCCAAAAGTTTGAGTTTATGAACATACTGGGTATTTAGAAATTTGAGATCAGATGTTTCACGTGTATTCTTCTTCAGTGTAGTTTTCAACTCTTAAAATGAAAGAGATTCGAAGGTTATTTTATCTTATTTTATTATTTTTGAGAAGAGTCTCACTCTGTAGCACTGGGTAGAGCGCTATGGCATCAACACAGCTCACAGCACCCTCAAACTCTCGGGCTCGAGAGTCTCTCTTGCCTCAGCCTTCCCAGTAGCTGGGACTACAAATGCTTGGCTAATAGTTTTTCTATTTTTAATAGGGATGGTGCCTCACTCTTGTTCAGGCTGGTCTCAAACTCATGAGCCCAAGCAATCCACCCACCTCGGCCTCCCAGGGTACTAGGTCTGAGCTACCACACCCACCTTCATTTTATCTTTTTAAAGACAAAGTCTTACTCTGTTACCCAGGCTGGAATGCAGTAACATGATCATAGCTCACTGCAACCTTAAACTTCTGGGCCCTAACAATCCTGCCTCAGTCTCCCAAGTAGCTGGGTCTACGGGCATATATCACCATGCCTGGTTAATTTTTCTACTTCTTGTAGAGATGGAGTCTCGCTATGTGCCAGGTTGATTTACTGATCTTTAAAATAGTCTTACAGGCGAGGCACAGTAGCTCATGTCTATAAACTCAGCATTTTAGGAGGCTGAGGTAGGGAAATTGCTGAAAGCTGGGAATTGAAGACTCAACAGAGCAATATAGCCAGACTCTGTGTTTACCAAAAACACTATTCTTAATTTTTTTATTTTAAAATCAGGAAATCCATGTTTTTAAAGTTAAGACAATATAAAAAGTCGTATCAATTTGAAAGCTTCGGGGCAGCACCTGTGGCTCAAAGGAGTAGGGCACCGGCCCCATATGCCAGAGGTGGCGGGTTCAAACCTAGCCCTGGCCCAAAACTGCAAAAATAAATAAATGAATAAAATGCTTTAAAAAAAACAATTTGAAAGTTTCCACCTAGGCTCAGCGCCAGTAGCACAGTGGTTACAGTGCCAGCCACATACACCAAGGCTAGCGGGTCTGAACCTGACCCAGGCAAGTTAAACAATGACAAGTACAACAAAAAACACCCTAACACCCAGGTGTTGTGGCAGGCGCCTGTAGTTCCAGCTACTTGGGAGGCTGAGGCAAGAGAATTGCTTAAGCCCAAGAGTTTGAGGTTGCTGTGAGCTATAATGCCACAGCACTCTGCCAAGGGCAACACAGGGAGACTTTGTCTAAAACAAAAAAACAAAACAAAAAAAAAAGATCCCATTCTACCTCCCTGCTCAAACATCAACTATTAAACAATCAGAGTGATATATAGCTTTCACCTTACTTTATACTTTTCAGTAAGAGAAAAAACAAAAGTTGTTTTAAGAACATTTCTTCAGTTATAGTATTTCATACTCTCTGTAGCAACTTTAATTCTGAAAATCTCTTCCACATATTTATTTTCCTCCCCAGGAACTCTTTAACACACTCTACACTCACAGTATTTCAGGAGCTATTAGGAGAAGAACTACTGTATTTTCTAGTCCACGGTTTTAAAATTAGACCTTAGCCTTTCCTACATACAAAACAAAAATGGTAAAAGATCTTACATGCTAAAAATTATCAAATTTTCATTTACCTTTAATGTGTTGGTCGGAGTGTTCTCTCAGTTTCATTAACTCCAGGTATAATTCATTATTTTCCTTACTCAACCTTGTATTTTCAAGTTTATAGGGTTCCAAAACAAAATCAAAATTGGCACTGTCTTTTTCAGCTTTCACAGTAGATAATTTTGACTGCCGAAGGCTTTCTGTTGTATGAACTAGGTCACTAAAATTAAAGGACAGAAAATGTAAATACAAGGAAACATTACATTAACTTTCTAGTAACTAAAAACATATTCCTAAAATACAGACATGAGGTGCAGAATGACGTTTCAGTCAAGGACAAATCACACAGAAGATGGTGGTGGCATCAGATTGCAATGAAGCTAAAAATTCCTATTCATTAGTCATAGCTGATAGAAGGTTGTAGCACGACACTGTTACCTTTCCTGTGTTTACATATATTTAAGTACAAAAACACTTACCAGTGTGTTACAACAGCCTACAGTATTCCATATAGTAACAGGCTATAAAGGTTTATAGTCTATAAGCAATAAGCTATACCATGCTGTCTAGGTGTCTAGAAGGCGATGCCATCTAGGTTATAGAAGTACATTCTAGATGCTTGCACAAAGATGAAATTGCCTTCAGACACATTTTCAGAATGCATACTCATCGTTAAGTGACACATGACTATGTTAATGTGAAATGAGATCAAAATTTATAAAGAAAGGAACACTAGAATTGTTCCAAGGTATTAGGACGTCCTAAAAAACTTCTCAAAACAAGATTATGAAATATATACATGTTAGAATCATCTTTGGATCTCCCCTCTTGTTCATGTCCCATGTCCAATTAATCCTACAGAATCTGTGAGATTTGATCATTAAGCAAATATCTGAGTATCTGCTACATGCTAAGCCTTAGAAGCACAATCAATAAGATCTAGTCCCTCACCTCTGAGACCACAGACCTGTTTACTCAGTAAATATTATTGAACAGGGAACACAAAAAAGTCCTCACCATCACGGAGCTTTTTGACAGTTTGTCATAAAATTATGATAACATGTGATAAAGTCAACAAATACTTTAGTGCCCACTATATGTTCAACCTGTCCGTACAGCAGGGATAAAGTCAGAGTTTCTGGTCTCATGGAGTTTGCATTCTAAAAGAATCATAAACAAGTTTCAACAATGACATGTAGTTAAGGTAACTAGTAACAAACGTAAAAGAGTCCTGGAGGACATGTAAACTGAGAAGTTAACCAGGCCCAACGGTAAGGGAAGAGGGAGAAAAGAAAGGAACCCTACAGGCAGATGGAACAGCACACAGGGACCAAAGATGAGGATGCACACATGTGTATTTCAGACACTTCAAGTGGTTTAACACGTGGGAGATGAAGCTGCAGGAGAAGCAGGAACTAGATCACGAGGGGCTCAGCTGGCCATCTTTATCCATTCTTTCCATCATCGTCGCTTGTATCTCTGCTACAAGTAATTCCTAAACAACCTCCCTGATCCAGTCTCAAAGCGCTCCAAAGTAGCTCTTGTGAAAAAAAGTCACCAAGAACTTTTCAGTCAAGGTAACAGATAGCTGCTAAAGTAATGATCAACAACATATTAGAGAACCATTATTAACATAAAATGATGTCTTCAGTTGATGATGGACAGCAGACACAACGAGGGCTTGGTAAGACTATGTGTATAAAGGAGCTGAAAAATTCTCATTGCATAGGGCAGTGCCTATGGCTCAAGGAGTAGGGCACTGGCCCCATAGTAGGGCAGGTTCAAACCCAGCCCCAGCCAAAAACTGCAAAAAAAAAAAAAAAAAATTCTAATTGCATAATGATGTCTTGATGATCCCGACCCTGTGTAAGCCTCGACTTATGTGTGTGTTTGTATCTTAGATTTCACAGAAAAGATTAAAAAGTAAAAAATTTTAAAAATAGAAAAAAGCTTGTAGAATAAGGATATAAAGAAAAAATAGAAAATAGCTTATAGAATGATATAGAGAAAAAACGTGCAGCCATGTTTATGCTATTATACAACAGTCAAACTGTTAAAATTAAAAAGTTTATAAAGTAAAAAGTTACAATAAACTAAAAGTTACAGTAAACCTTGATTGAGGACAAGGGAGTGGGATCTAAGGAAGATTAGGTGAGATGCAGATGATTTTAAGGACTTTTCAAAAATATACTGTTTTCTCTACTGAAGTGCAATCAGAAACCATGTAAGCGGATTGAGGATTATATAGGTTGACAATTGTATTTTTGTCTTTACCTGAAAAGTTTTTCTACTAACGGTAAACTCTCCACTGTCAGAGTGTGGCGGTAACCCAGCTGATCCAATCTTTTTCTAATATGAGCATACTTTCTTTCTATAGCTGTAGTCATCCTGTCTTCCAAAATCAGTTTTATTCACTTCTAGAAATTAAAGTCCTAAAAGAAAAGAATGAAATACAATTATATTATTGTTGTTTCACAGTAAGAAAAAAAGTTTTTTCATATGAAAAAAATTAGCTTTTGTTTCTCTTTAGGTGGGCAGTCTTCTGGAAGATTCAGATTTAAATCCAATCCTTGTAATATTCCTGTTCCTACATTAAAATAAGTATCTCTTCATAAAACTAAATGTAAAAGTTAAAAAAATAAAGCTTCTAGAAGAAAACAGAAGATTCTCCCAAGCCTGAGGAAGGCAGAGAATTCATTGGGAGCCTTCTCTTAAAAGTCCTAAACATAGCTCTCTCCCGCCTCCTTCTGCCTGCCTTCTCCCTCTCTCCCGTCTTCCCCCTCACTCTATTCTCTCTCTCTTCCCTCCCCTCTCTCTCCTTATCTCTCTCCTCCTCGCTGCTGCTCTGCAGCCTCCCTCCCCCCACCAATAAAGACCTTTCGTACAAGCAAAAAAAAGAAAAAAAGTACTAAACATAAAAGAAATATTTGGTAAATTAGACTTCTTCAAAATGTAAAATGTCTATTTATCGAAATACATATTCCATTAAGAATAGGAAAAGAGGCTCGGCGCCTATAGCTCA
>NW_003852536.1:501977-510319 GCF_000181295.1 Otolemur garnettii
AAAAAAAAAAAAAAAAAAGAATAGGAAAAGAGGCTGGACATGGTGGGTCCTGCCTATAATCCTAGCAGTCTGAGAGGCCAAGGAAGGAGGATCACTTGAGGTTAGCAGTTCAAGACCAGTCTGAGCAGCAGAGTGCACCTCTTCCCTACAAAAAATATAGACATCAGCCAAGCGTGAGGCACGTGCCTGTAGTCCCAGCCACACGGGAGGCTGAGGCAGAAGGATCACCTGATCCTAGAAGTCTGAGGTTGCAGTGAGCCATGATGATGCCATTACACTTTAGCAGGGGGAACAGATGGAGACCTTCTCTAAAACGAACAACAAAACAACCAAAAGGCAAACCAGAGAGTATGAGAAAGTATTTATGAAATTTGAGAAAGGATTTTTATATGGACTATAAAATGAACTTTTTTTTGAGACAGAACCTCAAGCTGTTGCCCTGGGTCGAGTGACGTGGCATCACAGCTCACAGCAACCTCCAACTCCTAGGCTTAAGCTATTCTCTTGCCTCCCAAGTAGCTGGGACCACAGGCTCCCACCACAATCCCAGGCTATTTTTTGGTTCTGGCTGTCATTGTTGTTTGGTAGACTTGGGTTGGATTTGAACCCGCCAGCTCTGGTCTATGTGGCTGGTGCCTTAGCTGCTTGAGCTACAGGCGCTGAGCCTATAAAAGGAACTTTTACTACTCAGTGATAAGAAAACCTAAAATGCAATTGTGTGAAAGATGTGAGGCACTTTACAAAAGACATCTGATTGGGAATAATCATATGAAAATATGCTTAACATTAGTTATCAGGGAAAAACAAATTAAAACCACAATGAGGTGCATCTTTGCCCACACTGAAATAGCTAAAATTAAAAGGATCAATACCAGATGTCTGCAAAGACGTGGAGTAACAGCAATTTCCACACACTGCTGACAAGAGTGTAAAAATCTCCTTGGAAGAAGTCTGGCAGTTTCTTATAAAGTTAAATACTTCTACTTTATGTCTGAGTAATTCTATTCCTAGTCATTTTTGCAAGGAAATGAAAATAAACATCTACAAAAAGACTGCAAGAATGCTCACAGTAGTTTTATGTGTGATAGCTGGAAAGTGGAAACAACCCATCAATAACAAAAGTGATAAACTGTAACATCTCACACCACATAGTAAGACAGGCCTAAAGGGAAGAAACTGATACATACCAATAACATGGATGAATCTCAAAACCATCATTTGAGCAAAAGAAGCCAGACACATATGATTCCATTTACAGAGAGTTCAAGACCAGGCAGAATTAAACTATGGAGACAGAAATTAGAACAGCAGTAGACCTGGGTGTGGTGGAGATTGGCTGGAAGGGCAAAGAGATAACTTCTAGGGTGATGAAAATATTATGCTGATTGGCAGTGCTGGTGACACAGGTATATATGTGTGTACATTTAAGAAAGCTTTTCTAATAGGATGCTTGAGATCTATGCATTTTTACCATATAAGTGTCTGCCCTAAAAGGGAATCACCCAAAGATCATTTCTTTAGAAACTTTGTTCTTTTCTGACCTTTGCCAACTAAATGTAGTCATATTTCTTAACCAAATAAAAACTTTGCTTTACATCACCGTTGTTTTTTAAAGTTTATAAAAGATGCAATGCATGCGTGTCAATACACGTAAAAACTTGCTCTTCACAACTCCCCTATGAGGGAGAAAAGGTCAATGATATTCCTATTTAAAGGAGAGGGAAGGATCCCTCAAGAAAGTAACCGTTCCCAAACTACATGAACACAAAGCAAATGTGCAGCCATTGGAGGTCAGCACTCTGCTTTCTGTACCAGGTGGCCTGAAATTACCACTAATTAATTACCAATTAATTACCATTAATTGTCTAAATTAATACGTCTTCTTGGTTACTCCTTTCTACAAATCTTACTCTCTGCTCTTGGTAACCTTTTCTCTGAGTGGCTTCCCCACGGATTTCTAGGTTCCTTCCACAAAAGGGACCTAATTGACACAGGGAGTTTTAGGGAAACTCCTGCAGACATCAAAAATACCCCTGACAAACTCAGGCGTATTACTGGCAGAGTCTGCAACAAATATTTCTCCTCTTTATCTGCTACCAATTCTGGTTACCTAGAAAAAAAAATACCTTCTTACATCCTGCTTTGGGGAGGGAGAGATGAGACTGAATATATATCAATAAATCATGGTGAGGGCCTCAATAGTCCGAACAGATTTCAATCCTCCTATGGACAAAACATGGATTCAGCTTTCCCCACCCAGGGATCCTCGCCTTCCCCCATACCCTCCTTGCAAACATTGTGGCTATACTCTAAATTGCTAGCAAAACAACATAAAAGGTTAAGTTTGGGGATCCCAGCACATACACGTTAGGAGTATACATAACTCGGGAGCACTGACATCTGAAAAGCAGAACATCTTATTTTACAAAAACATCCTGTAAGTCTGTATGTTTCCAATCACAAGGGCTTTAAAAAAGCAACAAATCCCCCAAAGAAACCCGTTCACAGAGGGGTATCTCTGAACCTTTCCTGGAAGGCAGAGGGGATGTTTACAAAGTTGCTGGGCAAAGATTGGCTGTCTTTCTACTCTTGGGGGAATTTCTGTTACAAAGAGAACTATCATTCTCACACTGAGAGGGCATTTTAATTTTTAAATGACTCCATCAGTCGCCAGCAGGCTGGTCTGCACAGCCCACACAGACATCCCCGGCTAATTTGGAGTTTGCAACTTTACTATCACAGTGGCGCAAGCGGGTGTGGGAGGCCGGGCTGGTGGCGGGTCCCCGCGCCCCACCCGGATCGGCTCCACGTCCTCCCGCGGCCGCGCGGCCTCTGGCAGCGCTCGGGCTCGACTCGCGGGGACCGTCCGGGAGACGCGGGCGAAGGCGCCGCCGCTGTCCGCCCCTCCCGCCCCAGCGTCCGGACTCACCGGCAGCTCCGGCCCCCGCTTCCTCCTTCTGCAGCCGCATCGCCCTCGGGAGGCGCCTTCCTCGATGGTTCTGTCTCCCCGGCCACCGGCTCCGGAGGTAGAGTGGTTTGAAAATGGCGCCGACAGCGGATCCGGGCCGGCACGGAGGAGGCGCCCCGGTTGCCCGGGTAACGGGAGCAGCGGAAGAGGCGCGGCGCTTCGCGCGGTGAAGGCGAGCGGGTCCGCTGGCGCCGTGCTGGGCCCCGGGCCCGGAAATGCAACGGCCCCGACGGCGCGAGGCCACAGTGCCCCCTGGCGGCCGGCGGCCGGCAAATGCGGAACCTCAGCGGGTGCCTGAGCTGGCATCTTCCAACCAGCAGAGGGCGTGGGTCGCCTGTGCGCGGTGGAAACGCTGTCCCAGCGGGTCCCTGCTGCTGGATTAGCCTTCCCCTGCCAGCTGTGCGCGTGCTTACCATGTCCTTCCCAACGCAGATAATGACGTTGTCTTTGCATCTTTCCCGGACAGCCACCCAATACAATTAATTGTTGCCCCATTGCCGTATCCCCGTAAGGACGCGTGTAGAACCTAATAGAATCCATCCTTCAAAACGTAATTACTTTGTTTATATGTCTCTCCCTGCAGTCCTCAATTGTGAATTCCTTGAATCAGAGATAAATTATTATACTCAACTATGTGTCTCTAGCACCTACCACAGTAAACATTTGTGAGTAGAGTTAAATTGAAATAAACCGTTTATAGTGACTCTGCTCACAGATGGAAAACACATAGTCAAATTCTAGAATCCTGTTTCAACCCTGAAGACTTTGACGATCAGAGCTGAGTTCCATTCTATTCCTGTTTACTTCCCTCTCTTCTGACTAGGCCTTCCACTTGGAAAATGTGCTTACTCTTCGTATACATGCCATAGGAAGCGTATACATGCTCTGTGGGTTGTGAAGTTGTGCCCATTTATGTATTGATGGGACATTTCCCTTTGGTGCGCCTCCTCTGCTTTCTCAAGCCTTAATGAGTTGAGTTCAGTAGATGACTTTCAGCACCTTTTACAAGTGAACAACAAACATCTTTTTTGAAAAGAGGTAGCAGTAAATAAATTAATATCACAGAAAAATGGCTGTGGATCAGTCTTCCAGTTAAGATAACTCTTTGGCTTCCCCTTTCCCCAAATGCACAGTCATTAGTAAAAGTAAAAATAAAATCCCCCAAACAAATACAAAAAGGTGAATAGGAACAAAGCCATGGGTGAACTGAGAGTGAGGTCAGGCTCACTGCTGAGCTCCAAAGCCTGAGGTCCAGGTCCATGTTCTTGGCATACAGAGGAGTAGCTGGTTGTATAACAGAACAAAACACAACTCTTGCTGCTTACCACTGAGGTCCTAGGGCTTTGAGCAAACTGCACGGATAGGGAGGCAGGAAGAAACAGAGTCTTACAACAGAAACTGAACCTGCTGGCTGGGCCTATAGGATTCCAGTACCACTATGAGACAGGAGCCTCAAAATGCCCTGCTGAGAATTCTCAGCTGTGAAAGTTATGATACGGGGAGTGAAGAGAGACAGATGTACAGGAAAAAAAAAAAAAAAACACCTTTCACTGAAAATGAGCTTGCAAACCAAAATGCCAAAACAAAGAGGAAGTCTTATGCTAACAAAGATAAACAACAGAATAGTCAAACTCAAATTCTTTCCAGATGAAACAAGTCTGATGAAAACTTTAAAATGAGTATTTTTGAAATTATCTCAATCTAAGTACTTCCCATACTTCCTACCTTTCCTGTCTTCCTTATTTTTCTTTCTTCTTCCCTCCCTCCATTTTTGGTTTTTCTTTTACTTAAAAGTCCAAACCATTAATATATAATGTTGGTATTTTAATGGGATTGCATTGAATCTGCAGATTGCTTCAGGAAGTATAGATATTTTAATGATGTTATGTCTTCCCAGCCAGCAACATGGTATGCTCTTCTATTTTTTAATGTCTTCTGCTATTTCTTTTCTTAGGGTTTCATACCTCTCTTTGTAGAGTTCTTTCAGTTCTTTTGTTAAGTATATTTCTAGGTATTTCATTTTCTTTGACTCTACTGTGAAGGGAATTGTGTCTTTGATTAGTTTCTCAGTGTGGCTATTATTGGCCTATACAAAGGCTACTGATTTGTGGACATTGATTTTATACCCTGAGATATTACTATATTTCTTGATCACTTCCAAAAGTCTTTTTTTTTTTTTATTGAATGGTAACTATGTACATTAATGCACTTCTGGGGTACAGTGTGGGGTTTTCACATGCAATCTGAAATACTTCCATCAACTGGTCAACACAGCCTTCATGTCATTTTCTCAGTTATTGCTTTAAAACGTTCACTTCCAAAAGTCTTATGGTTGGGTCTCTGAGATTCTCTAAGATCATATCATTGGCAAAGAGTGAGAGTTTGACCTCCTCTGCCTACTTTTGGATACCCTTTATTTCCTTCTCCTGCCTGATTGCATTGGCTAGAACTTCCAGCACTATATCGAATAGTGGTGATAGAGGACATCCTTGTCCAGTTCCACTTCTAAGTGGAAAAGCTTGCAGTTTTACTCTATTCAGTATATTAGCTGTGGGTTTGTCATAGATGGCTTCAATCAGTTTAAGAAGTATGCCACCTATGCCTATAGTCTTAAGTGTTCTTGTTTGAAAAGGAAGCTGAATTTTATCAAATGCTTTTTATGCACCTATTTAGGGTATGATGTGGTCTTTGTTTTTGGTTCTATTGATATGGTGAATTATGTTTATTCTCTTTATTTTAGAATAGGTGCTGCAGTATGGCTATAAGCTCCTCTATGAAGATTTGATAGAATTCTTGTGAAGCCATCTGGTCCAGGGTTTGTATTTCTTGTTTCTTTTTGTTGTTGGTTGTTTTGTTTGTTTGTTTTTGGCTGTTGTTGGAAGCTTTTATTGATTTTTTTTGTTTCTGCAATCTCAGTGCTTGATATTGGTCTGTTCAAGAGATCTATTTCTTCTTGGTTAAGTCTAGGGAGAGTATGTGATTCCAGGTATTGGTCCATTTCCTCCACAGTGTCAAATTTCAGGGCATAGAGTTTCTTGTAGTATTCAGAGATAATCTTTTACATTTCTGTGATATCTGTAGTTACTTCCCCTTTCTCATTTCTGATTGAGGTTATTAGAGATTTTACTTTTCTGTTTTTAGTTAATCTGGTCAATGGTTTATTAATTTTATTTATTTTTAAAAAACCAACTCTTTGTTTCATTAATTTTCAGAATGATCTTAGCAGTTATATGAGAAATGTATGTGGGGAACATGAGAATTTAGATAAGTCTCTCCCAAAAAATGAGGGGAAAAAGAGAAAGAAAAAAGAAAGAGAGAATGAAAGGGGCTGAAACACCTTAACAAAAATGGAAGACCCCTTGCTATTGAAGAAACTAGAAGATTAAGAATACAATCAACCAGGCTCAGTGCCCATAGCACAGTGGTTACAACACCACCTACATATACCGAGGGTGGAAGGTTCGAATCCAGCCTGGGTCAGCTAAACAACAATGACAATTGCAACAGAAACATAGCTGGGTGTTGTGGTGGGTATCTGTAGTCCCAGCTACTTGGGAGGCTGAGGCAAGAGAATCACTTAAGCCCAAGAGTTGGAGGTAAGCTCTTGATGAGCTGTGATGCCATGGTACTCTACCAAGGGCAACATAGTAAGACTCTGTCTCAAAAAGAAAAAAAAAATACAACCAACCCAAAATAAAAAAAAAAAAAGCCCTAGCAATGAAAAAGAGAAAAGAATAAAAGAGAGCAGCACCTGTGGCTCAAAGAAGTAAGGCACCAGCCCCATATGCTAGAGGTTCAAACCCAGCCCCGGCCAAAAACTGCAAGAAAGAAAGAAAGAAAAGAATAAAAGAAAAAAACCTAAAAAAAAATTGGGAAAGCAGAGCAAAAATAATAGAAATATATATCATATTATATACATATAATATTTCTATTCTATTTCTATTCTATATATACGTATATATTGCAATATATACGTATATTTGGATGTGATGTTTGGAGGTGGAGAACACATGGGCAACCAATCTTTAGTTGCCTAGGATATTGGATCCTATCTTCCTGACGTAGTTGCTCTCAGTCAGTGCCTGTTTGCTTCATCAGAATTCAGTTCCCAAGAGGTGGGGGTCTTAAAGCTCTAGCTAGAATCCTTAGGGGGTACATCTTCTAGTGCCCCCGACCACAATTCCCTGGGGTGCAAGAGTAGCTCAGCTCACCTCAAGAATGGACGCTCAAGCTCATCAGGCATGCCAGAGCTGGACCTGCACTAGGACCCTGCAGACTGTTTCTCCCTCATGACCTTCCCACAATGGCAGCCCACCTAACATCTAAGGAATGTCACCCCTCTTGGTATTCAAACCCCACTGCTCAACACCCTTTGAGTCCAGGCATTGGTCTAAGCTCTCCAAGGCAGTTTCAATGATGAAAACAGTCCAGCCCCAAAACAAAAACCTGCAGGACAGCCCCTTCCCTTCTCTTGTCCTCTGTTGGAAGGCTGGCTGGGCAGGGACCTTTCCAACTCAGTCACCTTCTGTGTGGCTTTCCTCAGCTCCTGACCTCCTCTCTGGCTCCTGTTGTTCCCCACTACCTCACTATGACCTCCAAGTGACAACTTCAGGTAGGGTGTCTCAGTCAGAGATGGTTGGTTTTCTTTCCCCTGCCTTGCCAGGAGTGGCTAACAGGGAGATGTTTCTAGTCTGCAATCTTGCTCCAAATACAGAGTTTTTAAAGGGAGGGTTTTCAGCTTCAGGCTACTGACTGCCATTTAACTATAATTAATGGTTCTGATCCATTCTGTCTCCAGTGAAGAAGACAATCTTGTGACTTCCACTGAACCTCACTTGGACAATTCTGTTGATCCATCTCCTGTGGTACAAAGAACAAAAGATCTCCAGAACCAGCTTGAAAAGTCAACGAACCAGAGTGGCATCAGTGGGAAATGATGAAATAAAAATAGACAAAATAAAACACAAAAGATAAAAACTCAAGAGATGACAAAAACATGAGAGATGGAGATGGAATTGGGTGGCAAAGATGGAATTGGGAGGTTTGGGATATTTTTCTCTACCACCAGCACCCAAATGCCCAAACAACTTTATTTTAATAAAGGCAGTACAAAGTTGTTTTTCAAGGAAGTAAGACACATTTTCAACTTAATTATGAGAAGAGAAACAGGCACAAATTCCTTGGTCACCTGTGTGACCTCTAAAATACAGGCAATACTACGTATCTACAAGATTAGCTTAAAAATGTACGTGACTGGTTAAAGAGCAGCTGTGAAGTTAAAAGCTAAAAGGAAAACATGTTTTTCTTCTGCTGGGTTAAAAGTTGTAGCTTAGGCTCGGCGCCTATAGCTCAACCGGCTAAGGCGCCAGCCACG
>NW_003852536.1:511386-518194 GCF_000181295.1 Otolemur garnettii
CCTGTGGTCCCAGCTACTTGGGAGGCTGAAGCAGGAGACTCGCTTGAGCCCAGGAGTTGGAAGTTGCTGTGAGCTGTGATGCCGTGGCACTTTGACCAGGGGGACAGCTTGAGGCTCTGTCTCAAAAAAAAAAAAGAAAAAGAAAAAGAAAAGTTCTTTATATAAAAGTGAGCAATTGGTTTCACACAATCCAAAGAAAGTGAATGTTTTCTTGCATGCATGTGATAATGCTTCACAATAAATACCCTAGATCCTTCAATCTTCGCTCACATGATACAGTGTCCAAGCCCATCACTTATCTGGCTACCACCTTTAGAGTAAGGACATTCTAGTTTCTCAGTTGTCTTAGTCAATCTTATACTCAGAAATAATCATGTCAGATTAGGGCTGAGTACTGGCGTATACCTATTTCCCTTGATAGACCATTCATTATATTTTTAACAACTCCATTCAAATGTAGGAGTATGTGGCACTCCTCCTGGGTAAGGGCTCAACTACAACTTGGACTTTTCTTAACAAACACAATCCATGCGACCTAATTGTATGTATAGTCATAGTAAATGGCAAAAAAGCCCCAAGAAATAACAAGTGAAAATTTCTTCTGCATGACATGCCATCTCGTAGCCTTCCAGAGTGGTAGGATTACAGGCGTGAGCCACCACGCCCAGCCATTAGAAGATACCCTGACTGTTTATTAGCATCCAATTTTGGAGACTTGGGCAGAATGAGGTGAAATAGGTTTGTCTGTGTTTCAGGATCTTCCTCTTCTGATGTCTCTCAGTCTTCTTTGAGGAAAAATAAAGAAGCCAAAGTATATTCTGTGCAAGGTTTAAATAGTATGTATAGTTTGGCTCAGAAGGGCTTTGTATCTTCACATCCAGATCTTCCAGTTGCACAGGAATAATAATATGACTGAAAGACAGTTTGATACTTGTCCCCAAGGCTGTATCAGTGAGAATGGTTGGAGGACAAGGAAAGAGAAGTTTAGTAATTTCCTGGCAAATGAGGAGGGTATCAGACTAGCATCTCAAAAGACCACTCTCCTGCCTTTAAACATAAATACAGAGCTTTGTAAGGGGAGAAGGAGGTTTAGGGCAGTTGGGCTTGACTCCTTGAGACCAGTGTCACATTCCATAACTCCAGGCCATGTTGTTTTACTACAGTTGATGGTTTGTCTAACTATAGGTTGGTAGACCTATCTGCAGTGAAGATGATCTGGTGATCTCTGTCCAGATAATTCTGCCAAGCCTGGGGGTTGAAGATACTAGATAATAAACAGCAAAGAAGCCTGAATGGTTGGCTAGCTCTGGTGTTATCTCCCTGGGCTCTTGCAGGGATACAAAACAAAGTCTCGTTCCATTTTAGGTGTGATTATAAGGACCTTCTCTGGTATGGTTTTCTCTCTTTTTCTGACCTAAGGACAAATTAATGGCAGTTGATAAATTTGCCTCGAATCCATCATTTTGATGGTTGTGGGTCACAAAAAGGGTGTGTCTAGTTGCCCCAACAACCCTGATTGGCCGATGCTGTAGCCTCCAGTGACAGCTACTTTCAGGTGAGAGGGGGACTCTCCAAACTTCCCATCTCGAGAGAGGTGGGACCCAAATGAACTATAATTCTTCAGGATAGAATGCACAGAAACATTGGTGGTATTAATGCAGAGATCCCTCAACAGTGAGATCCTAGGACGGGCTGGCTGGGAGGAGGAGGAGGAGGTGGCTGAGTTGTAGGTGGGTAAGAAGGAGGTGGAACCAGAGGAGAAAGAGAAGGAAGGTTATGGGAGAAAGAGGGGAAGAGAATGCAGAGGAGGATGCCAGATTCACAGTGAAACTTGAGTTCAAGAGAGACTGTTAATTACCTACAGATAGTCCTTTCTGCTCTCATAAAGCAAAAGTGTAATGAAGTCGATCAGTGGAGCTCTGGCCCATGTCTTTGAAGAAGACATGTATACGTGTATGAGGAAATATGGCTTTTTCCTTAATAAGATGGACGTTAAGAGATGTGTGAGTGTTTGAGTAGGGGCCCTTCTTGAGTCCAGGTAATCCACATTTTTTATTGCTTGAATCTTCTTAACACATGTGAACAGATAGCCTGAATGGTTGTCTAGCTCCCAGGTAATCTCACTGGGCTCCTGTAGGGTCACTTAATTGGGATCCAAAACAAACTCTGGTTCCATTTTAGGTGTGAATATAAGGACATTCTCTAGTATGGTTCTCTCTCTCTTTCTGACCTAAGGACAAATTAATGACAGTTGATAAATTTGCTTCAAATCCAACATTTTTCTGATGGTTGTGGGCCACAAAGAGGGTATGCCTGGTTGCCCTGGTAACGCCCTTCCGACAGCCCTGATTGGCCGATGCTCTGACGTTACGTTCCATCGCAACCCTGAGCAACTCAGTCCGTGGAAGACACAGCAGTGGTGGGTGTCTGTTACAGGCTCCCGAGCTGTGAGGGCTTAAATTGGGAGGGAAGAAGCTGTAGCCTCTGGTGACAGCTACTTTCAGGTGAGAGGGGGACTCTCCCCAACTCCTCTCTGGCAGTTCAGTAACTGCCACCTGGCCACAGGGTCCTAAGTGGACACCAAAGTAGCCGCACTCCACTTTCCTGCCCATCCCCTGTCTCTTGGGTTCAGCCTGGGGTCCAGTGAGTTCACCCATGTCTCTTCACACACCAGGCATAGTTGTGCTAACCTCGCTGCCTCTTTGGCCCTTTAAGGGGCTGTGGTCTCTCTACACTGCCTTAGAGCCCATTCTCCTGTCTGGCTGCCCTGCCCGCTCCCTCAACCCAGGACGGTTCACCTCTGAGAGATGGGGGAAAAGCTCAGCTCAGTTCTGTGTGCGTGGCCTTGTTCCCTGAGCAACCTGCTTTAGGTGGCTTCTGTACATGGCAGCTGATGGGAGAGACCCCATGCCGGTCACCCCACTCAGGTCCTAAACAAAATTCCCATCCCAAGAGAGAGGTGGGACCCAAATGAACTACAATTCTTCAGGACAGAACTCACAGAAACATTGGTGGTATTAATGCAGAAGGAGGCCTGTCCAGTGATCCTACCAATGGTAATGGGTTGGCAGGAAGCTGAGAAGGGAAGGATGGTGTTCGGGATCACCCAACAGTGAGATCCCGGGAAGGGCAGGTGCGGAGGTGGAGGAGGTATACCAGGAGGAGGAGGTGGCTGAGGTGGAAGTGGGTGAGAAGGAGGTGGAACCAGAGGAAGAGGAGAAGGAGGACTACGGGAGGAGGAAGAGGAGGATGAGGACGAGTACTAGGAGGATGAGGAATACACGGAGGAGGGGAAGAAGAGGTGGAGGAGGGTGCCATTTTCTCAGTGAAACTTGGGTTCCATTGAGACCAGTAATTACCTCCAGATAGTCCCTTCTGCTTTTATAAAGGAAAAATGTGATGAAGTCGGTCAGTGGAGCTCTGTCCCATGTATTTGAAGGAGACATCTATATGTGTATGAGGAAATACAGATTCCTTAATGACACTGATGTTAGGAGATGTGTGAGTGGCTGAGTAGGGGCGCTGCCGTGGTCCAAGTGATCCACATTTGTCTCATCTGTGTTTCTTTTATTGTTGCCTTTTTCCCGAATAACAAGACATTTCTACTCTCTACAGAAAAAGTCTAATCATTTTTCTGGCAGAGACCTGGCTTCTACATACAGCATAGAAACTTGAATTTCAGACAGCTTAGACATAATTCAGAGGGGTAAGGTAAAATTGTGGGCATGGTGCTATGTGATGAATTCTTTTTCTAAGTGAAGGGTTTTCAGACACTTTTGTTCCCTGAATCTTCTTGATCACGCATGTGATCTGGAAGCCTGAATGGATATGTAACTCCCCTGTAATCTCACTGGGCTCCGGCAGGGTCACTTAATTGGGATCCAAAACAAAGTCTGGTTTCATTTTTGGTGTGACTATAAGGGCCTTCTCTAGTATGGTTCTCTCTCTTTTTCTGACCTAAGGACAAATTAATGACAGTTGATAAGTGTGCCTCAAATCCATCGTTTTTTTGGATGGTTGTGGGTCACAAAGAGGGTATGCCTGGTCGCCCCAGTAACACTCTTCCAACAGCCCTGATTGGCTGATGCTCTGATGTTCCCTTCCATCGCAACCCTGAGCAACTCAGCCCGTGGAAGACACAGCAGTGGTGGGTGTCTGTTACAGGCTCCCGAGCTGTGAGGGCTTAAATTGGGAGGGAAGAAGCTGTAGCCTCCGGTGACAGCTACTTTCAGGTGAGAAGGGGAATCTCCCCAACTCCTCTCTGGCAGTTCAGTAACTGCCACCTGGCCACAGGGTCCTAAGTGGACACCAGAGCAGCCACACTCCCTTCCCTGCCCATCCCATGTCTCCTGGATTCAGCCTGGGGTCCAGCTGTTCACCTATGTCTCTTCACTTTCCGGGGATAGATGTGCTAACCTCGCTGCCTCTTTGGCCCTTTCAGGGGCTTGTGGTCTCTCTGCGCTGCCTTGATGCACATTCTCCTGTCTAGCTGCCCTTGTACCCTTTGACTGTTTCTTCTCTGAGAGACAGCGGAATAGCACCCCAGTCACTCGTGTACACAGGGCTTTGTTCCCAGAGCAGCCTGCTGTAAGTGGCCTCTGTAGGTGGCCGGTAGAGTCTCCCAGACCTCCATATTGGGATCCTAAACAACCTTAGTGTCCCATAAGTGCGGCTAGACCTTAACAAATCAAGGGTCTGTAAGGTAGAAGTGATACAAACATTAGATACTTTGATGGAAACGGAGGCCTGGCCAGTGATCCTGCTGATGTCAAGTCGTTTCTGGAACCATGAGAAGGATGGTGCCTGGGACCCCACAAACCATGAAATCTCAGTAATGAGAGGAGGAGGCAGAGGGAGGAGGAATGATGTCCTTTTAAATATCATGGAGCAGGAGCATTAAATGCAGTAAACTTTTAAACCTGGTGATGGAGGAGGGAGGAGGGAGCAGAAGAGGAGGAGGACAGGGAGTGGAGGTGAGGAGGGAAGAGGAGGAGCAGATGGAAGAGGTGGGGCTGGATGGGAGGAAGGAGAAAGCGGGGTGGGGGTGGGGGCGGAGGGCCGTAAACATACTTAGTGTCCAAAAGAACATCAGGATAAGGACACGTCAGATTTCTTGAGGACAGAGTCCACAAATGCATTGGAGATTTGAATGCAAACAATAGCCTGTGTCCACTCATCCTTTTAATGCTAATTGTGTGCTGGGAAGACGTGAGGAGAGAGATGATATCCACACTCCTAACAACACTGCAATCCCTGGAAGCATACAGAGGTCGCCCGGCTATTAGAGGAATGAGCACCTTGAGAAGGAAGTCGAAGTTATTTTGTCACTGAATGTGTGGAATATGTTTATTCCATTGTTATGCAGGAGAAGGGGAGGGTGAGTCTCTAGAGGAATGAGGAATACATTTGTCTTATTTAAAGAGCTCCAGCTGGTTAAAGAGCAGAGTATTTTAAGAGTGAGAAGTGATATTAAATCTTGAATAAATAGTTGGAGATAACTGGAAGCTATCAGAGCACTTATAGAACCCATTTATGGTTCTATACCAGATGGCAGTGGAGAAATCCTTACAGAAGGGATACAGGCCTTTCCACAGCATTAGTTAATAAAATGTAGATGGTTAGAATGGATATGAATGGTCAAAATTCCAAAAATAATTCTCTTGGATAAATGGCGGCAATTTGTCTTGGAATAGAAAAAGGACAAGTTCAAGAGTACTAAAAATTGCAGACATTGTGTGCTAAAGGCTTCACAGCTTTCTCTTTCTGTCCCTCAATCATGGAATGAATTTAGTACTTTCCTCTTCACTTCCTTAGCTGCGGCAGAAGTTTGTACACATTTTAATTGTACACCCTAGCAGTAAAGCAAGTTTGAGCCTCCGTGTCCTCAAATCTTGTATATTTACCTGGGCATGATGCATGACATTATTATATATAAAATAAAAATATAAACTTGAAAGAATAACATTCAATAAAAATTATCTTGTCCACAGAACACTCCGTACCTGATTTGAAGACCACATTAAGTTGCCTCCTCGGTTTTTTAGAAAGTTGAGGCATCTCTGAGCATCTCCAAACTGGGAGGCCTCCATTATTCTGGGATTCAGCGCCTCTTAAAATAATCACCTTTGAGTATTTTTTACCTTTGGTTTGAGGTTTTTTGTTTTTTGGGACACAGTCACATTCAATAGCCCTAGGTAGATGTCATGGTGTCTTAGCTCATGGCAACCTCAAACTCTTGGGCTCAAGCAATCTTCCTTCCTCAGCATCCTGAGTAGCTGATACTATAGAGACTCAGCTCATTTTTCTATTTTTAGCAGAGATATGGTCTCACTTTTGCTCAGGCTGGTCTTGAATTGCTGTGCTCAAGCAATCCACATGCCTCGGCCTTCCAGAGGGAAAGGGTTATAAGCGTGAGCCGCTCCACACGGTTATTATCTTCTAATGTTTGTTAGATCAGTAATGATGTCTCCTCTCTCATTTAGGATGTCAATAATTTGTGCCTTCCCTGGTTTATCGTGGTCAGCTGACTATGGCTTTCTACATTTTATTGATCTTTTCAAAGAACTTCCTTTTGGTTTTATTGATTTTCTCTATTTTTCTATTTTATTAATTTCTGCTCTAATTTTTATTTCCTCTTTTCTGCCTATATTTTAAAATCAATTTGCTCTTTTTTTTTGGTTTCCTACAGAAGCAACATAAGTTACTGTTTTCTCTCCATCCTTCTATCTAATACATCCATTTAGTGCTATACACTTTGAACAATGTTTCTATTGAAATTTTAGTGACCCCCTAAAAGGTTCCAGTAACA
>NW_003852536.1:518214-524830 GCF_000181295.1 Otolemur garnettii
GGTAAATCATACGGCCCTAAATGCTGTCCTGTCCCAGTGAGCTTGGGGTCCAGCTGGACTATAGGCTGCACACAGGGAGAAGAAAAATGCTACAGAAACATGGACATGCCATGTCTCACTGTGACCCAGACTTGAAGAGAAATTAAAAAAAATAATTACAGGAGGAAATCAGTCCTGACAGGAGATATTTAATATCTTTTGGAGGCATTTCATCGTTGGGTAGATTAGGTGACCTCTAAGGATTATTCCAGCTCTGAAATCCTTCATTTCAATTACACTATGCAGGATGTTCTGTGTCCTCTGTTCCCACATAGTGGCAGATCGAAGCTTCGTGAGTTCTTGTGTGTGTGAGTTAGATTACCGTGGACTTCCTGGAGGGAGGCTTTCTAGGTTACAACTGCTACCAAAAAAAACAAATAGTATAAAATGGGGACACAGAGGTTACTAAGGGCAGCAGTGACCTTTGCAGAACAGAGCCGTGACCCCATACTCATACAGCCCAGATACTCATGTTCAGCCAGCTATTTAGAGACGTGGGGACTTCAGTCTTGTGGAGAGTTTGGCCCATGGAGGCAGGAATATCACATGTGCACATTATCGTTATAGAGTGAGCCCAGATTTCACCCTGCATAAAGACCTTTTTTTTTTCTCAGTTTTCCTCTGCTTTACCTTTTGACCCACTAGTATCCTTATTCCCTATTTGCTTTGCTCTTCTCAAGTGGGTTTTTATAATTTATCTAGGCCCAACCCTTGGGGTCACTGGGTAGCTTTCCAGTACCCAGGTTAGTTATGTTTTGCTTTCTTTTCTTTTGGTTTTTGTTGTGGGGTTTTTTTTAAGGGTTTATGTTGAGAGGACATTTCTTTTTCTGAATCGATAACTTTAACTTTTCAAAACATATTTTCTTTTTGATTAAATCAAACTGTGTGTACATTCATGCATTTGTGGGGTCAACTGTGCTGATTTGATATGCAATGTGGAAAGCTAACATCAAACTTGGTAACATAACCAGCACCTTACTTACTTATTTCTTTGGTAAGACATTAATACTCTGCTCTTAATAGTTTTGAAATGTACCATTGCATTATACACATTAGCTGAAGTTCCACCAAACACCCTCCCACCTCCTTGCCTCCCCCTGCCCCTCCCCTCTCCTCCTCGTCTTTCCTTCTTTCTGGACTATGTTTTGTTTTGTCATTAGTATGAATGTTTAGGTGATTATATATTGGTTTCGTAATAGTATTGAGTACATTGGATACTTTTTCTTCCATTCTTGAGATACTTCATTAAGAGAAATATGTTCCAGCTCAATCCAGGTAAACATAAAAGATGTAAAGGCTCCCTCTTTCATGGCTGCATAGTACTCCACACTATACATATACCACAATTTGTTAATCCATTCATGGGTCAATTGCCATGACTTGGCAATTATGAATTGGGCTGAAATAAACGTTCTGGTGCAAATGTCTTTGCTATAAAATGATTTTTGATCATCTAGGTAGATACCTAGTAGAGGAATTGCAGGATAGAATGATAGGTCTACTTTTAGTACCTTGAGTGTTCTCCAAACTTCTTTCCAAAAGGGACGTATTAGATTGCATTCCCACCAGCAGTGTAGAAGTGTTCCCTTCTCTCCACATCCATGCCAACATCTGTAGTTTTGGAATTTTGTGATGTGGGATAACCTTACTGGAGTTAAATGATATTTCAAAGTGGTTTTGATTTGCATTTCTCTGATGATTAAGGATGATGAGCATTTTTCATGCATTTGTAGGCCATGAGCTTGTCTTCCTCAGAGAAGCCTCTGTTCAAATCTCTTGCCTACAAAGAAATGGGGTTATTTGTTTCTTTTCTTAGTGATTAGCTTGAGTTTTCTTTGGATTCTAGTTATTAGACCTTTGTCGGAAATATAACCTGCAAATATCTTCTCCCATTCTGAAGGAGGCTGTCTGCTTGCTTTACTTACTGTGCTCTTGGCTATGCAGAAGCTTTTTAGATTGATCAGATCCCAGTAATATATTTTTGCTACTGCTTCAATTGCTGGGGCAGGGGAGGTCCTCATAAAAAATTCTCCCAGGCCCATTTCTTCAAGTGTTTCCCCTGTACTCTCTTCTAGTATTTTTATAGTTTCATGTCTTAAGTTTAAATCTTTTATTCAGTGAGAATCAATTTTTGTTAATTGTGAAAGGTCAGGGTCCAATCTGAGTCTTCTACAGGTCGCCAGCCAGTTCACCCAGCACCATTTGTTAAATAGGGAATCTTTCCCCCAGTGAATACCTTTAATAGGCTTATCAAAGATCAAAGGACAGTAAGTGGCTGGGTTCATGCCTTAGTTCTCTATTTGTTTCCATAAATCTCTCTCTTTTTGTGCCAGTACCCTGCTGTTTTGATCACTATAGATTTATATAGTATAGCCTGAAATCTGGTAATGTGATACCTCCTGATTTATTTTTATTTCTGAGTAATGTATTGGCTATTTGAGGTTTTTTCTGATTCCATATAAAATAAAATACTATTTTTTTAAAAGATCTTTAAAGTATGGCAATTGTACTTTATTAGGGATTGCAGTAAATCTGTAGATTACTTTAGGTAGTATGGACATTTCAACAGTTGATTCTTCCCAGCCATGAGCATGATATGTTTTCCCATTTGTTAACATATTCTGCTATTTCTATTCTCAGAGTTTCATAATTCTCTTTATAAAGATCTTTCATGTCCTTTGTTAGGTAAATTGCCAGATATTTCATCTTCTTTGGCAGTACTGTAAGAGGAATAGAGTCCTTGACTATATTTTCAGCTTGACTATCATTGGTATATATATAAGCTACTGATCTGGAAGTATTGATTTTGGATCCTGAGACACTGCTGTATTCTTTGATCACTTCTAAGAGTATTGCAGTTGAGTCCCTGGGGCGTTCCTGGTATAAGATCATATCATCTGCGAAGTGTGAGAGTTTGACCTCCTCTGTTCCCATTTGGATACCGTTGATTGCCTTCTGATTGCGATGGCTAAGACTTCCATTACTATGCTGAATATCCGTGGAGACGACAGGCACCCTTGTCTAGTTCTAAATCCGAGTGGAAATATTTTCCATTTTACTCCCTTCAATATGATATTGGCTGTGGGTTTGCTGTCCATGGCCTCTATCAGTTTAAGAAATGGCCCATCTAAGCCTACTTTCTTAAGTGTTCTGATCATGAAAGGATGCTGGATATTATCAAAAGTTTTTTATGCATCAATTGAGAGAATCATATGCTCTTTGTTTTTGATTTTATTTATGTGATGTATTATATTTATAGATTTACATATGTTGAACCAACTTTGTAACCCTGGGATAAAACCACCTTGATGTTCAAGGCAACAAGACTGTGGTGTTTGAATCAAAGTTTGGTCCTACATGGTACTGATTGGTTTTGCCATTAGGGAAAAAAAAAAGCCATCACAATGGGAAACTCAGTGCCATGTTTCCCAAGGATCACTTTCCAGACTTTTCCGATGGCTTTTCTCTGTCTTATCCACAGTAAGGACTGTTATCTGTGGGAGGGTGATTCTAATGGGAGCTGCTTGGCTGTACTGTAACTGGAAAATCCTAGGATTCTTTACTTGTGTTTAGGTCAGGTGGTTTTTCTTGTTTTCATCCATTTAATAAAAACATAATTAGATGGTTGTACAGGGAAAATTAGAACAAAAGAGGAACTACATATTAATTGAAATTGTCATAAAGAAATGACTTTATCTCTTGCATTTTCTGCATGAATAGAATTCTACTGAGGAAGAAATGAAAATAAAGATTAAACTCCAGGAGAAGGAGGAATTAATGACTACTTTGGAAGCTGAGCTTACGCAGGCACAGGCCGAGCAAACTGCCCAGGTGGGGGTGTGATGTTACTTCATAATTATTAGGTGAATAAATCACTAAAGCCCAATGCATTATTATATGACAAACATATTTTTCTAGATGCCCAGTGGGTACTTATTTATTTATAAGTGCCCTTCTATCTCTCTTCCTCCCTCCCTTCCTCATTTCCTTTCTCTTTCCTTCTTTCCTCCCTCCCTCTCTTCCTTCCTTCTTTCCTGTCTAAGAATGTTATTACCAGATGCACTGATGTTTGTAATTTGGGGGTGAGATCTGGGAGGACTCCAGTATGCTATTTCAATATATGACTTCACATATTTTTATTTCATAATAGTTTTCTTGAATTATGGAGTGTGGAGCAGTATGTGATCTTTTCCCTTGTTCTGGTTTTCTTCTTTGGGGATTTCTATTATCTGTTTCTTTGGACTTTGATGTTTCTCTGGGTTGTTTTCCCTACTTTTTATTAAGATATTTATTTCAAGTCTCTTAACTTTTTGTTTTCATGTCACTTAACATATTCTATTTGTGTTCATTTTTGTTCTCAGTCTTATTCTACCTTTTTATTGTGAAAATATCTTTTCTTTGATAGCAAATGTTTCATGAGGTCTCTCACTTCATTTCTGAGTTTTCGGATTCTGATTCATGTTTTCCTCTCATGTCACTCAATTTTAAGACTAGCCCAAAATTCTTTTGAAATAAATTGCAATTTTTACCTTTCTTAGTATACCTCTACTATGCTCTTATTACATGTGAGCGTGTTATTCTGCTCCTTCATCTATTTCCTTAATTTGTAAAGAAAAGGCATGGATTTGTTGTGGAGGCTGAGAAGTCCAAGGTCATGGGCTGCAGCTGGTGAGGGTCGGGGCTCTCTGGGCTGCTCCAGAGGGATGTGGGCGTTACAGGGTGAGGAGGCTGACTGTGCTCATATGCTGACTCAGGTCTCTCTGCCTCTTCTCATAGGGCCACCTGTTCCCCTCTTATGGTACCCATGAAGACATTCACCCATTAATCCATGAATGAATTTATCCATTCTTGGGGGCAGAGACTTATGATTTGGTAGCCTCTTAAATCACCCTTCTGTCAAACTGCCACATTGGCTATTAAGTTTGAATATGAGTGTTGGAGGGGACATGCCAACCACAGCATTCCACCCCTGGACCTGTAAAACTTATCCCCTTCTGACATACAGATACATTCTTTTCATGCTCGTGGCCACAAAGTAGTAAGTCCCTCCAGCACCAGCTGAGAAGTACAAAGTCCTATCTGTGAGCCTGTGAAATCCAAACAAGCTATGTCCTTCCAAGATACAATGGTAGGCCAAGCATAGGGTACACATTCCCATTTCAAAGGGAGAAATAGGGAAGAGAAAAAGGGTGACAGGCTCAAAGCAACTCTGAAAACTAAGAGAGCAGTGATTTTCAACCTGTGGGTCATAACCCCTTCATTCCATTTGTAACGACGCAGTAATTAGGAAAGTTGAGAACCACTGGTCTAAAGGCTCCAGAATAATGTCCTTTGACTCTGTGTCTAGCGTCCTCTGCACTCTGGTGTACAGGCTGTGTCCCCAAGGACTTGGGCAGTTTTGTGCCTATGGCTTGGCTGGGACGAGTCGACCCAGCTCTCTGTGGTTGGTCTGGTAGCTCTGTGGGTCTTGGTGGCAGTCCTGCTGCCATGTTCCACTGAGCATTACCCTAGTGGAGACTCTTGGCAGTGGCTTTGCTCTCACAGCTCCAGTAGGTATTGCCCTAGTTGTGAAAATTTGTCTCTACACCTAGTCTTTGGTCTCTGAGTTGGAAGAGTGAAACCACAGACCACGCAGATAACCAACAGGATAGAGTTCATTGACAGGGAAAGATTAATAGAGTGATCAGCCAGTGGGAAAAGAACCTCCAGCATTGGAAGGGGAATCCAATATGGAAGCCCCCCGAGTTTTCAGTCTAGGAAGTTTAAATGCTGCTTTTCCTATCTTGTGGGGGAGTGTTTGGAGAAATATGGCACAATTCACTAGAGGTCTATAGGCAGAAAATGAACCTGAACTTTGCTGAGGAATCTGACCCTTTTGGGTTTTGCCTGCGAGAGCCTGTTTGTGTTGTGCGACGGGGGTCTATAATGATACTGCTTTCTGTGTTCACCCAGACTGAGAAAATAGGGGTCCCTGTTCTGCCCTGAGCAGCAGAACACTGCATCACTCTGATGGGGACTCTCTGTGGCACTTCCGATCCCATACTTCCACTTGGCACAGCTTTCATGGGGGCTCTTCTGAGACAAATCTCTGTGTGGGCATACCAGCTTTCAACAACTCTCTTAACTTAAATTTGGAGCTCTTTTCCTTAATGGTTTGTGATGTATGCTTCTCTTTAGTTTTCTCTTTGGTACAAGTAATAATGATAATACTTTAAATGAGACATTTATAAAATGTTTAACATTTATAAAATACTTAAGATAGTATAAGGCCTGTGATTATTATTATTATTATGGGATCAAAGTTTGAAAGAGTCTTAAGTTAATAGGATACGAGTTGGGCAAAACAAAGGATGAAGTTGCAGTCAGGAAACTCCTGTTTGGAAGCTAATACCTTTTCCCTGCTGTGCTGGCCACTTTTTTTTTTTTTATCTAAAAATCAGGAATCAGTCCAGGAAACTGGGATGAACTTTACCAGCATGCAAGAGAGTGTTGTGAAACCCCTGGCTTGTGCAGAGCAGTTGGTGGTAGAGCTCAAAGACATCATCAGGCTCAAGGACATTCAGCTACAGCAGAAAGA
>NW_003852536.1:524850-526046 GCF_000181295.1 Otolemur garnettii
GCCTTAGCCACTTGAGCCACAGGCGCCGAGCCTCAAATGCCTTCTTGAAGACACCATTATGTAGCCGACTGTATCTAACATATTTCACCTGCATAGTTCTGTTTCACTTATATATGAGACGGTTACCAAATGTAGGAGAAACCTACGTCGAATTTGCTAATTCGTATGTTTTTTCCCCCATCAGGATTAGAAAATGTTGGTGAGCATGAATTTTCAGGAGATAAGATATGAAAATGAGACGGCTCCCTTGAGCCTTGTGAGTAGCTCTGTTCTGATTTAAACTGATAAGATATATGTTCTAAATTTCAGATAGAAAAGCGTGAGCTCGCTCCCTGCTGCTGGTGGAAGCCGGGATTGAAAATTCTTGAAACATTATAACTGGTGCTCTTTCTACAAGTTTGTAGCCCAAAGAGATGCAGTGATGGGAACCAGGGTGGTATTTGAAAGGTCATTCTCCTTGGTCCCCCCAGGGCCTTGTCTATTGTCAGATGACAAAGACTTTCTTCTGATCCGGGGGTAGAGATTTATCTTCCACTGGAAAGATTTCAATAACAAATGGTGGAACTAGGACACCTTTTCGTTTTGAGAATATCTGTTTATCTTTATAGTTTTATCCACCTATCCTCTCATAATTGATGTGGAATTTTCTGAGGGCCACATCAAGCATCAAAGGAAGTGGTTTAGTTTCAGAAAAGAAAAACAGTAATGGTTAGTGGTGAAGAGAATTTTATTCAACTACTCTCTTAACTCAAAATTTTGAGATCTTTTTCTTAATGTTTTGTAATGTATGCTTCCCTTTAATTTTCTGTTTGGTACAAGTCGGATAATATTTTAAATGAGATAACATTTATAAAATATTTCACATTTATCAAATACTTAATATGATGTCTGGGGTTGTTATTATTATTGTTATGGGATCAAAGTTCGAAAGATTCTTAAGTTAATAGGATATGAGTTGGGCCAAACAAAAGATGAAGTTGCAGTCAGGAAACTCCAGTTTGGAAGCTAATACCTTTTCCCTGCTGTGCTGGCCACTTTTTCTTTTTATCTGAAAACCAGGAATCAGCCCAGGAAACTGGGATGAACTTTACCAGCACGCAGGAGAGTGTTGTGAAACCCCTGGCTTGTGCAGAGCAGTTGGTGGTAGAGCTCAAAGACATCATCAGGCTCAAGGACATTCAGCTACAGCAGAAAGA
>NW_003852536.1:526066-535113 GCF_000181295.1 Otolemur garnettii
GAGAGTGTTGTGAAACCCCTGGCTTGTGCAGAGCAGTTGGTGGTAGAGCTCAAAGACATCATCAGGCTCAAGGACATTCAGCTACAGCAGAAAGATCAAGCCTACCAGGTACTGTTGTTTCTGTCCTTGCAGAACATTTAGGAAAGCACAGATACCTGTTCATTTAGATTTATCTCTTCATGTAGATTAGTAGAGAATCTGGTCCCAGTTTCCCTAATACAGTAACATGATGTCTACCAAACGTAACTCTGGTTATACGCTAGGTAAGTGATGAATAAACATTTCTCTATTGACCATCCATTGCAGAATGAAAAAAAAGCTTGCAGTAAAAAAAATAAATAACCAAAGACTGCATTCAAAAGCTGAAGTCACTCTGTTGAAGAAACAGATAGAAGAACTGAAGGCACAACGTCAGTCGGGGGAGCCACTCTCCCAGGTACGGTGACTGGGTGGAATGTACATTTTCTCATTCAGAAATGCCTCCCGACATAGCAGAATGGTAAGGCAGATCTCCTCTAATCACAGGCATTTGAGATGGTAAATCATACGGCCCTAAATGCTGTCCTGTCCCAGTGAGCTTGGGGTCCAGCTGGACTATAGGCTGCACACAGGGAGAAGAAAAATGCTACAGGAACGTGGACATGCCATGTCTCACTGTGACCCAGACTTGAAGAGAAACAAAAATAAATTACAGGAGGAAATTGGTACTGGCAGGGAGCATTTAGAGAGGAGAGATACATCTCTTTTGGAGACGTTTCATCATTGGTTAGAAGATTAGGCTACCTCTGAGGCTTATTCCAGCTTTGAAATTCTTCATTTCAATTACAGAATGTTCTGTGTCCTCCATGGCTTCATGGAGTCTTGTGTGCGTGAGTTAGATTACCTGGACTCCCTGGAGGGAGGCTTTCTAGTTTTCAACTGCAACCATGGACACAGTTGAAAACTGGGGACACAAAGGGGAATAAGGGCAGCCCTGCCTTTTGAAGATCAGAGCATTCACCCCATAAGCACTTTCATCGTTTGTCCTCTGTGGTTACAGACACTAGTGTTCAGCCAGCTATTTGGAGAAGTGGAGACTTCAGTCTTGTGGACTTTGGCACGTGGAGGCAGGAATATCACATGTGCACATTATCGTTATTGAGCCCAGATTTCACCTGCATAAGAGATCTTTTTATTTTCTCAATTTTCCTCTGCTTTACCCATTGACCCAGTAGTATTCTTATTCTCAGTTTGCTTTGTTCTTGTGAAGTAGGTTTTAATAATTGATCTAGGCCCAACCCTTGGGGTCACTGGTTAGCTTTCTGGTACCCACGTTTGTTATGTTTTGCTTTGTTTTCTTTTGTTTTTTTTGAGGGTTTATGTTGAGAGGACATTTCTTTTTCTGAATTGATAACCTTATTTAACTTTGCAAAGCATATTTTAAAAGCTCTTCTCAAATAATTTATTCATCATGATTCTTCTTACTGTTTGGTTTTTTCTCTGACAATTCTCTCCCCCACTGGCTGTGGAAACACCCACCTCTCTTCCCATGTTGGTTTGTTCCTTTAACTTCCCCATAGCTATGTCATTAGCTTTTCTAATTATCCATTTTCCATGGTGCTTTTGAATTTAACTTTTAGCTCTGAGACCTCAACCTAAGCAATGTGATCCAGCTCATTTCCTTCTGTTAAATAAATGATCTAAACTCCAACAATCAGTTATAGCAGCACTTTAACTACGATCCACCCAACAGAGGGCTAAGTATTCTGTGGGAAATGTCATTGAAGCAATGATAGCAACTCTGATATGTTATGTGAAATAAAATGCAAACTTATTTGCACTCCAGTAAACAGGGCTAGGTTTCTTTTGGGAGGTGAAATCAATAGAGAGGCAGCATCTCAGCTGAGAAACTCTCAGTCTAAGAGATTGTGGGGAAAAAAGACAAAAAGATTACTGAAAGGTTGGGTTTTCTGCCCTTTTCTGGTGTTTCTCTTCTCACTTGGCAGCTGTAGTTTCCTGAACTCTGTCCTTGGTTCTGCAAGGCAACCAGGCTGTAGTGTTTGAATCAAAGTTTGGTCCTACATGGCACCGATTGGTTTTGTCTTCAGAAAAAAAGCCATCACAATGGGAAACTCGGTGCCGTGTTTCCCAAGGATCACTTCCCAGCATTGTCCTGCTTTAGTTGCTCTCCAGTCTTCCCAGATGGCTTTTCTCTGTCTTATCCACAGTAAGGACTGTTATCTGTGGGAGGGTGATTCTAATGGGAGCTGCCTGGCCGTACTGTAACTGGAAAACCCTAGGATTTTTCACTTGTAGTTAGGTCAGGTGGTTTTTCTTGCTTTCACCAGTTGTAAAGGGGAAATTAGAGCAAAAGATCAAATATATATTAATTGTAATTCTTCTTTTTTTTTTAACGTCCCCATAGCTATGTTATTAGCTTTTTTAATTATCCATTTTCTATGGTGCTTTTTTTTTTTTTTTTGAGACAGAGTCTCCCTTCATTGCCCTCAGTAGAGTGCTATGGCATCATAGCTCAGCCACCTCAAACTCTTGGGCTCAAGAGATCCTCTTGCCTCAGCCTCCCAAGTAGCTGGGACTACAGGCTCCTGACACAACACCCAGCTATCTTTTAGGGACGGGGTCTCGCTCTGGTTCAGGCTGGTCTGGAACCCATGAGTTCAGGCAATCCACCCACCTCAGCCTCCCAGACTGCTAGGGCCCTAATTGTAATTCTTGTAATGAAATGACTTTGTCTCTTGCCTTTTCTGCATGAATAGAATTCTACAGAGGAAGAAATGAAAGTAAAAACTAAACTCCAGGAGAAGGAGGAATTAATTGCTACTTTGGAAGCTGAGCTTACACAGGCACATGCAGAGCAAGCTGCCCAGGTGGGGGTGTTAATAATTTCGTAATTATTAAGGGAACAAATCACCAAAGCTCAATGCAATGTATTTCTCTAGATGCCCAGTGGGTACTTACTGATTTATAAGCGTCCTTCTAACTCTCTTCCTGCCTCCCTTCCTTTCCTGTCTTCCGTCCTCACTTCCTTTTTCTTTCCTTCTTCTCTCCCTCCTGCTTCTGTCTTTCTTTGACCCCTAAACTTTGATGACCCCTTTTTGAAAACCACAATATCTGCAATTCACTTCTGTGTTCCATGGAAAGTAGAGGGAAGTTGGATAGGTATTGAGGGCAAACGAGAAAGGGAGGCCAGAGAATTAAGCATGCTAATTCTTTGGTTAATTGTTTTTCCTTGTGTGTCTTCAGTTCAGTGACACTTCTGCAGAACTGGAAGAATTGATGAAGCTAAAGCAACTGCTCCAGGAGAAGGAGGGACTCCTTAAGGGTTTGCAAGCCCAGCTCAGCCAGACACAGGCAGAACAAGCCGCACAGGTAGGGGTGGACAATACCTAGTAAAATTAGGGGAAGGACCCATGAAGTCCAGTGAGTTTAGACGTGGTTCTTTATTCAACAAGTCACTTTCTAAAGTCTTAGTAGATAAAAGTAGCTAGAGTGTTACAGTAGAAATGAGAAGGGTGAATAATAGGAGAAATCACAAGAAAGGGAGGTGAAAGAATTCACAGTGCTAATTCTTTTGCTTCATTGTTTTTCCTTGTATGTCTTCAGTATAAGGAGATATTGGCCATCAGAAAAGAACCAGTGCTGTTACAACAACTGCTCCAGGAGAAGGAGGAACTTATTAAGGGTTTGCAAGTCCAGCTCAGCCAGACACAGGCAGAACAAGCCGCAAAGGTAGAGGTGGAAAATACCTGGTAAAATTAGGATAAGGACCCATGAAGTCCAGTGGTTGTTAATGGTTAATAATTCGACAAGTCACTTTTTACAGTCTTAGTAGATAAAAGTAGCTAGACTGTTACAGTAGAAATGAGAAGGGTGTGTAGTAGAATAAATCACAATAAAGGGAGGGGAAAGAATTCAGAGTGCTAATTCTTTTGCTTAATTGTTTTTCCTTTTATGTCTTCATAATAGGAGACATCCACAATCAGGGAAGGAGCTGTATTACTCAAGCGAGTGCTCCAGGAGACGAAGGAACTCAAGGCTTTGCAAGCCCAGCTCCGCCAGACACAGAAAGAACAAGCCACACAGGTAGGTGTGGAGAACACCTCGTAAAATTAGGATGAAGAACCGTGAAGTCCAGTGGTTATTAATGGCTAAGAATTCAACACGTCACTTTTTAAAATCTTAGTAGGTAAAAGTAGCTAGATTGTTACAGTAGAAATGAGAAGAAATCCACAGATGTGTAGCAGGTAAGTGTGTCATTAGGGATCACCAGGAAACCTCCAAAAGTGTCATTTATCTTGGCAAATTGGCTATAGCTCATTGATGGCTGTTTCTTCGTTCTACACGTCCAGCAATGATTGACCACCCACCCCACATATTTGTGTTTTGTGAATGTCTTTGAATCGTGAAAGTTTTCTCTGCGGTGCTTCTGCACAGAGCTAATGTTACCATCAGGAGGTTACTTTCCTGGTGGCTCTGCTGTCACGTACCACATGTCTGCTGATTTTTTCTACTACACACCCTTCTCTTTGTACTGTAACACTCCAGCCACTGAGGCTTTCTGAATAAGTGTCAACGCAAGCAGCAATACGAAGGATTTTCAGAGGGAAGGAGGTTGCTCTGAGCGTCATAGTCAAGGAAGGTTACGTGGAAAGGTGGGAGACAGGCAAAACCAGGATGGATAGACAACATTCTAGACAAGCTGGGGGGAAGGTATTTCAGTCACGCGACGTGTGCAACGTCTCAGGAAAGAAAAAGAATATGGGACATTTACAGGAAAGAAGATTAGGTTGTTTGGCTAATGAACGACTCCAATGCTTACTTGAAACACAAGATTCCAAATTCATCATGAGGAGGTCAGAACTCAGGTAATCAATAATTTGAGGAGTTTTTCCTCCTATGAGAGAGTCCAGGTCAAGTCAAGGCATTAGAAACTGAGTTATCAACAATAGTTGAAGGACGAACGCAAAACAGACAAGTGAAGAGCTGGACCACATGCTCAATCCTCCATCTGAAGGAAATCAATAGGTGCCCGCGCTCACACACAGCGTAAAAAAAGACGGAAGCCTTGGTACTAAGCAGCTGGTTGTCAGTCCATTTATTTTCATTTCATTCTCTTAAAACCAGTTGCAACTAAGCATAATCTAAAAGCATGCAAGTAACGACACGTAAAAACATCCGTTTGGGGGTGGCGCCTGTGGCTCAAAGAGGTAGGGCGCTGGCCGCACAAACTGGAGGTGGGGGGTTCAAACCCAGCCCCGGCCCAAAACGGCAAAATAAATAAATAAGAAGCAATCATTAAAAAAAGAAAACAAAATCTGTGTGGGGAGGTGGTGTGTGTTTAGAAACACATCAAATTCTTGCGGAGAATCAATTCTTTGAAAATAAGACTAGAAGGCAATGCCCGTAGGTCGGGGATTAGGGCACTGGCCACTGGGGCTGGCGGGAAATAAATTAATTCACTAGGCACCATAAACCAAAGTTTCCTGCTATTCCTCCAGAATTATTTTCCTTTCTTGTTCAAAAAAAATTTGTTTTTTGAGTTTTCTCACTTTGAAAGAACACATGGTGATACTTTTGCTATTGTTGGAAAAAAGGTCTTACTGAAGGTAAGGTCTTACCTTTTTTTTTTTTTTTTTCCAGACAGAAAATGGCACCTTAATAGTTGGGGCCAGGATGACAGGACCAAGATAGGGCTGGCTGGGCCAGTCAGGAAGCCACTTTTTCCTGCTGGGGTGGGGCCGTGCTCTGGCTCTTCTTCCCCGCTTAGGTCCTAAGCTTGCCACGGGCCAGCATGCTGGTGAGGTTGGTGGAAGCCACCCAGAGGCCCCACAAATGACAGAGCTGAGAACAAAGATGTGATCTCCAGCTGGAGAGTCCTCAGGAGGGGGCTGGGCTCAGCCTGAGCTCAGAGCTCTTCAGTAAGGGTTGGGGGCCAGGGGAGGCTGGGCACTGGACGTGGTGTGGGCCTCCTCATTAGATCCTTACAAGTCAGGACAGTTAGCTCAGCACAGCTTACGGTGACAGAGTTCTTACAATGGGGCTTACCCTCTCCTCTGTTTCAGTTCTCTGAGACACTAAAGGAGAAAAACGCTCTTGGCCTTCAACTCCGGGGCACTATGCAACACCTGCGTGAAAGCCAGGAGCGCTATAACAACCTCTTCAAACACTGCAGAGTGTTGGAGAAGCAGATAGAAGATCTGCAGGCAGCGATTAGCAAGGTGAGAGGCTGGAAGAAGTAATGAGAGTGAGTGTGCCTGACTCAGCGTGCAGAGCCGTGGAAGAAGCTGATGCCATTAGGTGGGAGAGAAAGAGAGAGTTACCTGAGATGAGGAAAGGCTGAGAAATCATCCAGAGTTAAGGTATAAGGAGGAAAAAGGTCAGTGAAGAGGTCAGAGAGAAATCAGGGATGACCATGGTTTTTGGAACTCTGAAACTGAGAAAAGTGTTGGTTTTGCTTGATGTGATAGGAAAACGGTAGGAAGATTTGGATCTGAGAAACACAACAGGCAGCCCTGCTGACAGCAGTGGAGAGGAGGCAGTGCTGAAGTTGGAAGAGAGGGAGGAATTGGTGCAGAGATGAATAGAACAGGAAGGAAGAGAAGGGGTCAGGGTGCTGGGGAGCAGAGAAGGATCAGAGTAGCATCTGGAAACTCCACAAGCATCTACCAGGCCAAAGCAGACTTCAACAGCAAGGCGTTCAGCATTTAAGAGGACAAATTCAAGAATGCGAATCTGGGAGAAAAATCTAGTTAAGCCGAGAGTTTGATATAAGTGATTAACCTGCTAGAGCAGAAGTTTCTCGCTCCTAAATGTTGGCTTGGGAATTCGGAGCAGGGACAGTCTTCTCCAGGGTTTCTCATTCTCTCTGATGCTAAATGAATTCTTGTTTTCCGCAAGTGCACTTTGTTAAGAGCTTTCATCACTGAATTATTAAGCCTATTCCTCTTTCAGGGGCCACAAAACACGGATGCTGCTCCGGGAGCTCACCAGGAAAACACCGGAGAGAGTCATCTTAAAGAACTCCAGGAGCTACAGCAAAGGTAGCCATGGGGCCTCTCCACCCTGGAGCATATTCCGCAGGCACAGAAGTTGGGTGGTCAGGAGCGAGGCTGCCATGGACAATAATCACACCACTGCACTCTAGATTGGGTGACAGAGCAAGACCTTGTCTCTTAAAAAAAAATTAGAAAGGAGGAAGGCACAAAGAGAAAGAAAGGAAAGAAGAAGGGAAGGAAAAAAGACGAACAGTAATCTAAATTGTGCTGAACTCCATATTATCTTACTAGCCTTGCAGAAGTGAGGCTAAGATTGAATAGTTGCAATCGTGTGTGAAAGTTTGTAGAGCAAAAACAGAAATGCCCACATACATATGCCACTAATAAACACTCTGGTATTAAAATGAAAGATAATTCCTAAAATCTCTTAGGATATTTTCTGCAGCTTCAGTTAAGCTCTCCACAGCTATGCTTTTGAGATATTCTTCGTGTTCACACAGGCTTCTGTAAATTGTTCTGCTTTATAACCTGATGAAGACTTGGAACCCCTTGTAGTAACAACTGGGTCTTGCATCCAGTGATTCTGTTTGTTTCCCTTTTATCCTGAAGATTTTCAGAATCCCAGCAGCAGCTGTGCAACAGCAAACAAGAACAAGATGAATTAAGGAAGCTGCTGGAAGCAGAACAACATCGGAGAGTGGCTGCTGAGAGCCAGCGAGTGGCCGCTGAGAATCAGAGGGTGGCTGCTGAGAACGCCCTCTCCATGGTGGAGGAACAGATCAGGCGGTAAAGACTGAGGGGGGTGGCCTCTGTTCACTTCTGACCCTTTCGTGTACATTTCAGTGGCCACACTTAGGATTAGGTGTTTCTCTCATCCCAAGAAAAGTCTTGCAGTCAGTTTGATCTTTGTGGTCACCCAAGGGAACACGATACGTGTGCAGTCTAGATGGGCCAACACTTTCCAAAACAGTTGTTCTTAGAGAATAATGATGTCTGCCATTGATTGACAGCTTACTTCCTAAGATATGAAGTAAGCTATGAAAGATATCTTATTACATCTCAACAATAACTGTGTCACGTAGGTGTTAGGTTCTTTAGAGGGACAAATACGTGGCAACCTCATTCCCCGTCTGAGATCTGAATCAATTGAAATATTTTTGAAAGATCAAAACATATGCTGGATTTAAAGACTCCCTTGCAAAGCTGATAATAACTCATGGTTTGCTAGCAAGTGTGCTTTCTGACCCTGAACTTGCCCTCCTAGTCACAACCCCTGTGGCACAAGGGGAGGCTTTCCTTGCAGAAGAACCGGTTCTTGCCAGAATAGAGGGTTTGAATAACAGAGTGAATTGGGCTTCCTGGGGGCAGTCTGTACCAAGTGTGGTTTGGAAGATTGGAGCTGATACATCCCTAGGTTCTTACTCCCACTTCACCCAAGTCAAGAGACTCACTCTGCATGAGAGAGGAGAGAGTAGCTACAAGATTTGCTTCTAGAAGCACCTGGACATGGAAAGAAACATTACAAACAGGCACTTTTATTTTATCTGCGGAGGAAAAGCCACCTATGTAGACTGTCTCTTCCTCAGACATTTGTGACAGTAATGCCTTCTTCACACATTTAGTTGTCAGGGTGGCAGCCCCAGTGAGCAGATCACATTTGAGATGCCCTTGTTTCTTATTCAGCATATTTACAACTTCTGAATTTTCATCACCCATTTGGGCCTTGGTATGCGACTTAGAGGGTGGCTCTGTGGAACACAGCACGGTCTTCTCTGAGTCTTGCTATCTCTGCTGAGCTTTTGCAGGCCTGTGTGCCTGTGGCTCACTCTCTTCCACTCCTCGTGGAAGTGTTTAGAACTGTTGAAACCTGCCCCATGGGGAGGTTAATCTCCTCCAGGTATGATTAACTTATCCCAGGCCAGCTGAGACTGCAGGTGACTCCCAAGCCTGTGGACATTCTATATTAATCCAAGCTTGCCCACTGCAGTTCCCTCTTTGGCCCTGATGTGGAATGGAGATTGGGGTAGCATTAAAACGGAAGGGCTGGCTTGG
>NW_003852536.1:535357-561984 GCF_000181295.1 Otolemur garnettii
AAAAAAAAAAAACAAAAAACAGAAGGGCTGCCCACCCAGACCAGGCACTGCTATCTTCATGTTAGGACTTCACATGTGCTCCACAGTGTATGTGGAACTCAGGGGCCTTCCAGATTAAAAGCAGGCGATCCAGTTGACCTCACCAGTACCCACAGCCGTCTCAGCCTTCAGCAGCCTGACCTCCTGGGTAACAGACCTTACTGTTCCAGATTAAGGCTGCCTCTGAAAAGCTTATCACGTGGAAGAACAGACACACAAGCTGTGCTGTGCGGTCAGCCCAGCTGTTAAGAGGGAAGCAGGCAGGAGCTAGGCCATGCACACTCTGTTTCTCTTCCTAGACTCATAAATCAGGTTAAGGTATTCCTTCTGTCCTGGAGAAAAGAGTGTGACCCGCAGAGAAAGGCCAGCAAAATTAGGCTAATGGATATCCCTAGGGGAGGAGAGGAAGGAGTTGCATCCTCCCTACTCCAATTAGGAGGCAGCGCATCCCCATAGGCAAACACTTCAGCACACGTGCTGTGTCACCTGCAGCCCCTTCTTTCAGTTTGTCAGAAACCATTGAGTGAAGAATGGCAGCTTCTCCATTAAACATGGAAGCTCCATTTCTAAGATAAAAAAAGCAACTCAGCAAAAAATGAGACAGAAAACAGTAGCGACCAGCAGTCAGTTTCATCTAAGAACCCCACTAAAATCCTTCTTGGTTACTTTTGCCTAATAGCTTTTAGTAAATGGAAAAAAAAATAATGGGTTTCTCCAAGTCAGGTGTAGTGTGCTAAAAAGAAAGAGGATGAGGCTTAAAGACAAACCTGGGGATTCCGTTCTGGCTCTGCCACTTAGTGGCTGTGACGCCATGGGCAAGTCCTTTATCCTCTGTAAACCTTACCATTTTGAAGGTAATAACACCAACCCGAAAACCTGAGGATTAAATGTATGTAAAACACCCAACCCAGCACCTGGTTGGGACATAGCAGGCAGGCCATTCCCAGCAGTTATTATCACCTTTCACTGCTGCTAAAGAAACCTGTCTGCAGTGCACTCCTTGTATGGGGACAGGGACTGCAGGAACAGCCTTTGCTACAAGTTCCCTGTGCTGCCTTCCATGGGAGGTGACTGGGAAGCGTCACCTCTCATGCCATGAGCCAACGCCATGCCTCTTTATTGTCTCAACACAGGCTGGAGCATGACAAACTGGACCCTGCCCAGACTCCTTCACTTGGTTCCTGCAGCACTCAGGAGCAGTCAGTGATGATAGAAATTTCCAGCAGCAATTGCAAAAGGGTAAGGAAGAAGGGAGGGAGGACAGAGGGAGGGCGCTCTCCTGAAGGAGGGGCCTGGCTGGGTCAGGGCCAGGGAGTAAAGGAGACAGAAAGGGGAAACCCAGCCACTGCGCACTGATGGGCGTGAGACCACAAGAGTGTGGAAGATGAGGAATGCGCTGGAATTTCCCAGGTCCTAGCCTGAAAGACTTTCTTCTTTTTCGTGTCTTTACACATTTTCTTCAGGGGTTGGCTCAGCTTTCCTTCAATGCAAGATGACTGGGGACGGAAAGGGACATCTCCCTCCCAGGTGAAAACTCTCTGACTTGGCACTTTTCTTTCAGATCCAGACGAAGGCTGGATGGAAGCGGACCCTGTGTTCCCTTCCTCGTTTCCGGACCCGAGGGCCACTGCTGGGAGCCACCTACTTTCTCGTGGTCCACATCCTACTCTTCCTGTATTTTACTGGATGTTTATAGTTTTAGTTGTTGCTTTTAGACACTCCCCTCAGAACCTGGAATTCCCTTCCCTGTAACCCCAAAACTGTTATCCTTCCCCCATTCCCTTTTATCCTTCCCTCCCAAATACTGAACAATGAAGAATGTTCTGATTTTAAACCTGTTCATTTGAAGTCTGGTATTTTTGGGTTGATAACTCCATTTCCCTTGTTTGCCAGTATTTTCCTTGCTTCTAGGGGAAGGTGGCTGTCATGACATTTAGGGGAATGAGCACATCTCCTCACAGGATGCTTGATTCAGTGTCTTGCAGAGTAAGGTGGGAGCTGAGGAACTCTTAGCTCTTATTGACAGGAGAGAATACCACCTGCTTCCCTGGCTGTTCATACACAATTGGAGTGAAGATTTGTTATCTTGGGCTGTAAGGATGGGATCCTATTGCCTTTTTCCTTGATGACTTGTATACTGAAGTATAACGTGGCCCGTGTCTGTCACTGAAAGGCTACAGATAGTAGTGTTCAAATTTGTGACACTTCTGTTACCTGGATATGCCTGGAAGGTGGGCCCTGAGACAGTGCCTGTGGCCAGCAGGAGCCAGTTCTAGGTGAGGCATTAACCCCAAGCTGGAAACAAGCACCACACTGGTCCTCTAGCTTAGTACGTCAAGAGGCTAACTTTGCTGTTGGTGACAATCATGTAACAGTCTTAGCCCTGTATCCTCTACGTCTGTGGTAACAGGAGAATATAGAGAAGGCAGATTATTTATATCTGGACCTGAACAGGGCACCTAGGATCAAATTTTATGTGTGCCTCATCCCTGTTCAAAAGCAAGGGATGGGGAGGGGACTGTGGCTATTGTTACATTCCTGTCCCAAGGTATGTGCTATGGGTCAGCACCATGGGTCATACAGACCTGTCCTGGCACTCTCAGTCCCCTTGACTCCAGCAAGACTCTGCACTGGCTCCAACACAGGCTGTAGGAAGAGGGTTGGGAACTTAGGGCATGAGACAGGCTTCAACACGGCCTGGGAACTATATGTGGGAAGATATGGGTCCCCCAGGTGGAGTGGTATAAAATTTTAGGGGCCCTGGACAGTGTGGCAGGAAGGTCTAAAGTTCCAGTGGGAGTGAGGGCAGAGCAGAGGTTCTGAAGGAAGAATTGGGCAAAGGGGTTGCAGGGTGAGATCTGGAATGTGAGACAGCCCTTGAGTTCTGGGGTCTGGGGACTGCTGCCCACAAGGGACATGTCTGCTGGCTCTGCCCGGCCTTGCCTCTGCCGCTCAGTGTCTTACAGTAGCTTCAGGCAACATGACCAGGCTATGTGGGGCATTTTGCAGTCTCAGGGTGAAGATGGCCAGACTTGAGGTACTCCACCTTGAGGTGGCCAACTGGGATGATGGAGATTTGCAGGTGCAAGGGAGGTGGCCGGGGGCATGGGAAGCTATTTGCATTATGTCATGGGCAGGGGGCAGTGGTGGCATGAGGTGGGTGTGGCCCCATCAGTCCTCAGTTGGTGGCAGTGGGTCTTAGCCCAGGTCAGATTTCAGTCCCAGTGTCTGAGGGGGAGGGTCTACAAGTCCTGAGCCCAGTCTGTTACTCAGGGTACGTGCCTGGCTGTTCAGCTCACATGTACCCCCCTTCCTATGCTCAAATGTCCAAAAGGGCCAGAGCTGAAGGTGGGAGCATGAGAATTGAGGCCACAAGGTGGGCTTCTCCAGGGACTACGGGCTTGATGTGTGGTTGGGAGGGCAGGTGTGGGGTTTCCAGGTGGATTGGTATAAAGTTTCAGGGTCTACTGTGGGTGCAGTGGGAACGTCTGGACAGGGCAGGTCAGGGTTTGGAGGAGGGGGTGCAGTCTCAAAATGAAGGGGGAGACAGGCCCTGGGTTCAGTTACTGTCTCCATTTTACAGATGACAATAGGCATGGAGTGGTTAAGAACTAGTCCAGGGTTACACAAATGGTAGCAGGAGAGCTGAGGCTCAAACTCAGGCAGTCTGACGGTGGAGCTGGGACTCTCCCCTCTGCTTTCTCCCCTGGGCCGCTCTGGGGAACCTGGGCCATCTGCCACTTAAACCCCACCTTTAAACACGACACTCCCCGGTGGCCTTCACCCTGTGTCAAATCCAGCCCTTAAGCCTCCTGTGCCTGACAGATGCTGTGTGCTCTCCCTTCCTCTCAATGGGCTTAGTGGTAGCTGGGTTTACTTTTCTGGCCAATAGAACACATCTCAGGTGACAGCAAGTTGAAAATCATACACGGTGTCCTGACAAGACAGTGATTATGCCGTAATTGATAATTTGATCTATTTCTCCAATGAGCCTGTGACAAGCAGCCTGCTTCTTAAGGTGGAACAAGAACTTATTATAGGTGTGGGGGAAAAATTAAACGTCAAGTGGACCAAAACCCAATCAGGATAAAGTCTGAATTTCTTTGAGAACAGTTTCTCTTCACCATGGGGCTTCATGTTGCTTTCCTCCTGTTTAGTTGACCTCTCAGACATGCCCCAGCCAAGGAGGAGAGAGGAGAGTGTACCTCAGAAGGGGTGCTTTATTCTTTGCAATGATTTCTGTCTTTTGAAAAAATAAGTGGTGGCCCAGTTCTGTAATCCTAGCACTCTGGGAGGCTGAGGCAGGTGGATGGCTTGAGCTCAGGAGTTCGAGACCAGCCTGAGCAAGAGTGAGACCCTGTCTCTACTAAAGATAGAAAAACTAGCCAGGCATCATCGTAGGTGCCTGTGATCCTACCTACTTGGGAGGCTGAGGCAGGATTGCTTGAGTTCAAGAGTTTAAGTTTGCTTTGAGCTATGATGATGCCATCACACTCTACCCAAAGGCAACAGAGTGAGAATTTATCTCAAATTATAACAGGCTCGGCACCCGTAGCACAGTGGTTATGGTGCCAGCCACATACACCAAGGCTGGCAGGTTCTAATCCAGCCTGGGCCAGCTAGACAACAATGACAACTGCAACAAAAAATAGCCAGGCATTGTGGCGGGCACCTTTAGTCCCAGCTACTGTGAGGCTGAGGTTGAGGTTGCTGTGAGCTGTGATGCCACGGCACTCTACCAAGGGCAACATAGTGAAACTGTCTCAAAAAAAAATTAATAATAAAAATAAAATAAAATAAGATAAGAAATAAATGGTGGCCACTGAAAATTATTCAAACAACATAGACATGTATAACACAAAAGTAAAGTTTGCCTATAGATTTGTGCTGTGGAGAGTGGAAATTGGTACCTTTTAATAAAAGTATTTCTAATGTGTTTATCTCTCTCTCTCTTTTTTTTTGAACATTTATTTAGCTTTTATTATTTAAAATAAACACCCATGTACCTTTCACCCAGTTTTAACAGTTGAGTAATTTAAACCAAATTACCAGTGTTCTTTTTTTTTTTTTTTTTTTTTTTGGTATACCTTTTGGATTCCAACCATATTTAGAAAGGCTGATTCCAGTTCTTACTACAAATACTCAGCGTTTTCCTCTGAAAATTATTTATTGACATTTAAATATTTAATCTGCCTGGAATTTATTTTGGTGCACAGAGCAAGTGAGAGAATTACCTAGACATTTCTTTTCGAATGGCCAGTCTTCCTTCTGAGTCATTCACTTTCCCCTACTGATTTGGAAGTTCCCTTTATCACATCAGGGATAGTTCATAAAGGGAAGTTCCCTTTATCACAGCCAGACTCCCCCCACCCCCCACGTGACTCTCAGTCTGATGGCTCTCCTGGTGGCCCTGGTGGCACACTCGCTATGAAAGTTCAGGCGGTTTCCCTTCCTACTCTTATTTGTGGAAGTTATTTTCCTGACACTTTGCATAACCTTGATGAGTTATAGAACAAGTTTTGTCCCTGTTTCTCCTTTTCTGCTGATATTTGCTTGGGATGGCACTGAGCTTGTGGATTTTAAGACTATAATTGATATTTGGATCATATACGTAGTTTCTTCTGCAATCACAAAGCAGGTGAAACCACTTGGGTCCTTTCCTATCATGTCATTGTTATGTCAACTAGCTATTTTCTTGTTTAAAAATAATGAACCGCAAGCCCTCACATCTTGCTAAAGTGTGCCCTTTATCTTCCTGCTCCTCATTTTCCATTCTCTTTCTCACTTGTGTGTTGCTGTTGTCATTTCAGGCCTGTGCGTGGAGCGGGGCCACAGCTGTCACAGCAAAGCACTGAGAAAAAAGTCACGTACACTGATTCTAGGTATGTGTGAGAACTAGGATGCAGGGTCTGTTTTTCTGCGGAGGGCATTCGGGCCAGCCTGTGAACTAGAAAGTAAACTGGGTCTGCATCAGCCATCTGCTGAGGGAGAACGCTGGGGCTCTGTAGGTGCCAAGGTTATGCTTCCCTGAGGGGTCACAGAGAACCCAGAGAGAACCAGGGTCCATCCCCCCAGGCAGGCTGGAAAGCAGGTCCTGCCACTTGGCCTTGGGGACTAGAGGCTTAGTCCTGGGAGCTCAGCCCCCCTACCCCTAGGGTGTGGCCGGATTTATAGTCATCAAAAACCAGATCTCAGGGGACCACTCTCTGCAACAGAGTGCTACAGTCACGGGGCTGGGGTGGAATGGCTATGAAGCAGCATGCCCCTGTTCTCATCTGCTGCTGATGAAAGGTTGCACCACGGGGATCAGATCCCTCGGACTTCAAGGATATTACATAGGCAGCAGCCTGAGCAGTGTCCCTTGCCTCTGTGCATGGACACTGTGAGGACCCTGCCCCGCTGGCTGCTGTAACACTGACAAGAGCATGACATAGATGTAGGTGCAGGCATCTGAGGTGAGCAGTTATCACGTGCCAGTCTGGGGAGAGCACCCCCAGCAAAGGGGCAGAAGGTACAAAGGTCTGGTGGCTTTCAGTGTCTGTACTTCCATCCTGCAATTTTTCAAAGGGACACAGAAAGGATGCACCCCCACCTCCGAATAAAGAATTCTGAGTTCTGCAAAGCCTCAGGCATCCAGGGCTGTCAAGAGGCCTGAAGGGAAGCCCACGGTATCCCACAGTGAAGCCCCCATGTGTGGCAGGGGTCCCCAGGGTCTTCCCTGGCCCAACCAGCCAGGCAGCCGTTTATTAGTTCACCTGCCCCTCTCTGGGCTGCTGCTCACCAAGTCAGGGGCTCCCAGTCTGGAACCTGAGCCCAGGCCAGGCAAGCTCTCTACCCCTCCCCCTTCCCAGCCCTCCCAGAGTTAGACAATGGAACTGGCTTTGAATCCAGACAAATTCTGAGTTCAAATCCCTGCTCCTCACACATCACCCAGGTTGAACTGCTTGATCTAAGCCTCACTTTTCTCATGTGTAAAACAGAGACTATAAAGCCTGTTCATGGTGTTGATCTGGGTAAAATGTGAGGTAAGTATACAGCTGGGACCCAGCATAGAGTAAGTCTCCAGAAGCCACATGGGAGACTCTCAGGCTTAGAGGATGAGAGAGGGACAGAAACACTTCTCAACTGCTGTTCTGTCCCTGAACTACTATTTAAAGGTCTTGTGGAGAAAGGAGGATTCATTTTGAAGAGCATTTCACATTCTTTGCAGATTGCAATGCTAACCAGTGATGCTCATTCCCCTAAAAGCCCCAATGTGGATCCTCCAGCTCCCAAAGAGCCCCTTGCCCCAGCCCACCCCTCAGCCACGTGTCCAGAACGTGGGGTCAGAAGGATCACCTTGCACACAGTGATTGTCTCCAGGGCCTTTATTTATACACTGCAGTCTGTCTGACAGGTGTGGTGTGGGGGTTTGTAACAGTTCAGTTTTCTCCAAGGTCCCGTGGGGAGAGGGGTGCAGAAGGGAAGGAAGACCTCTCTGGCAGGGGAGAACCTCTCCTCCAGAACGAAGGCACTGTCAGGGTGAACACCCTTGGCAAGGAGCTGGGTTATATACACACGGGGTTGACAGGTGCAGAGAAACTCAAAGCTAAATACAACTAAAGGAGGCAAGTGTCCACCCTGGGGGCCAGGGCTGCTTCCAGGCTGTTTCTACAAGTGGGAAAGTAAGTTCAAAATCAAGTCAGAGCTCTAAAGGAGAAAGAGGCCAGCCTTTCAGTCTTAGTGTTCTGTGCAATTTTAAAAACCGACAAAATAAATATAACTTAAAAACTTACATGACACTAAAGGCAAGTCTGAGAAAAGTGGCTGAGGAAACCTTCCAAGAATGCTAAGCAGTGCTGAACACCAAGAACCCGGAGGCCCAGGAGCACAGAGCAGGTGGGCCCAGCACCCACTCACCTGTGCACAGGTGTGCATGGTTGGTGCCACCTCCTGGCACCTACAGAGCCAGGACCCAAGGAGTCCCTGGAGGGACCAAGGCTGGGCAGGCATGGTCTTTAGACAGCTAGGGCAGGGGTTCTGGAAGATTCCATTCTACCCACTCAGACAAGGGGGAAGGGCCAGATGGCAGGACAAGGGGGTGGGTACTCTGAGTGACAGTAGGTGTGAAAGAGGACAACTAGCATGGTAAATACAAAAAACAAAACACACCAAAAACCCCTAAGTAGTAGAATAACCCTAAAATGATACCATTTTATACCACTTTCACACATATGCTACAACCCAAAGCAAAGTATCAACCCATAAGAGGCCCCATAGGCCTCCTTTAATAAGCAAATCATTTGCATATTAGCACATTGTCTGCAAACAACTGGTGCCTGCTTAAAGTGCTTGGAAAGTTTTGTTCTCGTAAAACAGTTCAAGCCACTCCTCTGTAATTTTTGTTCATATCATTAATTTGCTTTAGCAAACTTTTTTCACGGATAGAATGAGGGTAACTGTTGGCCAGTCCATAGTTATAGAATTTCCACGTCTGAATTGGAGGGGTCCCTTCCTTGCAAATGGCTGAAACACAGACCACCAGGGTCCTTTCTAACCTGATGACAGCTCTGGAGACCCAGAGCTGGCTTTGGCTCCTCACGCCCCCATCCTGCCTGCCTTCCAGATCACGTGCTGTCACGAGGTCTCTCGTGCTCAGCTTGGGCGGGGGTGTGACCTTTAGCAAGTCAGCCCACATAGGAGCTCACCACTATTTTGAACAAGAGCCAGGAAGTTAAAGTGATTTCCTTTTTTAAAATCTGTACTTATACATCCTCATGTGTCTTACCCTTCACCCCCACCAACTGTCACTCCCGCACCCAGCACTAGAAGGAAATACACGCGTCCCGTGGGCAAGCTGGCAGTTCCCCCAGAGAGCCTGGGGGTGCCACCCCACCCCATAGGAGCGGACCCTCCAGGCGCACACACTGTGGTCCATTCTCTCTCTCTGTCCCTGCAGCAGCCCCGCTGGCCTGGTGTCCAGCTAGAGCCTCTGGACTCCTTGCCCTCCTGAACCAGGAGCAGTGAGCCCTGAGGGGCCTGGGGGGTGGAGGGCAAAGTGCCACTGGCCATGGATCTGAGAGATTTGCTCTTAAAAATTCATGCGAATCTTATATTCCTCTCAATAATACAGCTGTACTGGCTTTCAGTTAAAATAAAGCTCAAAATGGGTTCCCCATGAATCTTCAAGCAGCACAGGAAGAGCCCAGTAAGGGATGCCTGGAGCACCCCCTGGGTCCCTTTGCATGCCTTGAAGGCTCCCCACACTACCTTAGAGAAACAGGGCTCTAAACCCTTCAGGCCAGAAGATCTATTTGGGGGATATTTTAAATAATGATGCCAGTAAGCTAGAATCCTGCCTCCCTCTCTGCCTGATACAGGCCTGAGCCCCTCCAACCCACACTCCTTTCTGGATCTGTCAGGGCCTCTGGGTCCCAGGAGAAACTCCCAGTATGCAGGTAGGGTGGACCCATCAGCACCAGGCAGGTGGGGGGCAAAAGAAAAGCATCCTCCCCTGGGCCAGGGCCCCAGAGATGCTGCAGGTTCCATCTCCCCAGTGGCAGCCTCGAGCACAGTTTGCCCTCTGAAGCCACAATGGCAATTCCAGGTGAGAGAATTTAGCTAGCTCCTGCCTGCCCCCTTCTGGGAAGGCCAAGTTTGCATCGGCCTTCTCCCTGCTCCTGGGTCTGGCCCAAAGCCCTTGAAGAGTTTCTAGCCTCGCCTGCCAGATGGGCAGGGGTCCTTGCTTTAGCAGCCCTAGAAAGGCCACATCTCTGAAGCCCCTGGAGCTGCTCGTTGGAAGGCACTTCATCCATGGACAACATGTCATATCCCTGTGGTTTTGTGCCCCAACTACCAGAAAGCTGGGCTTCCAGGCCAGGCACCAGGTACCTGGCCTGCCTGCTGGGAGGCCCTAGTAGAAAAAGGGCAGCGCTTGGCAGCAGCGCTAAGCACAATGGCCTCCAGGGGGCAGCAGGCCTCCACAGGTAGCCCGCGGGGCCAGTGCTGCCTAGGGCCTCCCAGAGGCAGGGTTTGTCTGGCAGGGTCCCCAAGCAGCCAGAGACCTCCCCCTCCAGCTCTAAACCCATCTACCCTCTATAGATGGCGAAGCCTAGGTCTGGGCATTTCTCTTCTAGAGTTGATTCTATTTACAAAGAGCAATGGAAAGGCCACCTCCGAGCCCTAAAGTTAGGAAAACTAGAAAATCTCATTTCCTCTTCTACAAAGTGTCTTGTAGTGCAGTTCAGGAAGGTCAGTTCTGGGCCTTGGGCCCAGGTAGAAGTGAAGGAAAAATTAAAAAGGAGAAGAGAGACAAAGGCGGAGAAAAAAAAAGGCTGAGGGGCCAGGGTGGCCTCAGGCGATCGGGGTGTCCTGGGACATTTCTGTCAGGATGTCGATGAGATTGTTCAGTCCGGAGAGGTAGCCATCCTCCCGGTTCCCCTCCTGCCAGGGAACGTCGTGCTGCAGGGTCTGGCCCTCGGGCAGGGGCGTGGTCTTCCCAAAGTCAATCATCCACACCTTGGCCTGCTCCTTCTTGTCATGGATGAAGAGGAGGGAGCTGCCGATGACCTAGAGGAGAATGGGGCAATGAAAAAGCGGGCTGGAGATTTCTGCTCCCCACCCCCAGCACTGCAACCTGGCCCCAAGGCAACTTGAATAGGCCTGTGTCCTGGAGGAATAAAAGAGAGGTTTGCTCAGGCCCATCCCTCCCTCCCAGGCCCCCTCATCACTCCAGAGCCAGCAATTCTGTTTCTCTTTCCTCTGCCATGCTGGTGGAAGATTCTAGAATGGTGACCCCTCTGTATGTGCAGTGATGGGGGGAAGTCTGGCATGGTAGACACTCCTCACCCCCAACTCTATCCTGAACACTCTGCACTATTCTTAGACCACAACCAAACCATGGGGACTTTCCCCAATAGCCAAGCAGCTCTCAGTCCTCCAGAGAGGAGGCGGCTGGAGCAAAGGCAGGCGCCAAGGGTCAGGGCCCAAGGGAGAGAACAGTTGGATCAAATCCCCTGCAAAAGGCAGTGTGAGGCAAGATTCTCCCCTCTGGGTGTCCCTTCCCCTCCTTACAGACGTCCTGTCCAGGTGTCTCATCAGAGCCACCATATACGATGGGATAAGTGTATTCCTGTGGCCAAGGGGCAAGTGGGGAATGAAAACCAAAGGCAAGGTCAGCCTGGGCAAGGGCTGGGGGTGTAGTTTGCACAAAGGTGCACCACACTGCCAGTGCAGGGGCAGCCTGTCGAGTTCTTCCTGCTGGACCTATCTGCCTTTTTCCTGGGCTCGGGCTGAAGCTCCGTCCATGCAAGATCCTCGAGAGGCTGCTTTCCTGAAAGAGCTGCCAGGCAGAGAGCCCAGGGACGAGACGCTGCTTCACACACACCCATGGCATTAGCTGTTCCTGGGACTGCTGGTGTGTGTGCATGTGAGGGTACGTGTGTGACTGGGTGTGCACATGCAAAGGTGGATGCTGGCAGGCACAGGTCTCTGCCCCAGGACCAAAGCCCAGTATTTACCTCGTGGCACTTAAAGAAAGGAGAAACTTCTAGGGTGGTTCGAATGGCTTTCAGCCGGTCCCGGTAGGCAATCTGGGAACAGAAAGATGACAAGATTGTTAAACACTGCGAGGGGGAATGTGTGGATTTTAAGCCCCATTCAGCTCATTAGAGTCAACTGACTATAGCAGTGGGATGTCCCTATACCCTGATCACTTATTCCAATGCCCTTATCCTCAAGTGGAGAAACCGGCCCAGAGGAGGTGGTGCTGGTGGGTTCCATATCCCAGCCTTTCTCCGCTCCACTGTCCCGTGAGCAGGAGATTCAGGGAAGGAGAGTTCCAGAACAGTGGAGCCAGGAGCTCCTCCCCCAGGGGTGAGGGCTCAGTCTGCCCTGAATGCCAGCAGTCCAGAGGCAGCATCCTAAGAGCCAGTTGCCATGGTTTCTTCCTGAATATAAACCTCAGTGCCCTTGACTTCTGGAAGGACAGAATAAGTAAGTGGAGACAGCCACAAATATCTCTGCTGGTGGTCTCTCCTGAGCCCTGCAAGCTCAGATGGAACTGTGCTGACCCTGGGTGTCCTGTCTTCCCCAGGGGCCAGCTGTGTGTCACACCCCCCAGGCTGCTGCTGAGGAAGCCCAGCACACACACAGGCATGTGGGATTTCTCAGTGCCCATCTAAACAGCAGTGACAGCTGGCAGAGCTGGTCAGGCAGCTCCCTGGGGTGCTCAGGACCAGAAATAAACCCCTCTTGGCCAGGCATAGGAAGCACACTGTGTGATGGGGATTGCTGAAGGCTGAACTCCTGCCCCACAGGGGACCGATAAACTTGAAGGTTTGGGCTCTGGGAGAGTCAGGCGCATTCCCCATTGCCTACCACCTCGGAACTTGCTAGGGGCCAAGAGAAGCCTCCTTGGCCCCAAAAGGGAAGAGGGAGAGTTCCCAGTTCCAGCTGGCACTGACTCTCCTTGGAGAAAAGGCTAACTTGGGCCCACCCTTCCTTGCTCTGCAGCACCCCAGGCCTGTTCAAAAGGTGCCTTTCATGGGGGGCTCCAGGGTCCACATCTGAGGACATCACAGGTGTGCCTGAATTTCTTGTTGTCACAGGGTGCCTTAGACTTAGGGTATGTTAACTCAGCTGGGGGGAATAGTTCTCTGATCCCAGTGGGCAGAGCAACAGGCCCAGCCTGCCAGCTTCACTGCAGCAAACACAAAGGAAATCACTTTGTCATGAATTTGTACCCCCCACCACCCCAAGCTCGGAGGATGCTGACCAGTTCTTGCCAGGGAGTGTACACCTCCCCACTCAGCCTCATGGCCCCAGGTAAAGTCTGGCCAGGCCTGAAGGCATCAGGGAGCATGGGGTAGTCTGTGGGCTGCTGGCTATGCTAGGCAGGGACCCCATAGCTCGCCTGGTCACTGTATCAGGCAGACGGGGGTAGCTACATGTCCTTGACATCTGAGTTTCCTCATCTGTAGAACGGGAACAAGAATGTCTACCCAACTAGCAGGCTGCTGTGAGGATTTGCTAAGCATTTAGCATAATACCCGGCAAGGGCCATGTGCTAAAGGAATTTAACAATCATCACTCTCTTGAGGGGATGGAAAATGTTTTCTGGATCTGTGAGGCTGGTGGCTCAGGGAACAACAGTGAGTGTTCACTCAGCTCCCTGCCTCCCTACTGAATGTTGGGGACAACCGCATCTTCCTTCTTCACCTTCCAAGCAGAAGTTTGGGCCAGAGATTTCTGTGTGGGCACTGGGGCTCCTGCTGCCATGGCCTAGCTCAGACTAGGGCACAGTTATCCCAGCCCAGAGACCTTCTCGGAGGCAGCTGGCTTACCAGGATGTTATGGTTTCCTTTAGTGAATTCTCTGAAGGCCTCAGTGACCTGCTCCCTCGTTTTGGTCTTCTTGAAGTCTCGGTTCACAGAGCCGTCTTCTTTCTGAGAAGGAGAATGTGACCCCACCCAAGACAGTCAGCAGAGGACCTACGGGCAGGGACTGGGCCCATCCATCTAGTGGTCACAGAGCAGGTGACCCCTGTCCTGCCACCTGAGCTGCTCTTGGGGCTGGTGGGGTCAGTCAGGTGCCACATACAGAATAGGGAGACAGGTGGGCACAGCAGAGGGAAGCCTGCCCTGGGCCTGACTAAGGAGAATGCAGAGAGGGGTGACAGCATCCCAGGAAGAGCAGATAGCATGAGGGAAAGCCTGGAGCTGTGGGGGGCATCTGGGCCGAGGCTGTGGGAGCATGGCCGAGGGCAGGCCCTGCCCTGAGTGCAAGTGGTGGGGCCCAAGGGAGAAGGATGGCCACAGCTTCTCCCGAGGGGGGCCAGGGCCCTGAAAATGGTGCTTGATAGCCTCCGCTGTCCAGGGGCCCTGTCCCTTGGGTTCCCTTAGCACAGATAGGAGAGCAGTGCTCCTGACCTGGAGCTCAGCTGCACTGTCTTTACAATCTGAGATCTCTCGTTATAGGCGCCCTGAAAACAGAGATCTGACACTGCCCCCTGGTCCCGCTGATGCATTTTCTCAGCCTCAGGCACCATCTCTGCTCAGGCTGACCCTGTGTCAGCACACGGGGGTTTGCTCATCTATATGGAAATGAGTTCTTTGGGGACAAAGGGTAAGAAAGGCTAACTGCCAAAGGCCCCAACAGTGAGGTCTGTTTGCTACTAGGCTGGAGATTAGTGACCATGAGGGCCTCACTGTGGCCGTGTCCACAAGGAGGAGCCTGGGGCCGAGGGGGCATCCCATAGTGCACAGGGGTGAGATCCCAGGCTGAGCCTTTCCCCAGGGCCTCTGTGCCAAGGGCAGGGGAGGGGTGGGTGATGGTGAAGATGGGGGCTTCTTTCTGAGAAGATGGGCTGCCACAACTCCTATAGCAGAAGGACAGAGGAGTGCGTCCTGCAGGGGAGGGAAGACAGACTGTGCCGAGCAGATAAAGGAAAGTGAGTGTTAGGAGGCGGCGCACCTGTGTATCCAGGCTCGGGGCTGGATGCAAAGAGAGGAAGGTTTGTTTCAAATGGCAAGGAGGGGGCACATGGCTTTGCACTCTGTCAGCCCAGAGTGTGCAAAGCAGCTGTCCCAGGGGAAGGTGAAATTTGTCCCTGCAAGCCACTGTGGTCAAGACACTGGCAACTGCAGAAGCCTACACCTAAATGCCTCTCATCCGGACCTCAGCTGCTCAACCCTGACTCCAGGGCTGGACTCCAGAAACAATGCAGGCTCAGACTGGACAGAGAGTAGGAGACCCAAGGACCCTGCAGGGACGGGCACCTGCTCTGGAGGATGGCTGTGTGCGAGTCTGAGGGCTGCCCCTCCTGGGCCTGCCTTCACTGCCCCCCTGGCCCGTGCAGGCTAAAGGCAGGGTGCGCCGGCTTCCCGCTCAGATGTCCTGCAGGCTGACCTCCTACCTGGCTTTTCAGTGTGGGACATGGTCTGGGTTAGGTGCCAAGCCCTCAGCAGAGGGCTGGCTGCTGGGCCGGGCTAAAGGCCACCCTGCTCCAGAGGCCCAAGCCCCCTAAGTGGGCATCTTGCCTATACCCCAGACACTGAGGAAGAGACTGACATCTTCAAACGTCTGTCCCTGGGGCTGCTGCCCCACCTGCCTCCCGAATCCCTGGGCCTGTGCCAGGAGAACCTTATAGCGTCTAAAGGGCCGTAACAGCAGACACACCCTCAGGTGTGGACGCTGCTAAGGCCTGAGGTCCCCATCACCCCATGACCAGACAGCCAGGCACCTTGGGAGGCTCACCTTGATGCCCTCGATCCTGAACCCCAGGGTGGCTGTGGAGCTGATGGTCTCCCGCCACTGCATGTACCGAGGCTTGGTCACAGCCCGCTGGGCTTTCTCCTCTTCGGTGGGAGCCTCCGGGTCCACCTCAATCATCTTCTGGTACATGTCCTTCCGCAGGCTGGGCTTCTTCCGGGCCTTTGTGAGCTCCTCCTCCAGGTAGGTTCTGCATGAAAGTGAGATGACATCAGGGCCACGGCTTCCCCGAGGGCAGCCCCTAAGTCAATCATGTTCATCTGGGGGGCCCACATGCTCTGCTCTGGCTGAGATTGGCTCTTAGATGGAGGAGAAAAATAGCAGCCTCAATAAATCAGCGCAGCTTTCTTCCAGGACTGGCTGGAAGGCCCAACAAAGCCCAAGGGCTCTTCCTAGCATAGCCACACAGGGGCCAGCAGAGGAAGGAAGGAGCGGGCCACCTTGGCGGCTTTGCGTGCTCTGGGCTCTGCTGTCCCCCTTGGCTGCCTGGGACGCTTCCATAAAGTGAGGCTTTCCAAAGCCAGGGCCTGTCTTGCTTAGGGAAGTCGCTCTATCCTCCCCACTTCCTACCCCCTTCTTAGGAAGCCTGAAGGCTGAGCCTGCCCTTCTATGTCTCTGGCTCTTCCCTAAAAGAGGAAATCTTGAGGACAAAGGTCAGGGCAGAAAGCTCTTGGAAAGGGCTCAGTGGTGGATGGAGAAGCCCGTGATGGGGCAGGGGAACCTGAGGGCTCCTTGGCCCCCGCTCTCCCAGACATTCCTGGCTCATCCCACCCCTCATACCTGAGCCGCAGCCCTGAAAGCCCAAGAAAATGCCACCACCCGAGCTGCCTCACGGCTCTGCTCTCTGCACGGCAGTTCTGCTGACCTGGTGGGGACCACCTCAACACTGGGGAAGGGGACAGGGTTAGGAACAGTACAGGACTTGGGCAGCCCAAGACTGAATTGCTGACCCTGGGCTGCTGGGACAACCCCTCCTCGCAGCACACATCCCCATGCTTCCAATGGGGCTGTCCCCCTACTGCCATCTCCAGACTGGAGGGGGTGAGTCACGCCACCCCTCTTTCCCCACACAACAGGCTCAGCTCCTGCCCACAGCCCTTCAGGAGACAGAAACCAGCAGTGTCAGTTGCAGGATGGGGAAGTTTTCTCCCCTTTGCCCCTGTGTGGGTGGGAGCTGCCCACAGAGGCCCCGCCTGCCCTGCACCCGGGCGCCTACTCTCCCCATCTGTCTCCCACACCTGCTCCACGCTTCCTACCACACCTCCTCCAAGCCGCCGGTTTGGAACCTAGAACAGACTAAATAAAAACTCGGGACACCTTAAAAATGATAGGTTTTTGGAAAACACCGTATCCACCAATATTTGCACTGAAAGAAACAGGAAGGACCACACAAATTCTTTGGGTATGAACTTGAGCCTGGTTGGGACCTTCCAGGAGGTGGTGAATACCGTAAAGGGAGGTCAACAGTTTTTGGCTGGGCACCTGCAAGCACACACACATGCACATATGCACATAATCGTGTGCATGAATGCACACGCACACAGGTATATGCACACATACACTCTGCCTCTGTGTGCACACAGCCAGCTGGGGGGGGGGCTGGGAGGGATGGCGCCGCCGCGGGAGGGCGGTGGCCACACTTCTGCAAAGAGCTCCAGCCGCTCCCTAAACAGGATGCAGACCTCGCTGCCGAATCCCTGTTCTCTTGGGCCTTTCTCCAAAAAGGGCCCCTGCACCTCAGTCTGGGCAGAATCATGCCCCCCATAGGAGAGGAAAGGGGCTGGGGGAACTGCCCACAGGGACTGCCAGCTGCATGGGTGGAGGGGCCAGAGGCACATGGGGAGGTGAACCTCTGAGTCCCTGCCCCCGACTGCTCTGCCTGCCCCAGAGGGACATCAAAGTTCCATCCCATGCGGGGCACTGGGAGGAGAGATGACTCATGACTAAGTGAGGGCAGGACTCCTCTCAGGAAGACAGCCAGCCTGTGGGGAGCCAAAAGGTGGCAGACCAAGGTCACTCGGAGCTTCTACGGGGCAGAGGCACTGGAGACGAACTAGTCTCTGATCTCCTCAGACCCCCAGTCCTAATGTCAGAAGGACACTGCCAGCTCTCCATGGCAAGTCACACATCTAAGAACCCTCCCACAGCCACATGAGCACATGTCCACGTGGAACCAGGGTTCCAAGAAGCCACTAGTTGAAGATGCTACCACCACCAGCATCACCTGCTTCTTAATACCATCCCTCCTCCCCGACCACGGCCAATGCTGGTTTGCTGACTGGCCTTTCCACTTGTCGGGGACACATCTCAACCCCTTGTGCCTTGGAGTAGAGTGTTGAGGTGGCTCTGGACTCCAGCTCCACTCTCTCTGGGGGTGATCTTGGATGGATGGTCTTGGGAGATCTGAGGCCAAGTCTGCTGGATTAATGTATCTGAGAGAAGGCCACAGTCCACGGTCCAAATGGAACTGGCCCAGCATGCCGGAGAGACCCTGTGGACAGTGGGTCTCACACCACCTTCTTGGGAAGGTCTGGGCTGTGGTTGGAGACTTGACTTGCTGTCACACAGGCCTGGTACAGATCTGCACTGCCACTGCCCAGGGTGACCCCCTGAGTTACCGAACTGCTGGGTTTCAGAACTGTCCAGTGCAAACTGGACCATGCCCAGGGAGCTGAGAAAAAACAAGCATCTAGCATAGTGCGCAGGGAAGGTGGGGCTGGGGAGGCCCTGGCTCTGGGGAGACGTCCCTCTCCCCACCCCTTGCACCCACTCCTCTCATTCCACTCCCTCCACCTGCAGGCCCTTGTCAGGACTGGGTTAAGCACATCTCAGCCTTGCTGGTCACTCTGAGTCTCTCCTGAGAGCCCTAGGATGTGATGAGGGTACTACACTACACGGGAGGACAGCCCCATCAACCCCAGTGAGCAGGTAGATGTCACTGGAGCCACCGACTCCAGGAAGTGTGTGCTTCCTGGACCGCAGAGTCCTCAACTCAAGATGGAGGAACACCAGTGCTCAGCACCAGAGGGTCACAGGAGAGAGCTAAATGCCAAAACCTCCTCGCTCCTTGCTCCTTGGTCTTCCCGTTATCATCCCCACCTGCATGGTGTTCATGTTCACAGCGTGAACACCAAGTGGAACACTTTCTGTGTGTTCATGCTGTGACCTACGCCCTCTCCCCTTGCAGCCAAGCTGAGTCCTACTGGTGTCTGGGTTGGAAGCAAGGGCCACACCTCCTCTCAAGAGGGCACTTGCTGAAGCGCCAGGGGAGGGTCTTCTGGGGTCAGGAATCAGACTCTGGGAAAGAGCAATGGTGGGTGAATAGATGATCGGTCTCCCCCCTGCTCTACTCCACCCCTGTGGGCTAGAAACGGTGAGGCCCTTAAATAGTGCAATAGCAAATGTGGGGCCTATGCCTCTCTCCCCCCATTCCTGCCCTGGGGCAACAGCAGGGAGCGCACAGTCAGCCAGCAGGGCTCCCAGGAGGAGCCAGGAGGAAAGAAAGAAAAACTGGTTAGCTTGGCCCATTTCTTTCCAGGTTTCTCTCTCTCTCCATTTCTCTTACATACACACACATACCCACACACACACTCCTCTTTCTCAATCTCTTCTAAGAAAGAAGCTAAATGCTTCAAAGCAGACACAGGTTTCGGCTCTGAGTGGGGCATCTACATGTGTGGTCACCCAAGCGAGCCACATGGGGTGGCAGGGAGGAGCCCAGCATCTGACCGCCCAGCATCTGGCCATCCAGCCTGGGCATCTGCAGCCTGGGCCAGGCCCTCTGGTGTGAGTACAGCACGCTGGACACCGCATGGGCTGACAGCCTCAGGAGGAGTCACCAACCCTTCTCCACGGGGAAGAAAGGGCCATGTGGGAGACTCAGGAGGAAGGGCCACAGCTTGAGAGGAGATGAGAAAACCAGTAGCCAAAACAGGGACTAGGAGCTCAGGGCGGCTGGGCCTGGTCTTCCCCCTGCTTGCCTCTCCTTTTCCCTCCTGGGTCCTCTCCAGGTGTGTCTCTCTGGGCAGGGTCAGGATGAACCTGAGCTCTACAGCCAGGCCTGCACACAGGCCTCCCCCAGCCCCTACAGCACCCTATCACGGGCCAGGGCCACCGATGGGGCCTCTCCAGTGCCTGGGTGCCCTCCTCATTTGTACTCTCAGGCAGGTACACACGCCTTTTGGTAAAGCAACATATTCTACTAGCTTCTCTCCCATCCCACTCCCAGCCCTGGGGTAATGAAACGATTTCCACTCAAGTCTCAGCCCAGCAGGTCACAGAAGACAGTCGCCCTCCTGCCACCTACCTACTTGGTGTCCAGTAATCCCCCTGACCTGAGGGCAGTTTTCTCCGCCCTCTCTGGGGAAGCCTAGGACCCAGCCAGGGACTCTTTCCTGGGTCTACCAGGAACCTCACCCCAGCTCACCAGAAAAGGGGAGGGGCTGCCACAGGCAAAGCCGAAGTCCCTGCACCCTCTGCACCTAAGGGGAGATGCCCAGGGACGGGGCAGGCTCGCCTTGGTCAAACAGCCTGCTTGGCTTGCCCTGGCACCGCTGTAGTCTCTGGGCAGCCCCGCACTCTCTGCTGTCTGCTGTGTGGCTGGCCAGGCTGGTACTGAGGTGGGCGTGTGACATGCAAGGGCACTAGCTCACCTGACACCCATCTTGCAGTCCATCACACAAGGCGAGTCGAAGTCGGCCAGCAGGTCGTCCATCTGGTTGTAGCGCTCCCCGTCCTTCACCACGTCCCCGTGGTAGGCAGGCACGAAGGGCCTCAGCACGTCTGCCATCAGCCGGTCCAGGCAGCGCTGCTCCGACTCGCAGTGCTTCTTCAGGATCCTGCCATTGGCAGCTGCCTTGAAACTCCCTGCGGAGCGAGTGCAGAAGGCCGTGTGTCCCCAGCTGCGGCCAGCTGGCAAAGGCTCAGTGCCTGGGCACCCCAGGGATGCCGTCCCCTGGGGATGGCTAAGCCTAGGACTGACTGAATGTCTACATTGCCACTGTGGACCAGGCCCTATAAGGGGTCTGGGTTCAAGTTCCAGCCTCCCCACTCACTGACTGCAACCCCAGACTAGTCCCTCAACGTCCCTGGCCCCAGACTCCTCGACTCAAGATGGAGGAACACCAGCCCTCACCACTAGAGGGTCACAGGGCCCCAGTAGAGTGCTAAGTGCCAAAACCTCCTCGCTCCTTGGTCTTCCCGTTATCATCCCCACCTCCATCATCAGCCTGCTTCCCGTCAACAACTCAGCCTAACCCGAGAAGCTCTGATGGGACAGGATTCAGAGCCAGGGCGGGGGGATTGGAGTGGACTGGGAAACGGGGACCTAAGGCTCAGCCCACTTGGGCAGTGCTCCTTTTTGTAGGTATTTACAAAAGATGTTCCCTTTGTACCTGTGGTCAGGGACATGAAAGAAACATTGGGCCCTGTGTTGGCCTGGAAAGAACCCATGGGCTGGTAAAGTCACAAAGGCCAGGTCCCCGGGCAGCTACTAAAATGTCCCTGGTGGACAATACATCCAAAGGGCCCCACACATGGACTAAATGACTCTGAGGCCTTGGCTCCAGATGTTCCTCCTCCCTTATCACTGTTGGCCCAGTTGGGAGACTGCACCCTGACCCAGCTGCTGGTCACTTCCACCCAGCACCTGCACACAGTTCTCAGTGGGGAGGGGTGACCTGCCTGCCTCTTCCACCAGCTATAGGCTCCTCTGGGGCAGAGACTACGTCCCCATTAATGTTGTAAACCCCTAGGACCATGGCAATGCAGGCACACAGTAGGCACTCGGTTGAAGCAGTTAGCTTTGCCGCTTTGTCCAGGATGACAAATGGTGGGCAAGCTACAAATACTGATGGCTTCATCTGTCTTATTGAGTAAAACTGGAAGGGAGGAGGAAAGAGATTGGGAGAGACAGAGACGGGGATTGCGGGGAAGCATGAATGGTCTGGGATAAGGGTGGAGGACACAGGCTCTGGAGAGGGCAAGAGAGAGGGCAGGTGCCCGTGTTCATTTACAAGGCAGCACTGAGGCCACATCTTGCAAGTGGGGCTGCAATTGCAGACTAGTCTCTCGGAGACAACCTGTTCTGGATGCTTTCATCCCAGGGTGGGGCACCCAGGCCCCACACCAGCCCATCTGCCCAGTGGATCCTGCCGTGGGGAAGTCCAGGGGAGCGGCATCTACCTGCGTGTCCCGCCAGTTGGATCCAGGGGTACTTCTTCTTGAAGGACATGACAAAGGGAGACCAGTGCACCATGTTCTTTATTTTCCTCCATGATTTGCTCTAGAAACAAGCAAACGAAAAGCTCTCCGTTAGAAAGACGACCACTGCTTTCTGGTTAGGACAAATACAAACCAAGGGCTCTCACTGCCTGTGGCCACAACAGGGCCAGGCCTCTGGCACAGGTGCCCTGCGTGGGCTCCAAGGCCCCTCTTGCCACCCTCCATTCATGTGGCGACCTGTCAGCGGTGGCTTTGCCCCATTTTACAAACAGGCTGAGCAAAACGCTCAGGGGACCTTCCCTCATCCTAGGAACAACAGCCCCTCCAAGGAAGGCTAGAGAGGGTCACTATCACGTACACGGCTGGAACGAGTCACCGTACCTTTTATTTATAGAGGCACCAGCAATAGAGAGAGGCACCTCTTCGTGTGAGTGGTTTGAGGAGAGACTTCAAAGGAGTCCCCAGGACAGTGTCCCCACCTGCAGCTTCACTGTCATAGCTCTTTCCTCTCCTCTCTTCTCCCTCTCAGCCAGGCCCATCTGCATGTGTGTGTGTGTGCGCGCGCGTGCGCCCATAGGTGCATGCCTGTGTGTGTGTGGAGAGAATAGGGCTTTTGGGCAGAAAGCACCTTCTGATTTTCCCAACAAGCATGCGAGGCAGTTATTACTGTTTCCATTTGGTACAGCCTGGGCGTCAAAGGAGTTAAGTGATGAAAATGGGATTTAAACTCTCCTCTGTACAGCTACTCAACACACACACACAAAATCCTTTTCTTCCTCAGCAAGAAACATTTCTTTAGAAAAAAAATCCTTAAGTTAACCTGAATAAGAACAGACTGTGGAGATGAAGATCAGGTGTCCCCCAGACACATCAGCCCTGAAGGAAGGGTAAAGAATCTGAATGAGAAGTATTTCGCATTCCTGAGAAAGTGGATCCCTGACCAGCAAAACCACCAGGAGCAGAAGCCACAGGACTCTGAGCAGGGAGGATGGAATAGCATCAGAGATTCTGCAGAAGAGGGAGATGGGGGTGGTCCTGGCCTGCGGGGAGTGGGGGGTGCGGCTGTCCACTCCCTGCCCCAAAGAGAGAGTGGATACTGCTGGCTCCCAAGGTGAAATCAAGGTAAAATCGGCTTCCTTTGTTTTTTTTTTTTTTTTCTCTCTCTGCTGAGACTCGCTGCTTCTGTCATCAGGTTTTCAAGTTAAAAATCTATTTAAGGAGAGGAATTCTTTCTTACTAAACCTGGCAATTTTTATCCCCATCCCAGAAACCCTCACCCCACCACTGCCAAGACCAATTCTATTCTTAAGAGAGGGCAGTGCCCGGGAGGCCATGTGACAAAGGGCTGGGCCTTCACTGACAAGGGTGTTTTTCCTAGATCCTTCTGATGGAGATCACCAAAGAAGGCTACTGCGGGGGGAGGCATTTTTTATCTAAGCACCCAGCAGGCTGCACAAACAATCAGAGTGGACAATGCACCCGGGCAACAATGCAAAGGCCTAATTACAGAAGGTGGCTGAGCAGTGGCTCGTGGGGAAGCCAGAGGCAGGTCCAGAGGGAAAGTGCACAGCAGGCTGCCACCTGCAGGTCACATCCCTGCAACAGAGCTCAGAGCAGGGGAGGGTCTGACCCAGGACAGAGGTCACAATGGTGTCGATCCAATGCCCGCTCCAGCCCATGAAACTGCCCCATTAGGGAACAACTGGCCCCACATTTCTCTCGGGGCCTAAATTTCTTCTGTCCAGTGGAGGAGGTGGCCCACCAGGGTCCTGAGACTGATAGACATTGTAGGATTCTGGAAAACAACCTTCTCTCATCCCAACAGCAACGGCTTCTCCAGCAAAGGCCAGACTAGAGACAGCCTTTGTCACCCAGCTGCAGGTGTCGGTGTGCACTGTGTGTGTGACGCAATGGCAAACCAGCACCCACAGAGGAAGGTCCCCGGAGCCTCCAGGGGCCATGCAAAGACTACTCGCTGCTGGGAGAAAGGAGCTCACAGAGGCTGCACCCAACAGAGGCAGTTTGGGGACAGACCCAAGAGACGGGAAAAGGAGACTGCAGCAGGCTGGGGTCCTGTGAGGCAAAGGCCCAGGTGCTCGGACTTGGAGTAGCTGGGAACCAGACCTGTGGGGAAGGGGACCTGAGAGACAGAGAGATGAAGACGGCAGGCAAGGTCGACTGTGGCTGCTGGGAGAAGCCTGCACTCAGGAGATCGTGGTATGCTGAGAGAGGCCAACCTGGATCCTGGCTCCCTCCCTCCTCACTGGCTCACCTCCACCAAGCTCCTGATCTTTTTTTCTGTGTGTTTGGGGAGGGGGGTGAGCGAGGTCCTGCTCTGTCACCCTGGCTAGAGTGCAGTGGCATCACCATAGCTCACAATAGCCTCAAACTCTTGGAGCTCAAGTGATCCTCCTGCCTCAGTCTCCTGAGTAGGTGGGGCATACAGGTACGCCACCACCATGCCCCTCTTGTTTTTCTACTTTTTTGTAAAGATGGGGTCTTGCCATGTTGTCCAGGCTGGACTCAAACTCCTAGCTTCAAGTGATCCTTCTGTCTTGGCCTCTCACAGTGCTGAAATTCCAAGTGTGAGCCACCATGCCTGGCTCCCAATACCATTTGGGACCCCATTCCCTTATCTGTAAAATGGCAATAACACATAGATTCCCTTCATCCCAGAAGATAAAACTATTAGATGTAGCCACTGTGGTGTTTGTGGAAGTTTTTAGCCTTCTGTTTTCCAAGATGGGGCACAGGTGTCTCTGAAGTTACCCTGGGAACGGCCTGTCTAGTGCTAAGCAGAGGCATTGCAGTGAATCCTGAAGAATAAAGACTGTTGAGCCTCAGGGTGGGTCAGACCCACTGGAGGAATGCAGCTCTAAGACCTACAAGGCTCAGGCACAGTGGCCTGTGACTCTGGAAGGCAGGAGGGTGAGACAAGAGGCCAGGCCATTTGAAGTTGTGAAACTGCTAGTTCCTGGTCTTCCCTGCAGAGGCCAAAGAGGAGAGGGGTGCTCCAGGGTGGGGGTCCTCGGACAGCTTGGGACCCAAGAGCCTTTCCACATCACAGAGCACTGAGAAAACAGGGCCTTGTTCTGTTTGTCTGTCCCCCCCCACATCTCCTCCATTTCTTCACCACGAAAACAGCCCCCACGTGAGTCTGTCGGCCCATCCCAAGGCTGCCCCGCCTGGACAAAGGCTGAGGATATCCCACTTGCGAGGAGCGCCACGTGTCACCCGGGGACTTCTTTGCTCTCTGCTGGCAGCAGTGCTCAGGGCTTTCCCCGCGGTTTTAAAATAGCAGTGCCCGGGCAGTGCCTATGTGACTGCCAAATAGTAAACAGAAAGCACATTTCAGGCCCAGGCTGGGGAGAGGAGGGCTGCAGGGGGACGCCCACCGTCCCACCCCGGCCCATAGGAGCAGATACAAACAAAAGGACTGGAGGTTACTGAAAAGTCTGTTCCCTTCCCATGTCCGGGAGACCCTGACCACCACAGGAGCCAAACCTACTCTCGGCAGGGGCTGCCTCCCAGGAGCAGGTCAGGCTGACAGTCTTCTCTCCGAGCACATAGCTGGAGGAAGCCACAGTTCCTAGAAACGGATTCCAGGCCTCTTCCCCCAGCAAAGACAGGTGACAAGGCAAGAAGCATCCTGTGCAGTGGAATTTATCACTCTCAGCTCTGGCCCTCTCCCAGGGCAGAGTCTCAAGAGCGAGTTCTCACTAGCAGCCTCTGTTACTCTGTCTGAAATCAGACCACAGTTCCAGGGCTCCAACTTCTCAAGCAGAGCTCCTGGGAAATACAAAAGCAGCCTTCAAAGGCCTTGAACATGGGTGTGGCAAAAGGCACCGACCACCTGCCCAGGGCAGAGCTAACTGGTCATCAAGGCATCCGACATCCTCTGTGGACCCTTCTCAGAGTGTCACAGCTCTGTATGTGTGGCAGGCCTCCACTGGGTCCTCTGTGAGTCTGAGGCAGCCACGGCCAGCTCTACTGTGACCCTTGCTTGCCCAGCCTGGCCGAGGATGTGCTGGTTGTTCTTCCTAAGTCTGTGGTGTTACAGTGCAGGGGATGCACACTGCTGCCACTGTTTTTGTCATCTCTCGGGGAGATGGCAGGGTTCATTTCTGTAGACATGAAAACACACCGCCAACGTCTGGTATATGCACTAATATCTGTTACCATTTATGGAGCTCTAAGTGACAGGCACCAGCCCAGTATGGCCTCATTGTGATCTTTACAACAACCTGATGACAGAGGAGCATTTTTAACATTTCACAGAAGAGTCTGAGGCTCAGATTACCTCCCCAAAGTCCTTCCCTTCTGTGCCCTGATCCTCTTGCCTCAGCCTCCCAAGTAGCTGGGACCACAGGTGCCTGCCACAGTACCTGGCTAATTTTTCTATTTTTTAGCAGAGATAGGGTCTTGCTCTTCCTCAGGCTGCTCTCAGACCCCTGAACCACCGCGCCCGGCCATAGCTGGCTCTCAGAACTCGATATACGACCAGGAGCAGTGGCTCACGCCTGTAATCCTAGCACTCTGGGAGGCCCAGGCAGGTGAATTGCTTGAGCTCAGGAGTCTGAGACCAGCCTGAGCAAGAGCGAAGCCCTGTCTCGGCTAAAAAAATAGAAAAACTAGCCGTGTGTTGTGGCAGGCACCTGTAGTCCCAGCTACTTGGGAGGCTAAGGCAAGAGGATCACTGGAGTCTCAAAGTTTAAAGTTGTTATGAGCTGTGACAGCACAGCACTCTACCCAAGGTGACAGAGTGAGACTCTGCCTCAGGAAAAAAAAAAAAAATCCCCAAACCCCAGATATGTCCTCTCCAGAGCCACTCTGGTGCCATTTCTAGTGTAGCTACCCAAAGAAGTGAGGTTTAGGCTTTCCCATGCATCGGATCAGACCCTAATTGCCTCTAGACTCTGTGGACAGGACTCTGCACTTGTTCGGGAGCACGTCCCCAAATAGCTCCACAAGCCAGTGTGCCCCCAAGCGGGCAAGGGGCCTGACATGGGCTGGAGACACACGGCTTTTACTCTGATTCTAGGCCAGGCGGTTAAACCAACTGAAGACCAGGCATGAAATCTTTCAGATACCCTCTTGGATATATGGGCTTGGATGAG